>NC_058404.1:185868834-186203352 GCF_002201575.2 Neomonachus schauinslandi
AGGCCAGCCAGCCGCCGTTCCGCCCGCAGGCCCCGGCCCGCCGCATGGAGCCGCCCGGGCGCCGGCGGGGCCGCACGCCGCTGCTGCTGCCGCTCGCGCTGTTCGCGCTGCTGGGAGGCGCCGCGGCGCTGCCCCCCGGCTGCAAGCACGACGGGCGGCCCCGAGGGGCCGGCAGGGCGGCGGGCGCCGCCGAGGGCAAGGTGGTGTGCAGCAGCCTGGAGCTCGCGCAGGTCCTGCCCCCCGACACGCTGCCCAACCGCACGGTCACCCTGTGAGTAGCCCTCGCGCCGGGTCCCTCCCTGGGGCGCTTTCTCGTTGCGCCACTTTCTGTCCGCGCAACTTTGGAGAGGGGTCCTGCCGGCACCCACGCGCCTTTGTGTGAGTGAAGCTGCTGGCAGGGGTGGTGCTGGGGTGGTTGACTTGGCAGGGGCGCGTCTCGGGGAAGGCAAGTGAATCTGCCCCGGAGCCGCTTTCCAGTTCCGCTAGTTTGCAAAGTAAAAAGTTTTCGGGTTCCCCCGCGCACCCCGCGCGCCCCGCGCAGTCCCAGCGCAGCTCTTCTGTGGTTGCGCGGTGCCACGTGAGGATGCAAGTAAACATGCAGTCCGCGGAGTTGTCGCTCGTTCATTCCGGGCTTGGGCTTCCAGAAAACACAGTGCTCCGTAGAAGCGCCGGTCCTTCAGCTTTTGTGCGCATTAACTTAGACTGCCGTGCAGTTTGCAAGAATAGTTTGCAGAATACCAAACAACATCAGGACTTGGAATGCCTGTGTGTGTAATTCCCAAACCCCAGACTCCCCTTGCTTTTCGCTCTCTTAGTTTTATCACAGTACAAGAGCACCTTTTAAAATGGAGTTGTTATTAAGGGCGAGAAATACATTTGAGGTGAGTCGTGCACCTTCCAGCCCGGTTTTCATGTGCTTGAGCACTCATATTTAAAAGCCCGAGAACTTTGGGATTGAAAACTGGGTTTGTTGAGCCTTCCATCTCGAGGGACTTGATAAAGTTTCCCATCTGGAAGGAAAAGCTTTTGGTCTTGTAACTACATTTGTGCTCAGAGTCAAGGTCTAGTTTTGCAGGTTTGGTTCTGCCCATTCTAGCCGGACACTTGGAATCTTGATTTTATTTTCTGAACGATGAATTGGTTTGGCAAAGTTTAAGTGTTTCTAATGGATATTTTGTCGAACTGAAATACGAGCCCCTCTGCCCCTCTGTGTTCTTTCCGTTGGTTTCCTAAAGAAAAATCAAGGCTACCACTATAAAAACATGAAGGCAAGGGGAGCAGCATGACCTATGAAAAGCTTAAAATACGGTTTTTAATTTAACCCAAATTAAGGAGAATGTATGGGTAAGATAAGTATAAATCTCATTACGCCTTTGTTCTCACATTTCCATTTGTTTGAATTACGAAAGGTTTAACACAGGAAAACCGAATGTGTTTCTGTCTATGGAGGCATGAAAATGGGTAAAATAGTTTTTGTTGGACTCCTTTTCTGACTCTTGACCATTTGGTAGTGACAGCAGCTGTATTTATTTATTTCTTAGCCAGATTCTTTGAAGTGGAAATTTTGGGTATGGGACCTGTAATTAGTCTTGAGTCAAGTGGAGAAAACCCCAGTGTTGGAGATATCCCTTTATAACTTTGCGGAAATTAGTCATCATTCATTGGGTTCTGGATCAGTGGCGCTCCAGGTGATTCAAGTTTAGGTCGAGTTTTTCAGAACGTCAAGTTTCAGCAGTATTAAATTGGCTATTTGTAAATTGTTTTTGCTTTGCAGATTTTTAGGTGGTATCATAGAAAATCACTCTTAAGCATATTAAACTATTATTAAATAGTATTAAACTATTTCAGTGAATTTTTCATGAGCTGATTAAAATATAAGTGCCTTTGAAATGTCATATTAATCCAATATTTTTTGCACCTGAAACCTCTTTAGATGAAAATAAAATTAGCAGAATTTAGTGAGTGGGAAGAATTTAGAATTGATTTAAGGATCAGCTGATGTTCTGGATTAAGTTGGGTGAAGGTATATCGGACCTGGTAGAGGGTCTTCTGGGCCAGTCCTCTCATTTTACTAGGGAATAAATCAAAGAGTCATGGCAGATAGGTGACTTGCCCAAGTTCCCATAGAAATTGAGGGGCAGGGTCCATGTCCCAGATTCCTGCTGTGCAGTTCAGATTCTTTCTCATCTTGCCCCCTGGCCTTCATCTTCCTTCTTAGTTCAACAGTTTTGTGTGTGTGTATGTGTGTTTCCTGGGTAGTAGGCAGCACATTGAGGTTTTAGACTAGGTGTTAATTTTCTGAGGGTGTGGCAAATTACCACACATTTGGTGGCATAAAACAACAAATTTCTTTTCTCACAATTCTGGAAGCCAGAACTTGGAAAATCAAGTTCTTTTGATTTGAGCCGTGCTTTCTCCAAAGGGCCTTCAGTTTCTGACCTGCCTTGGATTGTGGCACCCTAGTGCCAGTCTCTGCCTCTGCCTCTGCCTCAAGGTTGCTTCTTGCCCCTGTGTCTCTGTGTTTCAAATACTGTTTTTCCTCTTATAAGGACACCAGTCATTGAGTTTAGTGTTGACCCAAAGCCCAGGATGATCTCATCTAAGGATGCGTAACTTAATTACATCTGCAAAGACCCTATTTCCAAATAAGGTCACTTGCAGAGGTAACCAGGGGTGAGAACTTTGGACCCCTTTTGGGGGCATACTATTCAACTCACTACAGAATATGAATAAAACAAGGTCTTTCTTCAGGAACTTACAAGTATTGGGAGAGAAATATTCATGAATCCAGAACAGTATGGTAAATGCTCTAATATTGGGGTGCACATGTAGCAAAAGGAACTCAGGAGGGCATCCAAAGTCCCTTTGGGACATAGTTGGTGGGATCCAGGTTCTGAGGATCCTGAGCCAATTCAAGAAGGATGAGATGGGTAATTGTGAACCAAATAGTGAGTGGATGGGTCTGGGGGGGAGGGGGGGAGGAAATGAGGGGGATGGTCAGTGTTGCTGTGCTGTGCAGTTGATGTTGCTAGATGTCAAGGGCAAGTGTCCACTGCCTGGAGTGGTCAGAGAGGAGCCTGTAAGGGCCAGGTCAAGGACAGGCAGTCTCTCTGGTTTGAGTTTTAATCCCTGAGGTATGGCCAGCCATGTTCAGCTGAGCTGTGATGTGGCTGTGGCAAGGAAAATTGAAGGGATAGAAATTTTCTTTTTCTTTCTTTCTTTCTTTTTTTTTTAAATAATGGAAGATAAGGTAATTTCTACCTAGTGGGTGAACTGGACTTCAGCATAGCCAAGAGCTCGGACCCTTCAGCTACCTTAGTGAAAAACACTTATTTTCTTATTTAGCTGTGTTTATGGAGAGGTCCGACAGAAATCCTCAGCTTGACCAATCTTGTTTCCTGTATCATGTAGTCTTTTGTATTAAAGAATTCTTTAATTTCTGCCCTATTATTTACACCCAAATTGAATAAAAATTTAACTTTTAAATATTTTGTTGGAAATATAAGTTACTCTCTATTCTTGTGTTTTATTTGAAATGCTGCTCGGTATTTTAAGTTTTAAAAATTATGAGGACTTCCGTGATAGAAAGTTTTACAAATTTAGCCCTGATTTTCAGATGTAGTTGTTTTTTTTTTATAATGTTACATAGTGATTCTAGATAAAGGGTTTTTTTTTTAATTTATGATTTGCCAAGTAACTTAGGGACAAAGTCCATATTTTTTCTCAGACTGTTCAACAAAGTAGAATAGTGTGTGAGTTTTGGTTTTTACTTTGTAAAACGTTATGCTTGTTTTTGCCATCAAAGACCTGATGATCAGGGGGCGCCGGGGTGGCTTAGTCGGTTAAGCGTCTGGCTTCCGCTAGGTCATGATCTCAGGGTCCTGGGATTGAGCCCCGCATCGGGCTCCCTGCTCAGCAGGGAGCCTGTTTCTCCCTTTGCCTGCCGCTTCCCCTGCTTGTACTCTCTCCCTCTGTCAAATAAATAAAATCTTAAAAAAAACACCAAAAAACTGATAATCAGACATCAACCAGGGCACCCAGCTCAGTGTCAGGTAGACAAAAGGGAATGCTTGTATTGTTTAGAAACCTAAACCTAGTTGGAAGAAAAGTTTTGCGCAAAAGCAGCATTTAGGGAACAATTGCAAATGTCTGTAATTAAGTAATAAATCCTGTGCTGCCAACTGTTTAAATGCTTTAGGAAGCCTGAAAAGAGGGGAGATCAGTGGGGCTATGGAGGCTCTGGGAGATTTTCTGTTTTCCTGGAGAAGTTTGGACTTGAGCATGGCCTGAGGGCAAGGAAAGATTGGCTTGAGTGTGGGCATTCCGGAGTTCCAGGTAGCGGTGCGGACGGAGTGGTTCTACTCTAGCGGAGAGGTGGTGTTCGGAGCCGGTGGACTGTACGCGGGTTTTTAGAGCCCAGGTGTGGTGGAGGTCGGTTGGGGGAGTATGTGCAGGTGGGAGGAGGAGGTGGTTCAGGCAGAAGCTCCAGGGAGCAGTAGAGGAGCCTGAGAAGTCGCAGCTGGTGGGGTGGGGGACACAGAGGGGAGTACGTGGTCGTAGAAACCAAGGCACGTTCAGGTTTGAAGGAAGCAGTGGGTGCCCCAGTTGAGAGATGCTGAGGGATCAGGACCCAGAAAGCTGAGTTGCTGGGCACTGGCTTGGCCAGCCTGGCGCTTTGGCGCCCTCTGTGGACCGGAGGCCATGAGGGCAGGTTGGGGCGGCTTGAAGGCAGTCAGAGGGGAGGGAGGATGGTGGTGGTAGCTTCTAGATGAGGAAGAATTTCGGTGCGAAGGAAGGTTGTTTAGGGAAAGACAATGAGAGCGCGTCGGAGTAAACTGGGGGTAACTTGGGAGTGGGAGAAATGGATGCTGGAAGGTGAAATGGGGTGGGAGCCACGCACAGGTGCATCAGGTCCTCCTGGCAGAAGGCACGTTTCATCCCTGCGTTAGGAGAGAAGGTGGTCGTGAGGGAGGAGGACATTGGGAGAGCGGATGGGTTGAAGTGGGAGTTCCTGCCCCACTGCTTTTATTTTCCCAAAGAAGACAGGGACGCAAGGCGAGGGAGGAAGGGGCAGCAGGCGGTGTGGAGAGGGAGGAGACACAGGAGTGAGGCGGTCCTTCTGGGAACTGGGAGAAGTGAGCACGCTGGGGATTGCAGAAGCCCCAGCAGGGTGGACTTGTGTCCACTTCTGCGTTGTGATCAAATTCGAAGGGACACAGATGGTCAGCTCAGTTGTTTCTCCAGCCATTTTCAGCCCCGAGGTTTGACTGGTTGGGATTGGCCTGGCTGCTTCTTGGCCAGGGGAGTGCAGCAGAGGGAGAGGTGCGAGCTGTGGCCTGAATTCTTATGGGTCCAGGGTTAGGTTTTTATCTTTGAATTCAAAGGCTTCCATATCTCTGTGGCCTCATTTCCCAATACTGCCAGTACAAATTCTGTTTTCTTTCCCTGCCCATCGGTTGAGGCACTCTGAATACTGTAGGCACTGTGCTGAGTGCTAGGGCTGTTCAGGGAGAAAAAGAAGACGTGATTCTTTCATCTAAGGTTCAGTCCTGTACACAAAGTCGCTGCTTAATCTAAGTGTGCCTTTCACTGTCCCCGGAGCAGAGTTTGGGCTTGGTTTCTTGTGTGTCTTCGGGTTAGTTTGTCAGTCTTGCCTGGAATCCCTGTCCTGGTAAATTCTGGGTTCTTCACAATCCAGCTCAACTCCTGCGAGTTTTTCTCTCACCTTCTGGCTTTTGATCCATCCCTTCTCTGAGCCCAGGTAGTGCTTACTGTCTGTGTTGCCGTGTCACTTTATGTGACACTTGATACTGGTCTCCTAAAGCACATACCCTTGAAGGGAAGGACTGGGAAACCTGTCTTAGTCCAGTGAGAGTATGGGTGAGAATATAATTGTTCCTTATTGACAAGAGTCATGCTAACAAAGATAATACTGTATGGTGCGACAAAAGGACAAGTGTGGGGATGAAAGAGGGATGTGAATTCAGATTTTTACCCTATTTCGGCAAATGAGAACAATTATTTATTTAGGTCAGCATTTTATGGCTGTAGGGTCCCCTATTGAAGAAAGGTATGCCAAATCTGTTTTACAGTTACACGTTTTTTAAAAAGATTAATTAAATTAATTAATTTATTTTTAAAGGTTTTATTTATTTATCTGACAGAGAGAGACACAGCGAGAGAGGGAACACAAGCAGGGGGAGTGGGAGAGGGAGAAGCAGGCTCCTCGCTGAGCAGGGAGCCCGATGCGGAGCCCGATGCGGGGCTCGATCCCAGGACCCTGGGATCCTGACCTGAGCGGAAGGCAGACACTTAACGACTGAGCCACCCAGGCATCCCAAGATTTATTTATTTTAGAGAGAGACAGTGAGTGCATGTGCAGGAGGAGGGACAGAGTGTGTGTGTGGGGGGGGGGAGGGGGCAAAAAGAGGGAGAGAGAGAGAATCTCAAGCAGACTCCCACTAAGTAAGGGTGGAGCTCGATGCGGGGCTCCATCCCAGGACTCTGAGATCCTGACCTGAGCCGAAATCAAGAGTTGGCCGCTTAACCTGCTAAGCCACCCACGTGCCCCTGTTTACATTTGACATAAGTGACCTTATGTGTGCGGTGACTCCTCACATGAGACAGTGTGGTGGCAAGTTGCTCAGAAATACTGAAGAATTTTGGGCAACTGAGGCATTTGGTCCATGAATGCAAATCTTAAGTTTTTTTTTTTTTTCCAACGTGGTGAGAAGGTGTTACATGACCCAGCCTCTGAGTCTTGTTGCTTCTTGCCTGCTTGGTGTGCTCCAGCATCATCAGGAGTGTATGAGAGAAGTTGGTGGGTTTGGCAATAAACCAGAAATTAAAATACCAGGAACAAAAGAACGCAGGAGCGTTTGGAGAACCTTGCTCCAGTTCAGCTGCTTTGCCCAGGAGCCTGTAAAGATGGTTTTAAAAAACGGACAAAGACCCCCCAAAAAACAAAAGTAAAAGCTCTGAAAGTAAGTCAGAAAATGACAGTGCAACGTTTTAATGTCATCAGTGATTTTTTTTTTTTTCCTATTTTGCTGCACGTCTGAAGGCCATTGTTTTCTGTATTGGCTGTATTCCTGTGGAGGAATCTCAAATCCAGGGAATACACTCGTTTATTGTTGTGTCAACATTTTTATGGTAAACAGACAAAAACTGGGATACAGAGACCTTTAAATTTTAGTAGCTTATTAAGTCAGTTTTTGCAAAGATAAGGACGTGATAGATGTATACTTGCTCAATGAGGTTTTAATTGCTGCCCAACTAAATTTATTTTAAAACTTAATGTAATTTTAATGCTTTATGTATGGTGTAGCTTGTATATCTGTTCAAATGCAGATGATTTCAGTCTGAGGACGGAGTTTTAAAGAAAGTAAGCATCATCTCCCAAGCTGGGGTTTCTTTTCTTTTTTTCTTTTTTCTTCATGACTAAACTTTTCAGAAATTTTGCGTGTCTGGTAAGGGAATCACCTGCATGTCGGAGTCGGTGGGGGTGGGGAACAGAGATGTAGAGGGCATCTCACAGAAGGCGCGTTCTTTTAGTACCAAGCTGAGCACAGGGCAGATATTGGGCTTGTCACCCAGGGAAGCATTTCTTGCCCTCAGATCCCTCCTGTCCAGGGTCTAAAGGGAACAAAAGGAAAGTTTAAGGGATTGGTGTAAGAATTATTCAGAATAATCCCTCTCCCACCCCTCCTACCCCCGAACACTCTGGTCTTCTTTTTCCTTTTTGTAAGCTGCAAGCTCAGGCTTAAATTTGCGCTTTTCCACATCCAGCAGGGTCTGTCCAAAGACCAGAATCCACTTTAGATATTTACTGTTCTCTAGTGGCATTCTTTTTTTTTTTTTTTTTTTAATGGTTCTAGTATCCAACTTTAATAAATTTACCACATTCTCTTATGGCAGCTAATATTTGGGTTTCATTATTCATTTCATTGGTTTAAAAATACAAAGAAAACAATGTAAACTGTATATAGGAAGAAATTGTGTTCCCCAATGAACTGTAATCTTATAAATCCTTAATAAAAGGGAAAGTTTTAAAGGATTCCTTGAGGTTAAAACCAGAAAAGAGAAGGAAAAACATACAGTCTTTCAAATGATCTTGTTTTGAAGAGAGATAGAATGGGAAAGTATTTGGTATTTGCTGAAGTGATGTATTTTTAAAAAGTTGATGCATAGTTTATACATAATATTAAATTAGTTTCAGGTATACAACATAGTGATTAGACAATTTTATACATTATGCACTGCTCAGCACATTAAGTATAGTTACCATCTGTCACCATTCAAACTCATGACAATATTGTTGACTATATTCCCTATGTTGTACTTTTCATCTATGTAACATTTTATAACTGGAAGTTTGTACCTCTTAATCCCCTTCACCTGTTTTCATCCATCCCTCCTTTGGCAACCACCAATTTGTTCTCTATTTCACTTAGCGTAATACCCTGTAGGTCCATCCATGTTGTTGCAAATGGCAAAATTTTATTCTTTCTTATGGTTGAGCAATACTTTATTATACACACACACACGTGCGCGTGCGCGCCACATCTTTATCCATTCATCTGTCGATGGATGCTTAAGTTGCTTCCATGTTTTGGGTGTTGTAAATAATGCTGCAATAAACATAGGGATGCATATATCTTTCTGGATTTGTGTTTTTGTTTTCTTTGGGTAAATACCCAGCAATGGAATTACTGGGTCATACGGTATTTCTATTTTTAATTTTTTGAGCAGCCTCGTTACAGGTTTCCACAGTGGCTGCACCAGTTTACATTCCTACCAACTGTGCACAAGGGTTCTCTTTTCTCCACATCCTTGCCAACACTTAATGATTTCTTGTCTTTTGATACTAGCCATTCTGACAGGTGTGAGGTGATACCTTATTGTAGTTCTGATTGCATTTCCCTGATGATTAGTGATGTTGAGCATCTTTCATTGTGTTGGCCATCTGTATGTTTTCTTTGGAAAAATGCCTGTTCAGGTCCTCTGCTCATTTTTAATCGAATTGTTAGGGTTTTTTTTTTTTTTTTTTGGTGTTGAATTGTGTGATTTCTTTATATATTTTGGATATTAACCCGTTATTGGATATATAATTTGCAAGTGTTTCTCTCATTCACTAGGGTGCCTTTTCACTTTGTAGATGGTTTCCTTTGCTGCACAAAAGCTTTTTAGTTTGATTTAGTCCCAATAGTTTATTTTTGCTTTTATTTCCTTTGTCTGGGGAGACATATCCACGAAAATGTTACTAAGGCCATTGTCCAAGACATTGCTGTCCATGCTTTGTTTTAGTTTTATGGTTTCAGGTCTTACATTTAGACTTTTCATCCGTTTTGAGTTTATCTTTGTGGTGTAAGAAAGTGGTGCAGTTTCATTCTTTTGCATGTAGCTATCCAGTTTTCCCAACACCATTTATTGAAAGGACTGTCTTTTCCCCATTGTATATTTTTGCCACCTTTGTTGTAGATTAATTGATCTTATCAGCATGGGTTTATTTCTGGGCTCTCTATTCTGTTCCATTGATTTATGTGTATTTTTGTGTCAGTATTATACTGTTTTGATTGCCATAGTTTTGTAGTATGGTTTTTTTCTTAATTTTATTCCAATATAATTAATGTACAGTGTTACATTAGTTTCCAGTGTACAATATAGTGATTCAACAATTCTGTAAATTATTGTGCATCAGGATAAGTATAGTTTGTAGTTTTTTTTTAAGATTTATTTATTTTAGAGAGAGTGTGCACACACGTGTGTGTGAGCACGAGCCGGGGAGGGGGAGAGGGAGAGGGAGTGAATCTCAAGCAGACTTTCTGCTGAGCACAGAGCCTGATGTGGGCCTCCATCGATCCTGAGATCATTACCTGAGCTGAAACCAAGAGTTGGATGCTTAACTGGCTGAGCCACCCATGTGCCCCTTGTTCCTGATTTTAGAGGAACAACTTTCAGTTATCATTGAATATGACATTAGCTGTGGGTTTGTCATATATGGCCTCTATTATATTGAGGTATGTTCTGCTAAACGCACTTTCTTAAGAGTTTTTATCACAAATGGATGTTGTACTTTGCAAATGCTTTTTTTGCATCTACTGAGATGATAATATGATTTTTATCATTTTGTTAATGTGATGCAGCATGTTGATTGATCTTATGGATACTGAACCATCCTTGCATTCCTGGAATATATCCCACTTGATTGCGGTGAATGATCCTTTTAATGAATTGTTGAATTCAATTTGCTAATTCTGAAATTGTTGAGGATTTTTGCACATATGCTCATCAAGGATATTGGCCAGTACTTTTTCTCTTCTTCTTCTTCTTTCTTCTTCCTTCTTCCTTTCTTCTTCTTCCTTCTTCCTTCTTCTTCTTCATGTCTTTATTTGGTTTTGGTACCAGGATAATGGACTTGTGGAATGAATTGGGAAGCTTTCCTTCCTCTTATAATTTTAGGAATAGTTTGAGAAGAGTAGGTACTAACTCTTTAAATGTTTGGTAGAATTCATCTGTGTAGCTGTCTGGTCCTGGACTTTTGTTTGTTGGGAGTTTTTTTGATTACGTATTGACTTTTGTTACTAGTACTCTGTTTAGATTTTCTATTTCCTCCTGATTCAGTCTTGGAAGATTGTGTATTTCTAGGAATTTATCCATTTCTCCTAGGTTGTCCAATTTGTTGGCATGTAATTTTTTGTAGTAGTTTTTTATAGTCCTTTATATTTCTGTGAGGTCAGTCAGTTGTCCTCTTTGATTTCTGATTTTATTTGAGTCTTTTTTTCTTGATGAGTCTTGCTAAAGGTTTATCAATTTTATCTTTTCAGAGAACTAGGCTCTTGGTTTCATTGATTTTTTTTTTTTTAGATTTATTTCTATTCTGATCTTCATTATTTCTTTTCTTCTAACTTTGGGCATTTTTTTGGTTTGTTTTTGTTTTTTCTTCACTAGTTCCTTTAGGTGTGGGTTTGAATTTATCTGAAATTTTTCTTGTTTCTTGAGGTGGGCCTGTGTCCTTGTGAACTTCCCTATTAGGACTGCTTTCGCTGTGTCCCAAAGCTTTTGGACCATTGTGTTTCCATTTGTCTCTAGCGGTTTTTTGATTTCCTCTTTGATTTCGTTGTTGACCCATTAGTAGTTCTGTAGCATGTTGTTTAGCTGTAAGTGGCATTTTTGATAATTCCTATCCTACTTTTTAAAAATTGCTTGCTTTTGCATTCATTCAGCAAAGTTACTGCCTACTCTGCTTGTTGTAGACTTAGGTGGGCTTATGTGACTTTTTATCTCTGAGCATGACTGTCTCATTGGTCATTAGACCAGTTTACCCTAGTCTTGTATGCTTGTATCCCTTTCTGGAACTCCACTTTTTGCCTTTAAACTGTACAGTATCTAGCCTGCATTTCCCTGGTTAGACTGACTGGCTCTTTGGGATGTGATTTAACCGGCATCTTGCTCCATGGCTGCACTCGGCTAAGAGAGCTAGAGGTAGCAGAAGGGTAATGGGTGGATTTGTAGAAATTCTTATCGGCATTTTCTACAGGGAAGTGTGCAAGACTGGCTTAGGAGAACCTTACTAAAGGAGTTGATAGACCTTATCGTTCAGTGGCCATCACTCCTTACCCCTCACGTCCACCTGCCAGGCACAAAACCTTTTCCCAACCTAGTGTGTCTCAGATCTCTTATAGTACGTAATTGCTTCCATTATTTATGGCAGTTCTTTCCGAGAACTTTCATGCCATGACCTGTATAGGCAACAATGATGTTTGTGTGAATGGTGCCCCAGCCCCAGGGGGTCGAGGGGAGCAGCTCTCTCCACTTCCCTGTAACCCGGATGGTGAATTTGCTGTTGAGGTTTTCAGCCTTGCGTGGAATCACCTGGGAGCATGAAAAGCTCAGCTGCCTGGGCCACAGACCTCATGCTCTTGTTTGTTCCAGAATGAGGCCTAGACGCTGGTGTTTTTCAGAGCTCTACAGGTGATTCTGATGTCACTTGGGTTAAGAACCTGTTGTCTAGTAGCCTAGCGACCTGAGGGTTGACCATCTGGCCCAGCTGTTCTGCAGGAGAAGTAGAAGAAGGAACGGAGGAACAAACTGAGGGCAGTGATTTAATATCCGGTCATGGGGTTAAGGACACTAAGGTTTTAGCACATGTGGTGGCACCGAGTGAACTGAAAGCACCTAACAGCAGCGAGCTGTTGTTCAAACCAGCATTTGAGGGCCTGGTACTCACGTGGAGCAGGCCACAAATACTTACTGTACCTTGAATCCATTATCTTATATTTAAAATAGAGATGTCCTGGGGCACCTATGTGGCTCAGTCGGTGGAGCATCTGACTCTTGATTTCCTCTCAGGTCATGATCTCATGGGTCCTGGGATTGAACCTGGAGCCTGAGACGGACTCGGTGCTCAGTGGGGGGTCTGCTTGCGATTCTGTCTCTCCCTCTCCTCTTCACCCTGCACACCACACCCTCTCTGTAAAGTTATGAATAAATAAATCTTAAAAAAATAAAGATTTTCTGGTCATAATGCATTATTAATATAAAAGGAGAGAGAAAGTAGGAGAGGCCCAATTTCCCAAGTATGTACCTGCTCTGGGGATTGGTTTCTTTTGGGGGGGGGGGAACTTTACAATAAAAAAAAGAGCTTCTTCTAATTTGTATTGTGATTATTAGTGAAGTTTAATATAATTTGGCATGTTTACAAAAGGGTCGTTTGTATTTGACCACCTTCTCTGTACGTTTTTATTTTCTAGTACTTCCCTCCCCCCCCCCCCCCCCTAATATTCTTGAGATTTTTAGACACTACCTAATCATCTGGTAACATTTTAAAAATTATTTTCTTGCTGCTTTGGCTGGGACGAAGGAGGCCAGACCGGGGGAATCCTTGTCATATTTCTGACTTTGGGTGACAGGCATGTTGGGCAGACCAGGATAGGAGATTTTCTCTATTCTAGGCTGTGAGCCTGAATCCGCTCATACAGCAGGCCTTTGCTAGTTGCTTTTAGCGGATTATCAATTTAGATGATGGACATTCCTCGTTCTTAGTTTAAATAAAAAAAAAAAATACATCTTACATCTTTTGCGCCCCCCTCCCTTATTTTGCCTTAAGTTTAAATTACATAGTGTTTGAATTTTGCATATTTGAAAACTTTTTTTTTTTTTTGGTGGTGGTGGTTCCTGAGTAATCCTGAGGGGTGCAAGTCTACAGAATTATATATCCTATAAAAAGAAAGCTAAATTATCCAGACCCTTAGAATCATTTTAGAATTTTTGTTCTAACTTTTTAGATGACAGTGCCCTGAGCATAAAGGAAATCTTGGCAAAATTGCTAGCTCTCCATGAAAAAGCACCGCTTCCTCCCTATTTAAGAATGGTATTTGCAGGCCATAATGTCTCATCAGGAGAGGAATAAGCATGCCCCCTACTGAGGCTGGGGAGATGTAGGGGATTCTTGGGGTCATCAGAGCTCCCCTAGCCCCCTGCTCCTCCTCCCCACTCCTGCATCCCTAGTACAGGGAGTAATCCGCAGTATGTGATTGTGAATTAAATTCACTCCCTAGATGGAAGATATTTCTGAACTAGAATATATAGTTCCCAATATGTGACCTGGCCTCATCTAGAATGTCTGTTCCATTGAGGTCAGAGACTGACTCTGCCTTGTTCCCTCTTGCAACTGTAGCGCCTGGAATAGTGACCCGTATTTAAGGGCATTTCTGTGATGGCCTCATAGCGGGGGCTGGACAGAAAGGGGGTTGTAGATTGTGTTGGGGATGACACTTCAGTCCAAACCCTCCTTAAATTTAATCGAAGGAAGCTTAGAGTGGCCTTCGAGGTGTAAGTGTAATACAGATTCTTTAATGCAACTGTTAAACTTCTCTTTAAGTCTGCCTGAATCTAAGTCTAATTAAGTTGATTCATTTCCCATCAAGATAAGACTTAAAAGCATCCTTTGTTTTATTGTGCAATGCTCCCCAGCTCTTTTCTCACGAAGAGGCAAAGAGAAATTGACGAGTGCTGTATTCATCTCCAGGACCATGTTTAAGATAAATGTGCTTTCTATTAGATTAATCTTTTTTTTTTTTAACCTGTCTTTTGTTTGTGTTTTAGACAAGACCAAGCATAAACTCTCCCTTAATGGCCAAGACTCGACTAGATTTCTAAAGTCATTACAGTACCGTGGGACTTGAAGTCCACCTTGACAATGCTAGGCTGACTCTTCATTCCTTGTGACTGGGTCCTGCCTCTCCTTTGCTTGCAACAAGGCAGCCTTCATACTGTTTGAGCTATTTATAATCCTCCCTCTCTTACCAGATTGTGAACTCTTGATGGTGATATTTATCTTTGTATTTTCAGTGTCTAGCACATAAGCACTCAGTAAATCTTTGTATAAAGAAGTCTCATTTTCCCCACTGTTTTTTTTCCAAGTAGGACTGGGGGAAGAATCTTGCATCGTTCTTAACGAGGGATGAATCTATCATGGATAAGCTTGGGGTTCTTTAAAGCGGAAAACCCAATAAGGTCAAGGCTTACATTCCCATTACTACCACTCTTCATTTGATAATGAAAGATATCTTACCCAGATTAGTTTGTCCCACCCCACCTTTTCTTGATCCTGTTTCCTCCTATCTCTTGAGAAACCATCACTTGTTTTTCCTGTGTTTTGAGTTTCTCCCCTGGTTTGTGATGTTTCTCCTGGGCATACATAGCCATACCTTTTCTCCTTTCCCCAAAATACCCCCTGGTCACACCGTGTTGGAGGGGTCACTCTCTTCCTTCACAATAAAGCTTCTTGAAAAATGGCTTGAATCCATTGTCTTTATTTCTTCACTTTTTATATCAGTTTCAACCCATTGCTGTTTAGTTTCTGGACTGTGCCCAGTCTGAAATCTGTCTAGACACAAACATGTTCCATTTGCTACCCCATGGATCGTCTTCTGGTCCTTTTGCTCAATGGTCCCCACCTCTGTTATCAGGCTTGCCTAGTGATTGAATCTTGGCAGTTCACATGGTTTGGGCCAGGAAGGTCTTAGGGGTGGGTGGCCAGCTTGGCCGTGTGGCTTCCCTGCCAGGATTGACCACGAAGAGCCATACATCCTGATTAATGCTTTCTGAAGTACTGAGAATGGGTGTCGTCCAGTCTGAACCCGTGAGAAATAGAGATTGTCCACTTGAGACTATTGCCTGTTTAAAGAATCCTAGAGAGCTGTTCGGTGACTAGACTTAAAAAAAAAAAAAAGAGCTCTTCTCTCAGGGGTAAAGTTGAACAACTTGTCCATCAGCTCTGCTAGAAGTTAGCAACCACAGATGGGGACCATGAGTGTAAAAACTTGGTCAGACTTTCCCTGTTTCAGCTTTCTCATGTTCTCAGGTCTTTGTGTTAGTGTTACCATCTCTTCCCATTTGAGTGATTATAAAACCTTTTAAAGATTGCGGGTGTCTTGCTGTCACTGCATGAACACAGATGAGGGCGGGTGATGGGGGCACTCTACGTGGTCTTAGTACGTTGAGTGGTACTAGATGGTGGCAGCTTTCAAATGGAAAGTGTGGGGACCTGCAGTCGGTGAATACCAGACTCCCCTTGTGCCTGGAAAACATTGCTGGGAGGTGAACATCATATGGCCCCATCAGGCTCTCTCTTCCTCTTTTATATTTCTTTGTTCTGCTAGTCTATGAAACTGCATGTAAGCCTTCATGGTTATATTTTATTCTGATCCTGAGTGATTATTTTTAATTTATTTCAGTTTAGGTTGGGTTATTTTTAGGGATGCATTTATTTTTCTGTTGGGATGTTGCAGGATAATAAAATCAATGGAAAGATTCTGGCCTTATTCTCTTTCAAGAGCATGGGACTCAGAAAACACAGCTTAGCCTTCTGATGAAATCAATTTGATAGACCTGCTTTTTCCAGTTTTGACTTAACCTGCAGGATTCACGATTGAGTTACGTGGTTACAGACTGTTTCTATTACTAGTTTAACTTTCTCCCGAAACCAGTTTGGTAATTACATGGAAATACAATGACGAGAGAACCTTACGCTGTCTATACAGCTTTTTGGCTTACAGAACTAACTATCTGTAAGATCCTCTAACTGATTTAGAGGTTGTAATGACAGCCAACATTCAGATATTTATCATGTGCCAGGTCCTGTGCCAAATGCTTCACATACCACATCTCATTAAAACCACTTTGTGAGGTCGGTAGTGTCTCCGGCTGACAGGTGTGCCGACTGAAGCGTGGACAGGTAAAGTGATCCTCTCAAGTTACCTGTTATGTAGGCTTCTGGCCCCAGACTGTGACCTCTAGGCCTGTAATTCTCAGTATTATGTCCGTAAAAGACGTACCCGACAACTTACGTGTTCACTTTGGCCGTAGGGTGGGGTTAAGTCTTTGTTGAAACAGAGGATATGGGACTTGTTTGCTTTGAACCATCTCTTAGAGGCGGCTGGCTGATGGGATAACGAGGTAACCAAGAATCCTCACCAGCTGCGTATTATGTCTAAGGAGCTGTAGAAGAAAGAATTTGAACATCCCCTTTTAATATCCTCGAGTGGTTTGGGAGTGACTGGGGCGGTCACACGTAGGACTGCAGTGTAGTATTATTGATGATTAGATAATCAGTCATCTTCTTGTCTGCGTTCTTGAGGTTTAAAACTTTATCCTGGAATAGTAATTGCCCCCATCTCAAGCTTAGCTGCCATGTTAAGATGGAAGGAATAATAAGAGCATAGGGAAATAGTTGCTTTTTGGGTAGGTTTCCCTTTTTAGGGGAGTTCATACCCACATGTCACAATTGTGCTGGGTAAGCAGAGAACTGGCATTCTTCTTATTGGATGAAGACGTGACCAGAAAGGAGGGTACAGAGGAAATAACTACGAGGCTGAATGGATACAGGGGCCTCAAATTAGCTTTGCTACCATGTAGAGTTGTGACCCTTAGCCAATCATAATGTTCCGGGCCCTCCCTTTCCTGAATAGTAAAATGGGATTTTGAAGCAGGTGATCTTTAAGGGCTCTTGAACTGCTAGAGTTCTGTTTTTTTTTTTTAATTTTATAATTTTTTTATTATGTTAATCATCATACATTACATCATTAGTTTTTGATGTAGTGTTCCATGATTCATTATTTGCGCATAACACCCAGTGCTCCATGCAGAACGTGCCCTCCTTAATACCCATCACCAGGCTAACCCATCCTCCCGCTCCCCTCCCCTCCAGAACCCTCAGTCTGTTTTTCAGAGTCCATCGTCTCTCATGTGGTTTTATATATCCCACTAAAGCAGACCACACCTGATAATATCACAGAGGTATATTTAAAAATCCACAGACATTATAAGCACATTTAATGAAGCTGAAATTGATTTATTAGAATTGATTGATTGCATTGTAATAGTAAATGCAGGGGCTCTTTTCTTGGTTGAGGGGGTGTGGTGTTGGGTCGGTTCAGTCCTTAACTCTGGCCTATGTGGTTCCTGAGCTTGCATGACTTTTTTCACCACTCCTTGGGCTAATTGCCCCTCACTTACAGGCTGAGACCTGCCCTCATTCCCTAGGGCTACTCCCAACATTGGGACCTTGTGCTCCCTTTCTGTTAATTGGATTTCTGTTTTGTCTCTGAGTTCCCATCTTTAAGATCTTGGTAGGCTTTTTTAGCATCTGAACTCTGGCTGTCTTTTTGTATAAGCCTATTCCTTCCTCTGTTACAGGAATATAGATTTTTAACCGCCCGCCAGCTCAATGAGTTGGCCAGCTTGTTCATCTGAATTTGAGTCTCAAAGGAATTTACAGGGTGTCCATAATATTTGGAAACATAGACTTTATCTCTTCAGCATGGTGAAGATACCCTTCATAACTTCATACACACAGACATAATGGAGATCTTGCAGATTTTGTGTCACACAATTATTTTTCTTGGGGGCATGCTCCCCCACCCTTCACAGCTTTGCCTGTATTACCGCATATTTACTACAAATCTTTCATTGCCGGCGTTCCGGCTGATGCTGTTCCACACCGTTCCCTGCTGACCCTTACTACCTGACTCCTCTCTAGGAGGCTGGCCAATTCCTGGTCACGATCCCTCCACCAATTATAAAAGTACCTCTGGGGTCCTGGTTGACTGTGATCTACTTCTGCACTAGAACCAGGATGGGAAATAGGTTTCCGGAATGTCTGCACCAGTGAATTGGGACTAGCCATCAGGAGTGTTGTGTGAGCTTATCAGGAAAGAGCTAGGACTGACTCATGATCTGCCCTGGGCACGGGACAGGGAGGTGGCGGGACACGTGTCATTGTTTGCCATTGGCTGTGGAAGCCCAAGACTCTGTTAATGACTACATTAATCGTTTCTTTGGTTTTATAATCTTGGGATCATATGGCTTTTTGTGCATATCACTGTTCTTTACTGTTTGAGAGGGTTTCAATAGCTACTTTAAAAGAATGGCTTAGCCACCTAAATTTACAAAAGGGCTTGAGAGATTTCTTACTAGGAGAATTATTTAGATTCTATACTTAGTAGTAAGCTCTATCAAAACATAGATTTCAGTCCTTAGCGATAGTTTCTAGAATGTGCTTTCCAAATATCTTCTAGTAGAGTGGCTCCTAGCATTTGGACCAGCTGCCTAAGGATCTTTGGGAGATTGTATGGAGGAAAATGGTGGGTCCCATATATTAAGAACTCCTGCAAATTAGTAGAAAAGAAATACATGATCTATCAGAAGTATGGGCCAGTAATAATAGGTAATGTCTGCTGAGCATGCCAGATCCTGTCCTACGTGTTTTAAGTTAATTCATACAGTTCCCTAATGAGATCATTATTATTATCCCTCTTTTGTGTCTGAGGATGTGGGGCATGGAGGCTTATTAATTTCCATGAGGTCACTAGCCAGTAAGTGATAGAACCAGGATTTGAGCCCAGAATGTCTGACTCGAGAGCTCATACTTGTAACCATTGTGTTGTAGTGGTCAAAGGACATTTCCAGGAAGGGGACACACATTCACAATTGGAAATGCGAATTAAAATTTTGAGGTGCCACTTTTCACTACTTAGATTCAGGTGTGACTTTGGTAAGACTACTTCACAGTCGATGTGTATACTTAAATCCTTCCCTCTCTCCACCCCATTCATTAACTCAAGCACCTCTCCTGGTGGGTGTTCAGGTACTCTGTAGCCAGCTCCACCTGAGTAGAGGACCCACCCACTCAGTGCCTGGACTTCTGTACAGCTGTGTGCCCAGTTACATGTGTTGATGTAAAGCAATCATTTTGTATAATTGGTTATGCAGCAATAGAAAACTAATGCAGACCTTTGAGGGGTTTTCTCTGTTTAAAAGGATTTCCCCCTTCTTCTTTGCCCTTGGAATTACTACTCGTTTTATTTATTTTTTAAATAAAGTTCAGAAACCTTTCCCTTAATCATTCTGCATTTCAGCAACATTTAAACTCTGTGTTGGGGCGCCTGGGTGGCTCAGTCGGTTAAGCGTCCAACTCTTGGTTTCCGCACAGGTCATGATCTCATGGGTCATGAGATTCAGCTCCTCATCGGGCTCTGTGGTCAGAGGGGAGTCTGCTTGAGAGTCTCTCCCGCTGTCCCTCCCCCAACTTGGGCCTGCGTGTGCGTGTGCTTTCTAAAAGAAAGAAGTCCTACAAAAAACCCCCTCTGTATCTCGTTTGGATCAGTCATGCATCCCACATGTAGCATTTTACACTTAGACCTCAAGGACTAACACTACGCATGAATCTATGTATCCTTGGTGTCACTCCTAGCACACAATAGGTGCCTCAATATATTAATGCGTAGTAGGTCCATCATGAATTTTAGCTTAAAAATCAAAGATTCAAAATCCTGAAAAGACCTCAGTATGCTCCCTAGAGAGCCTTCTTTATTTGATTAAAATGCCAAATAACTTGCTTTTTATTGTATCATAACTATTAAGTGTCCAGTGTTCTTTATGATGTATAGAAACCTTGAAAAATGGGGCTCCCTTTTCTCAGGGAGCTGGTGTGTTCATAAGATAAGATGAAGTGTTCTTTAATAAAGAGTTTTTCATTTTTAGGCATTTCAGACATATATCTAGCATGGCATAAAAACCCGTTTCGTTTTTCTTAACCAAATGCTATTTAAATACACACAGACTTACTGTTTAATGTCAGCAGAGAAATAGATTATTTCCTTTTTGTTTACAAAACTGCTGAATAAAGAATCTGAAATAATTATAAGAAAGAACAGGCCTTAAAAAAATGTCAGGTCTTTGATTAAAAATGCGTGGAAACTTGAAAGGTTATTTAACGAACCGTTTGAATAGTTAAGTGCGACCATATGCCCAGGTTGACACCTGTTGTCTTCATGTAATTATTAATGGCACCTTGTGTATTCTCAAGTGTCTGTCTGATGATAAATTATATTGTGACCCCTGCAATACAATGTTATCAGCTGATGTCTTTGACTTACTGTCTCATTTTAATAATTATTCACCTCACAGAGATCGAAGTTGGAAGTACTATTGTATCCAGCTTCAAGAAGGCAGGCAGAGTATACAGAACTTCTTCCCTAATTTGCCAAATCTGTGAAAAAGATATTAAAACCAAATGATAAAAAACACCCACATGTTTTCATGTCTGTTTGGAAACTTAGAGGTTTTTTTTTTTATCATGGAATTCAAAAATTTTATTAGGATATGCCTGGGTTTACATTTTTTTTTTTTTTTAAGTTAGTTTGCCTGGCATATGGTTGGTTTTTATATATCTTCAAACTGGAGACATGTCCTTTTTTTGTTTGTTTTATGTACACGCTTATTAGACATTATTTATTTTTTTTTTAAAGATTTATTTGAGAGAGACAGAGACAGAGATAGCGAGAGAGAACACGAGTGGGGAGGAGAGGGAGAAGCAGTCTCCCCGCTGAGCAGGGAGTCCGACCCCGGGGGTCGATCCCAGGACCCTGAGATCATGACCTGAGCCAAAGGCAGATGCTCAACCGACTGAGCCACCCAGGCGCCCCTAGACATTATTTTTTTTATTGTGGTAAAAGACACATAATTTTTCACCATTTGTAAGTGTATAATTCAGTGACGTTAAAGACCTTTGCGGTGTTATATATAAACACCGTCACTGTCTATACCCACAGCGTTTTCATCATCTCCAATGTAAACCCTGTACCCACTACATAATAATTCCCTAAACCCTCCTCCCCTGCTCACTGCACCCTGACTTCTCTTCTACTTTCTGCAGAGACATTTCCTTTTATTTAATTGTAGTCATTTTTCTACCAGTTCCGTTTTTTTTTTTTTTTAATTTTATTTTCTAAAATAATCTCTACACCCAACTTGGGGCTTGAACTCACAAACCTGAGATCCAGTCTCATGCTCCACCAACTGAGCCAGCCAGGCGCTCCACTACCTGTTCCTTTTTTTTACCCCCTGGAGCCCCTGTTATTTGCATATTCTCCAGATATCGTCAGGTGCCTCCCAGTAGTGTCCGTCTTGTCTTTTATCTACTGAGTTTTAAAAAGTCAAGCCATGTGATCTCATATGTGGAATTTAAGAAACAAAATAAAGGAGTAAAGGGGGAAGAAAAAAAGAGACAAACGAAGCAATAGACTCTTACCTACAGAGAACAAACTGATGGTTACTAGAGAGGAGGGGGTGGGAGGGTGGGGGAAATAGGTGATGGGGATTAAGGAGTACCCTTATCATGATGAAAAAAAAGACACTCAAAATCCTCATTTCTTAGGAAAATGCATATTAAAACCACAGTTAGATACCACTGCACATTGAATGGCTTTAAATAAAAAAAAATTCTGACAGTACTGCGTTCCAGGGGGGATGTGGGACAACCCTCATACGAGTCTAGTGGGAGTTCAGGATTGTACAATTCCTCTGGGAGAACAATTTGGTAGTTTCTTATAAAGTTAAACATGCACTTACCATATGAGCCAGCAATCAGACTTCTAGAAAATTACTAAAAGACTGACATATGCTCACACAAAAACCTCTGTTCAGATATTTATAGCCTCTTTATTCATATCACCAAAATTTGGAAGCAACCCAGGTGTCCTTGAGCTGGGGATTGCTAAAGTGTGGTCCATCCCTACCATGGAATACTACTCAGCAAGAGTGATCACCTATAACACTCCAGGTGTTAGAAATGATCTTGTAGCTTTCCTGGTTTCCCTGCCCACCACACGTACCAAATAGCATTTTGTGTGCTCTAAAGCCTTTGATGCCTTTTATTCAGTTACTTATTTGTTTACCTCTTCCAAACTCAAGAAATGAGCAAGACATTTAAATGGACACCTTACAAAAGGATATATAGGAATGGTCACTAAGCACATCAAGAGAAGCTCCACTTTGTACTGACAGAAGTACCAATGAGATACAGCTTCAGACCTCCTAGAAAGGCCCAAATCAAATAGACCATCAGACTTTGGAGAGCATGTGGAGAGAACTGGAACCATCACACATAGCCAGGAGAACTGTAGGCGAGTACAACCACTTCGAGTTCAACACCTTATATATACACTACCCTGTGACCCAGGAATTCCAACCCTGCAGGTTTATTCAAGAGAAGAAAACTTAAGTCCACAGAAAGACCCACACAGCAGTCTTACCGTAGTCGGAAACTGGAAACCCAAATATCCATCAACAGGGGAATAGTACACAAATGGAAGTATATTCACAGAGAAGAATACCACTCAGAAATAAAGAGGAACAAATTAGAATACAACAGTATGGATGAATCTAAAAAAAATTACATTAAACAAAAGATGTACACATACAAACGGTGATAGATGTCCCTCCAAAAGGCCAACCTAATTTATGCTGATGGAAGTCAGAACGTGGTTTCCGGGGGCGGGGGGGGGGGCATCACATGGGGAAGAGCAGGGGAGCAGAAAGGGGCAGGGAGGAATTTTCTGAGAGGATGATGATGTTCTCTATCTTGTTGGGGTGGCAGTTACAAAGGCATGTACAATTGTCAAGTCCTCAAACTGAATACTTCTGTACATTTTATTGTATGTGTGTTATACAGCTCAGTAATAAGGCTAGAACTGTACATTAAAAAAATAAGTCAAGCCATGTTCTCCCCCAAAATTTTAATTTTGTATGCTGTTATTACATCTCTGTAGGTTGTCTGACTTCTCCCTTCTTTCTCTCTTCTTGTGTAGTACTATTTTATGTCCCATCTGATAGTTCCATGTTAAAATCAAACACAAATGGAGACCATTCTTGAAAATGCTTTGAACAGACAAAACCAGTTAGTCATACAAGCGAAGCTTAATTTAGCTTATTTTGCAAGACAAGTGAGGTTAACTTGACCTGGGTCACTCCTCACTTATGCCTCTGAAAATCATGAGGAAAACTAAAATAGTTCCCCCAAATTGATAAGCAGTAACAACTAGCCAATTCCCTTTCATTTCAGAAAATTCTAACATTGTAACCAGTCACTACGGAGAGTAAATACCGCCTTCACGCTATAGAAGCTGCTTTAGAACAGTACACCTCAGAGCCTCATTCCATGTTGGGTGTGAGTGCTGTGGGTTGGCAGACTTTTTTGGGTGTGTGCACAATGGTGTCAGAGGTGGGATCCTTAGACGCTGACCCCTTGCGACCCCGAGGCCTCTGAGCAAAACTGGTGTCAGTTCCCACCGAGCCCTTTGTGCTCACTGTTTTCTCTCACTGACCTTGGAGTTTCTTGGGTCAGTCTCTAGGATCCTGGCTCTGCTCTGGGTTTTGAGCTGTCCAAGTTTACTGACAGCACACTTGCTCTCTGTTTGCTGAAGCTCCTTTGGTAAGTCACCCTCCCGTCTGTAAGGGGAGAAACCTGTGATTCCCTGGGTTTTAGGCAATGGTGGACTTACCCCATTCCCCGTGGTTTGTTTTAAGGAATCTAAAGGCAGAGATGGTTTCCATCTGGTCTAAATCTTCTTTTCCTCCCTTAAAGACTCCTGCGTCTTACATGATGTATACCCACAATCGACCAGGATCTTGTGCCTTTCTGAAAAAATGGGTGGACCTAACAAAAGCATAACTTGGAATTCTAGCCGCCACTTTGGGGAACCTACAGTTTAGAAAAGATGATCGAATTTCAGGGCGCCCTTGAAAAGAGGATCCCGAATCTCTCAAAAACAATGAAATGTATTCTTTGGTTGGTTAACGGAGGCCTTCAGAAGACAGCATGGCTCTCAAATAGCTTTTCTAAAAGAATCATTACAAGGAGACAAAACATTGAAAACAAAAGCTCTGACCTGACCCTCCAGCTAACCCCCTCTGCACCTGCCTGTCCCGAAGCTAACCTTCCATTCGATCTCCCCCCACCTCCCCGAACCTCCTAAGTTCCTGATGTCCTTGAGAGTAAGACCATCCCGTGAACCGCGGATCTCAGCTGCAGGAAAATGTAAACCCTGGTCTTCACCTGAGCTCTGATTTGTAAAGGATTGTCCGGGCCTAAAGACGGATCAAACTAAATTTATAAAGACTTCAAGATTCTTGTTGGAGCTTCTGACCCTGGATTTTCTGCTTTATATCAATTCGTTTACATGGGATAAAGAGTCCAGGAGGCGTCGAGAGATGGCTCCATTGCAGACGATTGGAAAGACCCCTCCAAAAAGTCTTTGAGGATCCCACCAAACATGCCTCAAAAGAACAACAACAATAAAAAAAAGTGAGAAAAGTAGGTCAGTCACTCCTTGAAGCTATACCCAGGATTTTTCCTGTGAGAATCAATTGGGCCATGATACAGTCCTGTAAACAAAAAAGGGATGCATCAGTTGCAGACTTTGGATTTTGCTTAGAAGAAATATTTAGAGAGCGTTTTGGTCTCCGGGACCGCGAAGCCGGTAATGCCTTGTCTGTTCATTTTGTTAATGGGCTTCTCCCTGAGCTTCCTGATTTATTAAAGAAACATAAATTAAGACGGGAGATCACTCCCCTTTCTGAGCTCCAACATCTTGATGAGCATTTTGAACGAATTTTAGAACAGTGAAAGGGTTATCAAGCAAATAAACTCATGGCCCTACAATTAAAGCAGCTACAGGGGTGTCGACTGAACTTTAGAACTAACTTTGTACATTTCCCTATTGACAAGGATACTTGTCAAGACTGTGAGCAGAAGGGACATTGAAAAAAAAGGACTTTGCCCTCAAACAACCTAATTATCCAAGAAGAAGGAGCACTCAACCTTCAGATCCTCAAGATAGTAACACTGATGGGGCTGAGGAACCGCCCGGTAAGCTACTCCCAGTAATTCCTATAAATCATCAGGGTGAAGTGAAATGAAACTTGACATAAATGAGAGATCTGCCCTGTGCTGGTAGATCTCAGAGGTCCTCTTTCTACTCTAAACCCCACCATGACATGCCAGGAACTTCCTCAGGGTAACAAAACTGTTGTGGTGTTAGGCGTCAAGTTCAAAGAGTTCCTTTATCAGAGCCCATAACTCCTTCCCTTGGCCCCTTCCCTGAAAACCGTGCCTTTCTCTTAGGAGACACCGACTCCGTAAATCTGCCAGGAGGATAGCTGTTCTCTAAATTTGGAGGCCGAGTACATTTTGTCTTTCCCCAACCACATGAATCTGTTAGCTCAGTTTTCAGACTTGGGGGTCTGACCTCATTTAACTCCTCAGGTGAACTTTGCTAGTGCGTCCCACCAGCCGGCTAGAGCTGAGACTGCTGCCGAGCCCTCCCACCACCACTTGCAAGCTCAGGCTGCTAGAAGAGTACCCAGGGGTTTGACACAGCTGTGAGGTGGGCCGAGGCAAGATTCGGGAAACCCCAACCACGTCAGAGGACCCGGTAGCCAGAGAGGACGCGGGAACAATCCAGAAGTCTGCTTCTAATGACCTGTGCCCAAAGTTTATAAAGCACAGAAAAGCGGTGAATCACCAAAGTGGTCATTTGTCAGAGTATTTACTGTGCACACACCAGAAGACTGTTTGCAAACCAGGAGCCCTCAACCCCAAACATGGAATGGAGCTCCAAGGTGGCTTCTAGGAGTGGGAAGGCAGTGAGTGTTATAATATTAAGACTTCTCTTAAAATAGAGGAATTGGTTAGTGGTTACCTCATATCAGTTTGCGGGGACCTAGGTTAGTTTTGCTTAAAATTTTCAAATGCATAAGCAAGAAGTGACCCACGTTGACCTGGAGCTTTTGCTGTTAATAACATTTTACCCCTTTATCAGTTGCTTTTTCTTTCTGTGTGTGATAAATCTATTTTAAATCATTTGGCAGTGTAATGCACACATCATAACCCACTGATCTTTTTAGTAAGGTGATTTTGACTTTCTTTCCATCTTTAGTCTTGATAGTATCATTTGAATATCGATGAAGATAGGGTTTTGTTTGCACTTTTTACTCAGTTAAAAAGCTCTCCTCCCCAATTTAATTTAATCATGTATCACTGGAAGTTTAACTGCTTCCCTTATAAATGAGCTGGCAGCTCATGAGAGCTGGGAGCTGCGTGAGTGATCATTCTCCATGACACATGAATGAATCCCACCAACCTCTCCTAAATGTTAAATTCTGAGAGATTTAGCATTTCTATTGCCTTTAATTACGCCTACTGCCATATAATATGCAATCTCCTATTGCACAACTTTTTATTTCAGTGCTGTATCATAGTGAAACCTTAATGTGTAAACATTAAGCCGTAATTAAGGATCCAGACTTAAAATTCAACCACGGTTAGTGTGTGTGGCAACAGTGATAACTACTGATAAATTCTTAACTTACTCCTTTTCCTAGCAGCTGGAAATTTCCTTTGATACCAATTTTAAAATGGTCCTAATTTTAGAAGGGTGAAAATGTGGAAAACAGTAGCTTAGGACACTTCTATTGAAATATTAAAAGACACGAACTAGATATGTTCTGGTCGAGTTTTTTATTCTTCCCCTCCCCTCAAAAAAGAAATTCCGTAAGCTTCAGAGAGAAGGAGTAGCGAGAACAGCACTGAGGTTTATACTCCTCATCTGTACCATAGGAAGCCGGGACATTGGGTACGTTGTAGATGCTGTGTTATTAATTCCGTAAGAGGGATCTTTGAATGCAGAACCTTAAACCCAGCCATATTTTTATTTTATTCATTTATTGAACAGATATTCTGGGCATCTTGCCAGTTGGATCCTTTGGGAAGCACATGCCAAGTGTACAGAAGGGGTTAGAAGTACAAGATTTGTACTGATGGAAATACATCTGGAAGATGAAGGGAAATGAAGCAGAAGTGGGCAGGGCGACCCTTCAGGCTGGGATGGAGGTCTGGCCTCTGTGAAGGGAGAGGGGGAAGGAAGGACAGTAGGGTAGGACAGTTGTGCGGAAGTCTGGGCCAGCGCTGGTGCAGAGATTGCCCCTTGGGGAGTCTGGGCTGGCCAGGAATGGAAAGCCCTGTCACCCCCACTGTGCTGAGTACTCGTAGCCGGCATTGCCTACCAAGTGGATGGACTCTGCTTGGAAACTGAGGCAGATCCCTCGGACAGCGGCAGCTGGAGGCTCTCTGCTAACTGCCTTCCTGTTTAGGGTCGCTCTTGAAGGAGAATCTGCGGAGCACACCTCCTTACCCACAAGAGTCTCTTATCATGTACCAGGCGTTGTTAGAATCTTAACTCTGCCACTTGGTTTGAATCTGAACCTGGACAAGTCACCGAACTTGAAATAATTTAGTTTTATTTTATTTTTTAAAGATTTTATTTATTTATTGATGAGCAGGGAGCCTGACATTGGACTCGATCCCAGGACCCTGGGGTCATGATCTGAGCCAAAGGCAGATGCTTAACGGACTGAGCCACCCGGGTGCTCTGCAAACTTTAGTTTTAGAGAAAATAATACTGATGTCGTAGGGTGTTTATGAAGAGTAACTGAGTACACCCATATAAAGAGAGGTTGCACGATGGACTCACTTACGTGTTCACTGTAGGTCCACTCCTGTGGGGATGCAGAGATGGTCATGTTCGAAAAGATCCCTATGTGGGATTCACCCAGTCATGGGAGACATGGCAAATACACAAGTCCCTGAACAGGGATTTCACAAAATGCAAAGTCCTTGTTAAAACAAGGTGATGCAGCAGAGTTGAGGGCAAAACATTTTTTGACACACTGGAACTAAAGCCTACCACCCAGAATTTTCTCTTGCAGAGCTGAATGAATGGATGCATCGAGTTCAGGGGACACATTGGTGAACAAACTGCTAATACTTAGGGCAAAATGTGTATGTCACAGATGGTGTGCTGACTTAAATGTGGTTTTAATATAAAGGTTACTAAGATTGATGAGGATTTTTGCCCTCTAGTAGATACTTAACTCTTACTTGCTAGGGAGAATTAATTTAGAAAAGAACACTTGATTTTCATTCGCTGGAAACCAAAGAATAAACTGGGACAGACTGTGCTAAAACAGGGCTTGACAGACTTTTTCTTTTTCTGTAAAGGGCCAGATAGTAAATATTTTAGGCTTTCCTGGCCACGACAGTCTCTGTTGTCACTACTCGACTCGGCTGTCATTGCAGGAAACCTGCCACAGACAATATGTGAACAAATGGGCATGGTCGTGTGCCAATAAAATTTTAAAAACATTGAAATTTATATTTCATGGAATTTTCATGTGTCATAAAATACCATTCTTTTGATTTTTTTCCCAACCATTAAAAATATAAAAACCATTCTTAGAAGCCCACAGGCTGTCCCAACAGGTGGTGGGATGGATTTGGCCACCCCCCGGACTAGAGCTTCAGCGAACGTGGGAATAACCAGTTTTCATTAGTGGGATAAATGAAGCAAAGCACTAAAATTGATTTTTGAGGATTTAGCATATCTGATTTTAGCTTCTCACAGGTGGTCCTAAATTTTTAGAACATGTGCCTATTGCAATTAGTGACTCAAAAGCTTAGCCTAGCCATATTGTCTATTTTTCTTGTATTTGATAAAGATGTAGCAATAACAATTATTACTCTACATAATAAATCTAATGCAGAATCAGTTTGTGTTACTTACTGCAGTTTGCATTGCTTGAGCAAATCAGAGATGTCAAGAGATGGAGAATTTTAATATGTAAACACATACTTTCAGTCCTTAGTCTGTCTTCGATCTTTCTGAGTGAACACCTAAAAAGCATTCTCTCTTCCCATTCTGCAGCCCCTCATCTGCATGATATCCCATTTTGTGGATCCTGTATTCCATCAGGACCAAACTTCTGTTCCTGGAATCAACCTAAATATCCAGTCATTGAGTTTTACAAATAATAGTGCAATGAGTACTTTTGTTGTATAAATATATAATTGCATAATTTAATATATAACATGTATATTGCACACCTGCAAATTTATCTTTAGGTTAAATTTCCAGAAGGGGAATTAATGGATCAAATGCTGTAAATGCATTTGTACTTTTGCCTTCCATAATGATTGTATTGATTGATAGCAAAATATGAGTGGTTGTTTCCCTCTAAATACAAAGTGTGTTATCACACTTTTCTTGCACTACTTAAGTGAATCATGGTACCTTGTTTTAGTTTTAACTTGCATTTCTCCCATGATTGTGGTTGTGTATCCCTTCATATGATTATGATCCATTTGTATTTACTTTCACTGAACTTTTTATGGCCTTTGCTAGTTTTTCTATTGTTTTTTTTTTTTTTTTGTTAAGAGCTCTTTATATATTTGGGAAATGAGGCCGTTGTTTTTGGTAGTAGTCATAAGTATTTGTTATCTTTTAACATTGCTTATGATTTTAAAATTATCAAACTTTTAGGGCGCCTGGGTGGCTCAGTTGGTTAAGCGACTGCCTTCGGCTCAGGTCATGGTCCTGGAGTCCCGGGATCGAGTCCCGCATCGGGCTCCCTGCTCGGCGGGGGGTCTGCTTCTCCCTCTGACCCTCCTCCCTCTCATGCTCTCTGTCTCTCATTCTCACTCTCTCAAATAAATAAATAAAATCTTTAAAATAAATAAATAAATAAAATTATCAAACTTTTAAAAATGTAGTCCTGTTTACTCCTTTTCTTAGTCCTAGAAAATCTTTAGTTATTGTAGCTTCTAAGTCTGTCTGCTTTCATTTTCTCTCTCTCTGTATTTTTTTGGTCTGTATGAGACTGCCCTTGTTTTAAATATGACATTTTAGGGCGCCTGGGTGGCTCAGTCGGTTAAGCGACTGCCTTCGGCTCAGGTCATGGTCCTGGAGTCCCAGGATCGAGTCCCGCATCGGGCTCCCTGCTCGGCAGGGGGTCTGCTTCTCCCTCTGACCCTCCCGACCCTCCCCCCTCTCATGCTCTCTCTCTGTCTCTCTCTCTCAAATAAATAAATAAAATCTTTAAAAAAAAAAAAAAAAGAATTATATTCCTAATGTTTGATCTGAATATTTAAAGCTCTTAAAATGTATTTTCAGTTCCTCTCAAAAGGAAAATTATTCTGTGTCTTCTGCCATACGGGGTGTGGGTGCTGTGCGTAGCCATTCCATTCTGGGACTTGCAAGAGCAAGTGACTGAGAACTTGTAATACTTAATTTTTATTTTTTTCTGCTCCATAAACTTTTGATTTTTTTTTGAACATGTCTACATTAGGTCTTACTCCCTTTTTCATGTTTCAGCCTAAATGATATATTGAACTAACTTGATACCGTGTTAAATGTAACAATGGACATCGAAGTCTTCTTATAGTGTTTAAATTCAAGAGGCACGAGCCCAGAAGAGCGTTCCTAAGCATCATCTATAGATCAGGTGGTGTTATAACATCGTTAGTATAGAACAGAAATGGATATACATAAGCTTTATAACTTTAGTCAAGTTTTACACTTTTCATTTAGTTACCTTCTGGAAAGTTTGAAATTTCAAAGATGTCAGCAAAAATATTGATTAGAATGGGTTTTAGGTTTATAATGATACATGAGATTATGCATTTGCTCGCTGCACAGTCCCCAGTCTCAAAATTGAGTATAAAAACTGCCTGCAGAGTAGATTTATTCATACCGATCCTGTTTTCTTGCACAAAATCCTTAAACACACCAAGTAATGGATAGACTGAATATATTAACATGAGGTTGTAAACTGTATTTTTAAGGTTACAGTTATAACTTTTTAAGTGTGATGAAATGTCTTCCTTTTTATTCTTCTCAATAAAATCTATCATTTATTGTACTAAAGCCTTTATGACCGAGCAAATGACAGTCCTTTCGCTGCAACAGTACTGAGTGTAATTCAGCGGGCGCCCTGACAGTTTTTCATAAGCTCCCTCCGTATTTGGGGATCATTCTTCACCCAGACACCGAGTAGTCTTGTCACTGAGCCTGTTACCTGGTAGACTGTGTAGTTTTCCTTTGTTTCTTTAGTTCTCCGTTTATCGGTGATAAATTCTCAGTCACCGTCAAGTTTGTCAGTTTTGCTCATGAAAACACCAATACAGAAACGTAAAAGAAGCTAGAAGGGATCTTGGTGGTCATTCTGGTCTGATTTTTTTCCATCTTAAAAGTTGTGAAATTGAAGTCGAACTAGAGAGGTGACCTAAATCATTTATTGCTGGGGGTGGGGGTGGGGGGTGGGTCTCTATTAAAACTCTGGGCTCTGGATCTCAACACCATTGTTCATTTCTCTTCTTTTAGTGCCCATTCATAGTGCCTGTTAAGTTGCAAACTGTCGCTGCATAAACATTTCTTGAACATAAATAAATAAACGTGAGTCTTTAATCTCAAAGCTTAAAGTATTCGTTTACTTCTAAGATAGAATTATATGGAAATTAACTCAATTTCAAACTCTCCCTAGTTATGGAGATTCTTATGTTTATCATCAGGAGAAAAAATATTTAAATAGTAAGAGTTGTCTGCTAGGTATTTCAAAAGATACTACAAGATTATAGAGAATAAGAGAGAAACTAATAGAAGCCTCATCAGTAAGGTATTGATCCATTAGGGTCTGTTTTTTCCCAGTCTTTTGTTGTTGTTTGTTTGTTTGTTTGTTTTTGATCTCTGCATAGATTCTTTTCAATTAGTGCTGTCAGTTTTGTTTGCTTCTGAACTGAGTGTAAGCATTTTCCTTTTTATCAAGTTCCCTCTGGAAGAATCCTTTTTTAATGGATGCATGAAGTTTTGTTTGAATGTACCATCATTTTACTCTTCCTCTTACATAATGCTGAAATAAGGTCATGGGATATCCTTCTTGTCAAATTTGGTGACTTGTTTAGGAGTGATGTTTTGGGCAGCAAGGTGGGAGGCTCTTCACGGTGCACCATGGGCTGCTTGAGAAGGCTTATTTCAGTGACGTCGGTGGCCATGAGCAAGACTGAGTTTGCTTTTGCCCTAGCCGACCACCTCACTTGAAAAAACCTTTGCAATTTTGATTAGAGAAAATGGTATTGTATTTTAATTGCAGTGTTTTCAACCACCACGTTTTCTGTTTTCTTGGTCCCAATAGTTGACAAGGCCTTGTCCTTCCTTTAGCAACGGCTTGAGGGAGATGCAAGATATTACATGGTAATATACCTGGATTGCAAGAAACATTAAAATGAGGGAGGATGTGTGTTTTAGAACCAGGGAAACCATCTGAAATTTAATGAATACTCATTGAGTGTGTCATACATTTCCTAATCTCTTTCTAGTGTTTATGAGGTAGATATTTTTCTTCCTGTTTTATGAATGAGGAACTCTTACAGAGAGGTGGAGGGATTGGCCAAGATCAATGGAACTTGAAAGCAAGAGAGCTGAGCTTCAAACACGGGTATCCTTGACTCGAGAAGCTGCTAATAATCATCCCACAAAAAAGGCTCTGAAATGCGCATCTGCGTGAACAGGGATTTTGTTTTTAAATTCCACTTACATCAAAAGGAAAGCAGATGTCAAATGGCTATTTTTGTTTGAAGACAAATAATTAGAGGTTCTTTTTTAGAATAATAAAAGTAGATACAATAAAAATGAATACCTGAACTCTTAGGACCCAGAGGCACTCTGTTATTTGTATATACACAGAATTGCTGCGTTGCAGTGTCTGGGGGGTGGGGAGGGGGGCGCCGTGCAACTTTGTACCCCGTGTGAAGGGCGCTCCTGAAGTGCAGCACAGTCTGTGATGGAGGACGTTCTGCCCGCGAGGCCAGTAGCATGTCTCTGGACCTATGTTGACGTATGTTGAACGTGAGGTCTGGAAGAGAGATTTCCTGGGTTTCTGATCTGGTTCTGGCATTTGCTGCTGTCACCTTGGGTCGTTAACCTAATTAATTCTTCTCTGCCTTGGTTTTCTCATTTTCTTATCTCTATGTCCTCACTCCTCCAAATCAGGTAGCTTTAGCATTTCCTTTTCTTTTCTTTTCTTTTTTTTTAAGATTTTATTTATTTATTTGACAGAGAGAGACACAGCGAGAGAGGGAACACAAGCAGGGGGAGTGGGAGAGGAAGAAGCAGGCTTCCCGCCGAGCAGAGAGCCCGATGTGGGGCTCGATCCCAGGACCCTGGGATCATGACCTGAGCCGAAGGCAGACGCTTAACGACTGAGCCACCCAGGCACCTCCTAGCATTTTCACTTTATGGAAAATCGTTCTTGGTACTTGAGCTACAAAAGGTGCATAGCTACAGTGCCTAGAGAGGGAGCAAGATCATGTGCACGCAGTATCTTCTTAGGCAAGGCCTGTCGTGGGGGTGGCTTGACTTACGACCTCTTTCCGTAAGTCCTTGTTGTCAGGTCCTGTCTTTAAGAACATTGTCCTGATACATGAGATACAGCAGTGTGGTGCTGTCGCCTGTGTATCTGATGTGAGGGTGTGCAACAGCTTATTTTCACACACACAGGCAGTAGATTTGTATACTGTTAAATTACAAATAATATTCAGCATTGACATATCTAGCGGATGCTTTATTTCTTTGTAAGATCAGTATTTTATAGGGCATGTTACACATTTTTCCATTAAGTTTTTAAATAAGTGTTCGACTTACATAAGTTGATTAATTATGTAAGTGTATGTGGCGTTCTTCTCATATTGAACTCGAGAGCTATTCTCTGCTCACTTCTCTCCCTTTTTACCTTAAAATTTTTAGTCAAATGTGATAGGAACAATTTAAGAGGTGACAAGAAGAGTGAGCGAGCTATTTTAGGTGGTTTCTCAAAGAAAGAGAAAGAAGCTCCTGTTTTTGTCAGGCATCTCAAAAACTGGCTAATAAGTGACTTCTTAGAATTCCTCATAGGTTTAAAAATAAGGAGCTAAATTATTTTGATATTGATGGTGTACATATATTCTGCAACTTACCTTTTTTTTCCTGTCATTTTTAGGATTCTGAGTAACAATAAAATATCCGAGCTGAAGAATGGCTCATTTTCTGGGTTAAGTCTCCTTGAAAGATTGTGAGTATTTTTTATTATATCTTATTGTTATTTTACTTACTGCACTTTTTTTTTGGTTTATTATGAGCTTTACTTGAGTGAGAGATAATACTTAGCTGCACTTTTATTTTAAGTCTGTTACTAAACTCTCGACTTTTCCAAAATAAAAATTTGAGTTTTCCCAACATTTTATTATGAAAAACTTCAAGAATTTAATTTCAAGAAACAATTAGTTAATTAGATGTTGGCAAACTTTCTGTAAAGGGCCAGATAGTAAATAATTTAGGCTTTGTAAGCCATGTGGTCTCTGTGACAATTCCTCGATTCTGCCATGATAGTGGGAAAGCAGCAATAGACAATAAAGAAATGAATTGATGTGGAGGTGATGTTATTTGCAAAGCAGGCTGGGGATCATGGTTTGCTGATCACTGGCTTTTGGAGCATAGATGCTGTTTCGAAGTTCTGTCATGAAGTGTGCGTGGGCCTCATAAAATAGTCAAGTAGAATTTAAACACATTAAGGACGGAAACTTTCGGATAAACTTTGATATTTTATTCAGATGTCTTTGAATGTGATAATTGTGTTTTGCTTAGAAATTAGGTCGTTTTGTTTATGATCAGATATATTATAAGTAGTGCTTATTTTTTTTGCCTTGGATTTTACACAGTGGATATTTAATTCGCTTGTCTTATGAATGATAGTCCAGGATCACGTTTCAGATTCCCTTTTTTTCTCATACATTTAGGATAACATTTCAGGACATTTTTTTTTTTTTTTTTTTTTTTCCCGAGTTGGCTCCACTCCCAACGTGGGGCCTGAACTCAGGACCCTGAGATCAAGAGTCGCATGCTCTAGGGACTGAGCCAGCCAGGCGCCCCTACAGAAACATTTCAGATGTATATAAGGTGTAGGTAATATAAGGAAGCTCTACTGTGAGCCTCCCCGTTTCTGTTGAATTACAGATTTCCCTTCTTAGTTCTCTTTGCTCTGCTTCACTTTCTTACTGTGTGATCTTCCCTTGACCATCTGACCCAGTGGTTTCTACAAACTCCCACAAGACATTATTGCTTTGATCACAGATGTGTTATTTAAGCATGTACATAGTTTATTATTTTTAAAAGATTTTATTTATTTATTTGACAGAGAGAGACACCGCGAGAGAGGGAACATAAGCAGGGGGAGTGGGAGAGGGAGAAGGAGGCTTCTCTTGGAGCAGGGAGCCCGATGCGGGGTTTGATCCCAGGACCCTGGGATCACGACCTGAGCCAAAGGCAGATGCTTAATGACTGAGCCACCCAGGCGCCCCCATAGAGTTTTTATTTATCCTTTTATATACGTCTGTTCTTTTAATTGATCATATGTCTTAAAAGTCTTTTTTTTTTTTTTCTTCTAAAGTAGGCCCCACATGCAGCGTGGAGCCCAACACGGGGCTTGAACTCACGACCCTGAGATCAAGACCTGAGCTGAGATCAAGAGTCAGACGCTTAACCAGCTGAGCCACCCAAGTGCCCCTTAAATCAAAAGTCTTAAAGTTAGGTTTTTACATTTATATAAACATATATGAAAATAGCACATTTACGTATATAAAGTAGCAGTCCATTCATATTTACGCATACACGTGTCTGTATGCATAGATGCGTGTACACATACACGTATGTAAAATGCTCTTGGCACAGCAGTGCTTAATTCTCAGATTTTCTCATTTCTGTTTTCATTCAACTCTTCCCGTCCTGTTCCACGTAGGCCACGTGCCTCAGAGGAGGCTGGTCAGACCTCAGCGCCAGGCCTGACTAGGAAGAGGACCGTCCTTCACTCACACTCCAGGGACACGGGGTGAGGAATGGGCTCTGACCCGTGTAACTGAGTCAGGATTTGCTCAGGGCTCTTTGGGAAAGGAATTTCCTTAGTGTCATCAGAACGGATGACTGTGCCCTCTAGAGGCTGTCCTGCCACTGGCTTGGGCCGGAGCCGACGTCATGGTCCCCTGGAGGGACCTTGCTGAAGCAGGGCTGCCTCTGGGCTGTTACAGTTATGCGAGGCGGTATGTTCCTGTTGGGCTTTCTGTTTCTTGTAAGAAAAGTCACTGTGCTTGACAGATAGTCTGAGCATGTAGCACATTGCCAGGCATTGAGTAGGTGCTTGGTCAATAATGGAAGGATCAGTGGAATCTTTTCTTTCCCCAGGAAGGATGACAGGGATGCCTAGGTTATAAATGGTGTCTGTTGTGTTTATAAACACGTTCTATTTTTGGCCCCTGGGGTTGCTGTGGTTGTTCATGTACATCATAAAAAGTAGGGGCAGCATAGCTAACGGTCTGTGCTATGCTGTGAATTACTACCGTTTTTACTTTTACTTTTTAATTTCATTTTGGTCTTTGACCTGTTTTCCATCATTTATTGATGATAAATCCGTATACGTGATAGAAACAAACTAGGTTGCCACAAACATATTAGGTGATAGGAAGATACGGCTGTGATTGTTTTTCGCTAAGGGCCTGTTTATACCTGAATCCCAGAACACCATCTCTTTTGTAGGACCACAGATACAGATGTAGATAGATAGACTCACACATACATACATATATGTACATATATGAGAGTGGGGTGTGTGTGTGTGTGTGTGTGTGTGTGTACACACACACGCAGACCAAGACCCCAGTGATGACTTTGGGATCTGGGCCATCTCTGTCAGGAAACATTTTTACCTAAGCTCAGCATTTCCTACAGACCCTTCAAAGCCCAAACCTGAGTCTTGGCCTCACGGTCACTGTGTGAGGGAGAGACCACGCGCCTGGGTGGGACCTGTCCCCCATGCTGTCTTTGTGGGAGAACAGCACACTTCAGAAAGAAAGCAAAAGCGATGATATGGCTAGGCTATTACTATTCTGGCTTTGAGAAGGAAGGATAGGGGGGGCAAGAGTTCCAGAGGAAGCATCCTGTCAATAGGGCCTTTGTCTATGAGCATGAGCTCAGACAGAGCTCCTTATTCCTCCAGGTTCCTGCTGGGACCAGTGGTTGGAAAGGCCCCAGGGGGCCTGAGACGGTGGCTGGCCCCTTGTGGAAATGCCCTGGTCTTTGGTCTATCTTGTGCTCTAAAAATGAGGTAAAACAAAGAGATCCCCTAGCCAGTGGCTTGACCCTTTGCCAGGAGTTCATGACCCAACACGGATGAATGTCTTCTCAGGCCTTTCCTAGTGCAGCTCCATTCATCCTCTGTGGGCATGGAAGGTGGATGTCGGTGCAGGGTGATGGGGAGGGAGGCCCAGGGGGGAACTCAGGCTTTCCTTCCCCTGGAGCCCAGCACTGTCTTTCTTACAGTTACACTTCCTACTGTCTTGTTCTTCTCTGATGTGCTGTACTGATGTTAAAGCTAAAGCCTCTATAGATTTTGTAATTTCCGTACCAACTCCTTGAATAATCTCTTGATTCTTTCTACTATTTTCATAGCTCTTCTCATTTCCCTCTCTACCAGGTCATCTAACTTAACTAAAGTACTCTGCCTCTGTGTACTACTGTCCCCTTCCTGTGACGGAATCCAAAGACTGTCTTGTCCTTCCTTCACATCTAGCAACTCTATTCTTTAAGTTGTAGTCTTTGTATTCTTCTGTGATTTTCTTCACTGTAGGATTCTTCTCATGGACTCTGGTTTGCTGTGGGATCTCATCATATATCTGTGAGTCTTAGGGGTCTTCTCTTCCAAGACTCTGCAGAGACTTTAGGACTTTGTCTTGGGTTCTCTGTGTATCAGACACAAGCTGTGTGAATGCAGTGGTTGTATTAGTCTGCTCTGACTGCAGTAACAAAATACCATAGACTGGGTGGCTTGAACAACAGACATTTATTTCCTCCCAGTTCTGGGGGCTGAAAGTTCAAGATCCAGGCACTGGCAGGGTTGGCTTCTAGGGCCGTGAGGGAAGGATCCGTTCCAGGCCTTTCTCCTTGGCTTGTAGATGGCTGCCTTCTCCCTGTGTCTTTCCATGGTGTTTCCTCTGTGTGTATGTATGTCCACATTTCCTCCTCTTATAAGAACACTGGTCACCTTGGATTAGGGCCCACTCCAGTGTCCTCATTTTTAAGTTGATCACCTCTTTAAAGAACCCATCTCCAAATACAGTCCTCTTTTGAAGGAGGAGGGGGTAGGACTTCAACATGGAATTTTGGAGAAACACAATTCATCCTACGACGATGATGTAGCATTTTTGTAGATTTGCTAATGTGTGTTTTCCTTGCCTGTTCCTAATTACTCTGTCTTGGAAGGGATGAAAGAACAGAAAAAAGGACTCAGTTTTGGCCACTGAGTTCCAGAAGTCCTACCTAGTCCAATGTAGAAAAGAGATTTGAGAAAAGGTAACATAAGAGAAACTTCCTCCTTTTCTAGATACACATCCTGTGGACTCACTGGGGAGTTAGAGGCCCTGTAGGAAGAGCTTATATGCTGGTGGGTCTCTAAGAAGGTTCTCGTCTTTGCTTCCCCATCCCTACTGGGTTTAGGGGAAAGACAGGGAAAAAGACCATGTAATAAAAGCAATATATAGTTCTGGATCTAAGGGCAGACGGCCTCTGAGGCCTCTTTCCTGGAGAAGAAGCAAACCCTTGAAATTTCCCAGGCCCCAGTGCAATATAGGAACAGAAGAACTGGTCACATAGCCATTGAGGCACATGGGCTAGGACAGTCTAGTAGAGTTTCCCAGGGGAACAGCAGAATGGCCCTTGCTGAGCAAAAAGATGGGGTTGTTCACAAAGAGCTAGTGCTCTTTCTACAGGAGACTACTGGCTGGCAGTGAATGACTTAGGATCTGGGCTACTCAAGTCAAGTTCTGGACTGAAGACCTAGCTAGCCACATAAGTGACTTAAGGTTTTTGTAAATGACATCAGTTTCAAATTTTTCCGAATTACTTCAAAAAACACTATAGCTGATTTTATTCCTTCACTGCTGGTCATTCCTGTGCGTCTCTCCTTCGGTCTTCCACATGTGAACCTGAGAGCTTTTGGTGCTCCAGCACTGGGCTGAAAGCCACTCCCCTCTGCCCCGGGAACCCTCGGGCAATGACTGAGAGCAGATGGTGGGTAACCACCTGACCGCCTCACCTCTCAGGAGGGGTGACCCTGCAGCTGCATTACACTGTCTTCCACGGTTCCTCAGGGGACTGGAGGTCTCCTCACCGGTGTCCCTTGTATGGGCTTCCTTCTCATTAAGGGCTGGCTGGGTTGAATTAACTAGCAAATACACTTCAGAGATTAAGGAAATCTGCAGGTCAAGCTGTCCCTGTCAGTTCTTTTGATTTGAAGAATAGCTTCTGAAGGGGATTCATTTTCTCTCTCTCTCTTTCTCTCTGATATAATAAAACAAGCCTGGGTGCAGATATCCTTCATTTTAGAGTATTGTGATTCTTTCTCTCTCTCTTTTTAAAAGATTTATTTATTTGAGAGAGAGAGAGCATGTAAGTTGGGGGAGGGTCAGAGGGAGAGACTCTTTAAGCAGATTCCCCCAACTTGGGCTCAATCTCACGACCCTGAGATCATGACCTGAGCTGAAACCAAGAGTTGGACTCTCAACCGACTGAGCCACCCAAGTGCCCCGAGAGTATTGTGATTCTTGTTATGTATTTGTCAGTATTTAGTGACACTCCTCTATCGTCTAATTATGGACACTAAGATGACATACCAGCAATGTGTTTGACTCCCTAGCTTCTGTTCCATCCTAAATGATGTGATCACCATAGCATCTTGTTCTAGCTATTGCCAGAGCCAGCCGGGGCCAGTAAGAGTGATGAGGGGTATTTAGCTCTGAGGCTTTGAGAAAGATTTCCTGGCTCTTAAAGAGTTACAGGAATAAAGAATCAACTCTTTGTCATAACTTTGTGCTTGGAGGTGGTTTGTGGACTTGGCATAGCCTATCACAATTGAGGGTCAGCCTGAAGGCCAAGTTGATATGCTGAGAAGGGCGGAGAAACCCCTTGGGCTGTCCTACGTCTTGATTTCCCTTAATGCCAGAGAATTTCCTTTATTGCTGAAACATTTTTGAGTAGAAGTTTCTGATACTTGCAATTAAAAAGCATCTTTTCTGCTACACCTGGTATTCTTTCCTAAAGGAACTTACTCTTTTTCCAAGAACTATTAACATTCCTTTAATTTTGTTTCAGCAATTCTTGTGCACTTTTTCATTTATGTTTTAATGATCCAACATAGTTAGATGTAGCGATAGACCCTAAAGTTAGACTTTTGTTCCCTAGGGAAGCTGTGATTGGTAAGGGAAGGGGAGATGTTAAATGAAAAAATTGGACTATAAATATCTTTTGGCAATGCCTGATTAATATGGCTATTATTAAGTATTATATAATATGTCAAGGAGTTTTTATTATTAAAGAAAAAGTGTATCTTTAAATCATATTACAGTACTCAGTTATTCATGAGAGGTATAATGTAGAAACACATGCAGTACATCATTGGCCACAAATTTATGGACTGCTTTAGCTAAATCAGTATTTGTTGTAGATGCGGTTTAAAATCTGAAAAGGGAAACAATGTTTTAAAAAAATGAAACTGACATGTATTTCTGTTTGCAGAGCTTTTTTGCTTATTCAATATGAGTCATATATGCCGACTGAATTTTCTCCTAAAATATCATTTCTTTTGAGGTGTAGGATTGGGATCATTTGGGCCAGGGGGAGACAGAGACTAATAAGTTGGGCCTGATGATTAATTATACTTCTTGGAACTTAAAAAGTTGGGGACAAAAATAATTTTTATTATGAAAATTTTTAAACATACAGACAAATTTAAAGAATTAATGTAGTAGCGTCTCATATCGCCAGTTTACTTACCCAGATGCAATAATTAGAATGATTTGCTATCATTTTTTTCTTTTTCTTGGAACATGCCTGCACATACACATGTTTGCTGAATTACTTGAAGGTCAATTGCAGGCATCATGACCCTCTGACTTTATTGAGAAATGGGAGTGTTATGAATGAGTTGCAGCCGTCTCTGTGTTGCCCGAGTTTATGAATATCATAATGATTTCGTAGCTAACTGTAATTTACCAAAAAGATTTTTGTAGTGAAAGTCAGGTAATATAATTCTGTCTCTCAGCCATCATGTACTTTTTTATCCATTTATCAACTCTCATCATCCATTCTGGCTGCTATCACAAAATACCATAAATGGGATACCTTGCAAACAACAAACATTTAGTTTTCAACAAACATTGAGTTTTGGAGGCTGGGAAGTGCAAGATCAAAGTGCCAGCAGATTCAGTGTTCAGTGAGGGACTGCTTCTTAGTTGGCTGTACCCTCATGTGGAAGGGGACGAGGACACTCTGGGGTCTCTTTTATAAGGGCATCAACCTCATTCCTTAGGTCTCTGCTCTCATGACCTAATCACCTCTCAGAGGCCCCACCTCCTAATTCCATCACTTTGGGAGTTAGGATCTTAATATGAATTTTGGTAGGACACAAACATCCAGACCATAGCAGTGACCGCACTCTATAATGTATGTCTGTCTGTCTCACTGAACCAGATGGATGTGGATCCTGCCCTCGTGGAACTTCTGGTCTCTCAGTGAAGGTGGTTTAAGCAAATCAGTAGAGAGTGACGAGGGCCACAGCAGGAAAGTACAGGGCACTGTTGTTCAGAGAAATTTTTTTTTTGGAAAAAGGAATGCTGTTCAAGATGAGTAGGAGTTAGTCAGGCAAGAAAACCAGGGTGGAGGTGAGGAAAGATGCGGGGGGGAGAGTGCGTGCCAGGGTCTGGAGGTGAGAGAAGTAGGACTCTTTCTAGAAACGTCTTGAGATATGATTAGTAATATGAAGAGAGAAAGGCTGGCTGAGTGTTAAAGAAAGGTGTGGAGCAGAATGAGAAGTCGGAGTTAGGGCCGGGGCCATGGAGGGGCTTGTAAGGTACTTTAAAGAGTTTGGACTTCATTCTGAGGGAATGTGGAGGTTTTAACCAGCACAGAGACAGGTTCAGATTTATCCTTAGGAAGATCACTTTATTATTTTTTTTAAGATTATTTATTTGAGAGAGAGAGTGTGAGCTAGAGCACAAGCAGGGGGGAGCGGCAGAGGGAGAGGGAGAAGCAGACTCCCCGCTGAGCAGGGAGCCCAATACGGGGCTCGATCTCGGGACCCCAGGATCACGACCTGAGCTGAAGGCAGACACGTAACCAACTGAGCCACCCAGGCGCCCCAGGAGGAACACTTTAAATGGAGCGTGGATGAGAGAAGCAAGGACACCAGTCAGCACTGGTGGGGGTGATGACAACGAGGAGGGAGAGGTGGATGGCTTTCACATGAAGTTGGAAGGCTGGACAATACCACATATAATAACTTTATCTAATGAATAAAATTCATCAAACATGCAGAGAATTTGAAAGAACGGTATCTCTAGCACCTTGATTGAACCATTGCCAACTTCTTGGCCGGTTTGCTTTCTCTCTCTCCCTCTTGCTCTACGTGTAAATCTCCACTGTTATCAGTCAGAAAGCTGTGTTTAAATCGTGAAGTCTGGCTTGGCCGTTCAGAACTTGGCTAATTTCATAATCTTTTTTTCACGTGAGTTCTTTATCTGCAGCAGGAGTCCTATCTCCTAGGATTGATTGTGAGATCTTAATGGGATGATAGGTGTCCGATACCAACTCGCTGAAATTAGTGATTTGTGTAACTGAGGAGCCCAGAGAGTTAGAGCTGGACTTCAGGCTTGGCTGGATCCAAGAGCTCAGCATTAATTCTCTTTTCCTATCTTTTGGCTTCATTAGACAGGCTCTTATTTATTTATTTATTTGTTTATTTATTTTTAAAGATTTTATTTATTTATTTGACAGAGAGAGACACAGTGAGAGAGGGAACACAAGCAGGGGGAGTGGGAGAGGGAGAAGCAGGCTTCCCGCCGAGCAGGGAGCCCGATGAGGGGCTCGATCCCAGGACCCTGGGATCATGACCTGAGCCAAAGGCAGACGCTTAATGACTGAGCCACCCAGGCGCCCCTATTTATTTATTTTTTAAGTAAGCTCTGCACCCAACATGGGGCTTAAGCTTATGACCCCAATGTCAAGAGTTACATGTTTTGCCAACTGAGCCAGCCAGGTGCCCCCTAGACAGGCTCTTAAATCATGGTAGCAAGAGGATCCTGGGGTTACCTCTTGACCTCTAATCAGACCAATGGAAATGGCCATTCCCTGTCCCCATCTATCTCCTCCCCGCTGCCCTAGACCCTAGGTTTAGTTGGACCAGGGTCATGTAATCCTGCCACGTTACTGAGACTACGGTGTTTGAAAAATCTGGTTGGAGGTTGATCAAGTGCCATACCTGGAGGGGTGGTGTTGGGGATTCTGTGGCACTGTTTGTACCATATGGTCTCTGAGACAAGTAGGGGTGCTTCTCCCCAGTGCAAGGGAGAAGGGAGCAAAAAAACTAAAAAAAACCCCCCAAAACAAAAAAAAAAACCCTGAAAAAATGTTCAGCACAGCAATTGAACACGAAATGATTGATAGCAGTCATAGTTTGAGTTATAATTTTTAAATTCTGGAGCCTTTCATATGTGCTCTCCTTCCTCACCTCCACCTACTCTAAAGTTTTGAATTTTTTTTTTTTTTAAGATTTTATTTATTTATTTGACAGAGAGAGTAAGAGAACACAAGCAGGGGGAGCAGTAGAAGGAGAGGGAGGAGCAGGTTCCCAGCTGAGTAGGGAGCCCGATACAGGGCTCAATCCCAGAACCCAGGATCATGACCTGAGCCGAAGGCAGATGCTTAACCAACAGAGCCACCCAGGCGCCCAAGGTTTTGAAATTTTGAATGACTAATAGTCTTCCCCTTTCTGCTCTTGCCCTCAAAATGGAGCAGGTGGGTAGAGTCTCCCAAGGTCTCTGCCCTGGATGTGAACGCTTGGCCTGGTGCTGGTGGGCTTCACGTTCGTGGGCCGGTGTCTTCACCTGAGTTTTCCCCGGAGCAGGTCCTGAGATGAAATTTTGGGTTCAGGTGGTTCATTTGAGAGGTGGTCCGAGAAATCGCATGTCTCGGAGTGGGACAGTGAGAGAGCGAAGGGAAGGAAGCCGGCGCGTGGGCAGCCACCCGTGTGGCAGGCAGCTGGGCCTGGCCCACTGGGAGCCTCTGTGGTGCACACTTCATCCTCACCCCCCTGGAGGACGGGCTGCTCCTGCTTCCCTCTCTTGTGGGGCAACGGCTCCTCTCAGGGCCACTTGCGCCCTTCACGTCTGACTTCCCCGGAGTGGCTCTTAGGAGTTGGCCAAGAGAAAGGCTGCAGGGCAGCGTGGCGGGTAGAGAGGCAGCTGGCCTGGGCTGGGCTGTGCGAATCTGCCTCTGTAGTCATCTGGGCCCCCGGCAGGTGTTCGGGGATGAGGGAGGCTGAGGCCATGACATTTGTAGCAGGGAACTTATTCTCTGCCTGATTTTCTTTTTCTGTTGAAGTTGCTACACCAAGGCCATCTTTTTTTTTTTTTGACTCCTTAGTTAAGAGGAGAACTTAAAAGCTGATTGGAAGTTCAGAGAGAAGGGTAGGATTTGTGAGTTCACCTGAATATCTTTTGAGACTTGTATTACCATGCAGTTCCATTTCGTGAAGCTACCTGGCCTTTTCAGATATTTTCATTTACTGTATTAAAAAAAAAAAATATCTTAGAGGCTGTGGTGCAAAAAAAAGCCAAAAACCCCCGAAAAGTTAGGTCAGCTGCCAGCCCTGACAAAGCTGTTTTCTTGTGGAATGTAAAATCTGAGTTCTGATCAATGACATACTTAAGGAGTAATGGTAATCAGAGCATAGATTTTATGTTTAATGGTTATTTCTTTTGTTTTTTAAGATTTTATTTATTTGGGAGAGAGAGAGCACAAGCAGGGGGAGCAGAGGAGAGGAAGGAGCAGGCTCCCCGCTGAGCAGGGAGCCCGACGCGGGGCTCCATCCCAGGACCCTGAGATCATGACCCGAGCCGAAGGCAGATGCTTAACCCTCTGAGCTACCCAGGTGCCCCGGTTATTTCTTTTTTTTAAAACAAGAGTTAACGTGCTGGGGGTTCAGTTTTATTTAGACAAATAGGGCTCTGATTTGGGGAGGAGGGTGGAATGCCAGCCCGCCACCCCCCCCCCCCGAAGAACACCGGGTGTGTGACCCTGGGAGTAAGACTCCGGAAAAGCGGAGCACTGTTTGCTGGCAAGCTCGATACTCCCGGCATTCACAGAATGCACTTCCAGAGAAGTGTTATGAGACGTTCTGACCAGCGTCTGTCACCACGTGTTAAACAGCGTGGCTAGTTTGGGAAGCCAGTGACACAGCGAGAATGCTGGACGTGGGGCACCTGGGTGGCTCAGTCGGTTAAGCCCCACGTTGGGCTCCCTGCTCAGCTGGGGAGTCTGCTTCTCCCTCTCCCTCTGCTGCTCCCCCTGCTTGTGCTCTCTCTCTCTCTGTCAAATAAATAAATAAAATCTTAAAAAAAAAAAAAAGAATGCCAAACTTAGAGTAAATGAACGACTGCCATCATGATGGGCAGATGGCCAGTCTCATCAGGATGTTCTGCTGAAATTTCTGGAAAACCAGCGTTGTCACTGGTATATATCGATAGTTTGAAACATGAACTGTTAGAAAAAAATAGCATGTTATGAAGCAGCCATACATCAGAGTTTTCATTAGGTGATGAGACAGAAAGATTGAATGTGCCTCCGTTCACTGGATGGAGGGAAATAACATGGATCAGTGCTCACTACAGTAAGACTTCCTTGGGGTTCTTCTCTTCAGCACAGGTAGACAAGGGAAGTCAGACGCTTTCTGAGATGGAGTGGTTTGAAAAGGCAAACACCGGATTTTCTCTAGTTTATACACTGTGGGCTCAGGCTAACATCGCATGATGGAGTAATAGTTACAAAAGATCCAGAGACCTGTCACCTCAGTGTCATGATAACAGGTGGCACCACTGACCCCAGATACACTTGTAGGAAGGCCTTTTAAATCTCCAGTAAGTAAGGGACTAAAGGACCCGGTGAGGTGGTTTGTAATGGGCGTTGCTCTGCGTTTCTGTATTGTCTCACTCACTCTGTGTGCATCCCTATGGATAATGAGATGTCACACACGGAAGGGGCAGTGTTGCCATTGTTAGGTAAAGAAGGGAGAAGGGAAGGACAAGAGAAGTTGCAAAGAGTTTCTTCTGTTCATAGTCTGACGTCAGGTGCTCTGAGAGATGACTGGAAACCACGCCTGACTTCAGCGGGCAAGGTTATGAGTGAGTCTGGCCCAAGGGTCTGACAAAGCTCAAGTGTGGGCCAGCCACTGGTAGGAATGTGGTCAGGGAAAATGGGCCACTGTCCTGCTTCTAAGTGCTCCTGTAGTTGAGTGCTGTCTTTGAGGTCTGTGTGAACATTTGTGTGCGGCCACTTGGGTCCCTACCCATTGGAGAGCAGCCAGCCGCCTTAGGGGCCCCGCAGATCCTCCCTGGGGGAGGGCTGTGGCAGTGGCGCTCACCACTGGCCCCTGGTGGTGGGGTGCTGACATGGCAGGGCTGCCCACGAGAGTGGGAGTCTGTTGAGACTGCCCTCAGAGCCGCGGCCTTGGGGGCTGCTGGATCTTTGCTTTGAGCTGCATGTTGTGCATGATCACAGTTTTATTTTATAGGAATCCGAACCATAGAAGCCCAGGGAGGGAAAAATATGAAAAGCTAAATGACACGAATTTTAGAATGGATATTTTAGAAGATAGTTTCTAAAAATTCAATTTGTGTTCACAAATATAATCTCTGATTTGTTTTGATAAAACTCAAGTGTAGCATACTAAGGAGAAAATTGTAGAAAGAATGTATAGGATTGTAGCCTGGCCATAACTTTGAATTTGAATAATATAGGGACACACATATCCTTTTTGGTATATGGCTTTATTATATTGACCAAAACAAAGTGGCTTTGGAACCAGACTTCTTGAATTTGAATTCTGGCTCTGCCACTTACCGCCGGAGTTAACCTTTTCGGCGTTAATTTCCTGCCATTATTGTTGTTTTCTGTGTAGCAGGTAACTGTAGCTTGCCTGAATATTTGTTATAGTGCTGCTAAGTGATAACTTTTATTCTGTTTTTAACAGGGACCTCCGAAATAATCTTATTAGTAGTATAGATCCAGGCGCCTTTTGGGGACTTTCATCGCTAAAAAGATTGTAAGTATTTGAATTGCTTGCTTATGAGTTTGAACTGTTCTTTTTTCTTTTTTTTTTAGGGTTTTATTTATTTATTTTACAGCTAGGTAGAGCATGCATGAGAGAGGGAGAGAGAGAGAGCTCGGGCGAGTGCGAGCAGGAGGAGCAGAGGGAGAGGGACAAGCAGACTGCACGCTGAGTGCCAGGACATGGGGCTCCATCTCACGACCTTGAGATCATGACCCGAGTCGAAATCAAGAGTTTCATGAACTGAGCCACAATCAAGAATCGGACGCCTAAAACCGACTGAGCCACCTAGGCGCCCCGAACTGTTCTCTTATAAGGAATTGTTGACCCACTTCAAGCTTTAATGCGATAAAAAAATGGGTTTTAAACAGGTTTTAGTTTATTGACTAGGTCCATGATAGAACAAAAAGAATATTTAATATAAGTAGCATAGAAAGTGGTTGATTTGTGCAATAATTTGATTTGTTTGATGGTAGATGGTTGTGTCCTTCTTATGCTAGTAAGATGATTACTGTATTGGTTTTGTCAGTGATCATAAGAAGCCATGCATAGAGGATTTTCGAGTTACGAATGCATTCAAACTCTGTCTGTTGTATAAGCTTATCAATTGAGGCCCCTTTCTATGAACGGTTTAAAGTCTTGCTATTTGCATGTATATTTTATCTGTGTATTATTATTTCAAAACCTACAGAGCAGTTTTTATTCCTTCTGAAGCTAAACAACTCCCCTTCACTCCTTTTTATGCGGTTTTCATAGCTGCCGTGTGAGCACGCTCCAGTTGCAGAGGTAACCCCACACTCGAGCCCTGCGGACTGTCCCGCCGTCCCTTATTCCTTTGAAAGACATTTCTTATTATTAAGTGCTGGCTGCTTACCGTGGTCTGACTTCTTGGGAAGAGCTCACAGACCCTCGGGGGCAACCAGATAATGAAAATATGCCCTAACACATTCACATGGGAGCCGTCACAGATAAAATCATAGTAAGAATGTGCCAAGGAAAGGAGGGGCCACCTGGGAGGGGAATGGCCTGCGGATTTGACCTTGCTCCCGAGGGATGAGTACTACATATTGAAAAATAACAAGACGGGCATTCTAAGCAGAGTGGGCGTCCGTGTGGAGCCAGAGCGTGAAGTACAAAGTGGGGAAAGAGGGGTTTTGGAGTTTAGGCTGGTCATGGAGAGATTAGGCTCTTGTAGGCCTAAGATGACCTGCCATGTTAAAGAACTTTGAAGCTCTTTAGACAGTGTGGGGCTAGCAGGACTTTTTGAATATGGAGTTGACATCAGATTTGTGTTTCAGAATATTTCTGATGGCAGGAGGGAGAAACCGCTTAAGTGCAGAGAACTGGGGACAGAGGATGTTGGGGATGAGACGATGCTTTCATTCTTCTCAACAATCATCCTTCCCTCCCTCTGTCCCTATCTCGCTCTCTCTCTCTTTTTTTTTTTTTGGTTCTATCATACTCTTTTATTTACTTTTTCTTTTAAAAGATTTTATTTTTAAGTAATCTCTACACCCAACATGGGGCTCGAACTCACAACCCTGAAATCAAGAGTCGCCTGCTCTACTGACCGAGCCAGCCAGGCGCCTCTCTCATGCTCTCTTACTATTTAATGTTTATAAAGTATCCCGGGTGACTGGGTACTTTTTTTTTTTTAATGTCTTCTTTGTTTCCCGTGTTGTTTATGTAATAAAATAAGCTGTGTTTGCTCTGAGTTGAATCATGCCAGGAACTACTTAAATGCTGACAAGGACCTTCCCTCCTAATACTTTTGACATTTTGTATCTATTATTCTCTCATTCCAAATTCGTTCCTTTTTACAGTCAGATCCAGTTGTAAGAGTTGGCCTATGCTATTTTTGCCTATTTAAAAAAAATACTTTTGCAAATATAATTTTTTTTTCGTTTAAAACGTATCCTCTGAAGCTCTCCTCTCAGTCCCCTGTCTTGGTCAGTCTTAGTGTTCAGAATTCTAGACGATGAGGCCTAGTAGGAGTTGAAGAATTCTCTCTTCATTGTGTAACATTGTTTGGAATTTCAGTCAGACTCTGTGGGAGGGAACGTTATTACCATGGTTTTTGGTGAGGGCGCCGGATGACGGTTCATTGTTTTTATCAGACTTCTGTGCGCTCCGGACGCCCCAGGATGTCTGCAGGAGGTCTCACCCTTGATCGGTTTTCTTCCCCGTGCACCCTGCTCTCCATTATTTTCCAGTTCAGGCTTTTTAATGAGGCAAGTCAGAAAAACTGGCCCGTCTGGAGTAGGTCGGTGGTGTTAATGGACACTGGAGTTCTGGGTAGGGAAGATAAGTGTCGGAGGCGAGTGGGCATGATGTGGGCGTCGGAGTGGCAGTGGTCACGGTGTAGAGTTCGGTTTAGAGCCCAGTAACAGTAGTAACTGGGTCCAGCGGGGAGATCAGGTGGTGAGACAGAGAGCAGCATCAGTTCCGCTGAACAAAAACGGAGTCTGTTGTGGGTGCCCAGTAGTGTGCCCAGGTCCAGAGATACAAGGGTAACTCAGGAACCCCTCCAGGGCTTGGCCGTCTCGTGGAATCCTGTGCACCAACCAGGAGCCTGGATGTGGACTTGGAATCTCCTTGGAGAGAGAGGGAACTGTAGCCAGAGCGTGGCTGCTGAGAGCTGCTAGGACCCAGGCGTTCTGACGCGGGCGAGGGCCTGGAACACGGCCATAGCCAGGCTGCGTGCACCGGTCAGGGGAGAGGAGGGGCAGCGGCTTAGTAAGCTTGCTTGATGACAGTGAGTCACTTCCTTTGTGCTCCTCACCAGGTGCACACGGAGGGTCCGTTTGAATCAGGGGTGGGAACAGGAGGCCTCAAGTAGGAAGCGGGAGTGTGGGTGTTAGACCCACCCTATCAGGAACTGGGGCTGAGGCCGAACCGTCTTTGTTTTATTTGTCCCTCCTGGAAATTCTGAGTTTGGGAACTTCTAGAATACCTTTCCCTCCAGCTTTTTCTTTTTTTTTTTTTTCCTCCTATGGAGGGATATGATGTCATATTGCCAGACGAGACAGACAGCTTATTCCCTCCCTTTGTGATTGGCCCCACTTTACTCCCAGCTTTTTGGGAGGGAAGCTCTTTTTAGGAAGATACGTGCTAATAATGTCTTCATGTTGAGATGCGGGTTGAAGGCAACTTGACTGCTAATAAAAAGCGGTTTCATCAGGATGTTTTAAGGATAATGCAGAATATCTTAGATTCTCTCTCCAGTTCTTTATCTTTCAGTAAATAATTTCTCAAGTACTTCCATCCAAAATAAATAAATAAATTTCTTGTTCAGTAGCATTTAATTACTGATCTCGTCCCTGGCACTGCCTGAGCATTTTTTCATTGCATTACACATTAAGTAGTCTCTTATGTTCTTGCCTAGGAAGGTAATTGCCATTTATAATATTCATCCCGCTAGAAAATACATCCTTAATTTCAAACAGTTGACGTGTAATGGAACTTAAGGTATACGACTTGGAAGCTGAGAGAGTCCTATATGTAAACTCAGTGAGATAAAAGATATTTGTGGTAGTAATGTTTGCTGGTTGCTTGTGGATACAGGCACTCTTTCTTATGAGGCTCTAAATCATTCATTTCAGTTGTGCCTCCCACTCGACAGCCACACATAAAGCTTTTTTTGTAAGTGTACCATGTCTTTGCCTTTATTTTATAGATAATTTGAATCAGGAAGATTAAGTGGCTTTCTGAAGGATAAACTACCAAAAGTAGGTAAAACCTAGACCTATTCAGTTTCTCTTTTGCTTTATCAACAAATTCAAGCTGATTCTCAATCTAAATAAAACCCATTATCAATACCTAAATACCATTTTAAATAGGTATAGCTGTAATGAAATTGTTTCCCAAAGAATCACTGGTAATTACACCAGCTAAAGCTCAGAAGTGAGACAAGATAATGAATTGAGCCCAGAAATGCTTGTTTAAGCAGCAATTCACAAAATGATGCCTAATTTTCTTAAACAGTAAAACCCAGAAATAAAAGGAAAATCAGCTGGAATAAAAAAAGTCCCATCGGATTAAATACTTACTTTAATATTCTGGGGAGCAGAAGCCTGGAACACAGCAGGTGCAGATAAAGTTTCGTATTGCTTAAGATTTTTTTTTTTTTTTAAAATCAAAAGTTGCCATAAGATAGGAAAGGCAGAACTGTGAAATTTAGGGAAACTCAGGATTACCTAAACTAGATTTCGGAATATCTAGGGGAGAAACTTAGCACATAGGTGCCTGATTCGGATGCCCTGTCCTTATCATTTCCGGTTTCTAGTCTGGCTAATACAGTTTCTGCTGTTACCAAGTTATACAGTTTGGACTCCAGCAGTTTTAGTTCAGAAATGGGTGGTGCACATTGCTTCTGTAAAGAATAACTCAGAGCATGACTCAGAGAATAGGTACTTTTCCATTACAAAGAATAATATGGACATTGAAGAAAAGGTGATAAAAATATTTTTGGAAGTTTGGTTTAGAATCTTGTTCTAATTCTTTTATCAAAATCCAGGGGGTGAATAATTCCTAAGTAGGAACTGATAAAAATTAAGATTCATTGTTTTAGGGTTTTCCTGCATACAGTTTAGTAAGTCTAGTGATGGAAAAATTGCTGAAAGCCATGGGCTCTCACTTGAAGTTTACAGAAATTGTCATTTATTATCTCCCTGTTAGAATGCATTCTCCTGATTAAAATTGAAAATTGTGTTCACTCTCTGTGGTGTGGAGAAAAATAGTGCAGAAAGAACGCAATATCTACTACACATTTTATGTAGATAGAAAGGAAAAAGTTTCGTGGATTGAGGAGAAAAAAAATACTTAGAAAGTAACATTTGATAGGAACTATAAGAAGTTAGGAATGGGGCAGGGCGCCTGGGTGGCTCATTCGGTTAAGCCTCTGACTTCAGCTCAGGTCATGATCTCAGGGTCCTGGTAGTGAGCCCCATGTTTGGCTCCATGCTCAGTGGGGAGTCTGCTTCTCCCTCTGCCCCTCCCCCACCTTGTGCACGCGTGCGCACTCCCCCCTCAAATAAATAAATAAAATTAAAAAAATGTTAAGAGTGGGGCGCCCACGTGACTCACTCAGTTAACTGTCCGACTCTTGATTTCAGCACAGGTCATGATCTCAGAGTCATGGGATTGAGCCCCTCCTTGGGCTCCAGGCTTAGGGGGAGTTTGCTTGGGATTCTCTCTCTCTCCCTCTGCCCCACCCTCCGTTCTCCCTCCCTCTCTTTCTCTCTCTCTCTAAAATAAATAAATCTTTAAAAAAAAGTTTAAAGTGATGGGAAAAAATAACTAGGCCATTACCCAGATAAAGCTAAAGTAATCTGGTTTGGAGATTAAATGATAGATCTGTGAGGTAAAAGCAAACTCAGTTTTCTCATTACAGTCAAAACTTCTGATTTAGGGATGACATCAGAAAGCTTAAGTTTCAGGTATTCTTGAGGAAATAAAACCTCCAGCATTTTGGTAATTTGCCCCTTTGTCTTTTGTCTGTCTGATGTTGGCTGACACTGGGCTCTATCCCTGACTTCCACAGCTTAGTGAACGGTGTAGGTCACCTAAGGTATTCTCTCACAAACAGTAAGATAGGTTGAGTCTCATTTTTACCACTCCAGTCTTATCGTGAGTCATTTTACAGGAGTAAGTGCTTGAAATATAGAGAGCACTATAATTAGGCAGTGCTTAGTCTGTACGCAGATAGGTGAAAGCAAGGATTATTTTTTCTCTCAGTGCTCCCCTTAACTCACTTGAAGTAGGTAAACTTCTCAGGGATGCTGAAAAGAAAGGTCTAGCATGATACCTGGGTGCTGTTCTTGAATACTGAACATATGAAACCTTCATCCAAGAGAACTAATTGAAGACACTTTTTCCCCCTTTCTCCTCAGGGATCTGACTAACAATCGAATAGGATGTCTGAATGCAGACATATTTCGAGGACTCGCCAATCTGGTTAGGCTGTAAGTATATCTTTTCTACTAAAATATAAGAAGACATGTGGACTAGTACCCAGATATTTATAGACACCTAGGACATGTCTGATAGTAAAGTAGCAGCTGTCAGGATTATAGAAGGAGAAGGAGATAAGGAGCTGGAAATTCAATCTTGGGGATATAATGCCATCAGAACATAATATTGTGTATTCACACACACAAACACACACACACAGAGCCCCTTAATAGGGTGTATGCCTCAGGGAACATGTTCATGTTGAGAGAGATGGTCAGAAGCTTTGCTGGTCTGGATAAATTTCCTGGAAGGGGTAAAACCTGAGCTGATGGTCCAGAGATTGCAGAGATTTGATTAGTTAGAAAGGAAAAGAAGCGAGCCAGTGATGCATGAAGGTGGAAGGTGAGAGCAAAGACAGTGTCAAGGGGAAAGCTGTTGATGTGAAGAGTGAAATCACCATTTGAATCATGCCTCTGACTTTGTGATTTGGGGTGAGTTCACTTTTCTGAGCTTTTCTGTTTTTTTTCATCTGTTAAAGTAGGTTCATGGTACCTCGAAGTTATTATAAAGATTAATTAAAATTTGAATGATCTGTATCTCTCTTTTATAATTTATATATAATATAAATACAGAAGAACTTTGTATAAGCCATCAAATAACATTTTTATTTTCTTTTTAAAATGAGGAGGCTCTGTTTGGGAGTAACTAGAAATCAAGCTGATTATCTTTAATAGAACTTCATATGGGAGCATATGAAAGGCAGACGGGCTTAGAACGGATTTAACAATAGGAAGCCACTGGAGGACATTTACGTTGGGAAAGTGGCATCCTGTTTTACAGAATAGTTGTCTGGGAATAGGGTGCAGGATGAAATTTGGGATTGAGGGTCAAAGGTCTAGTTACAAGGATTGTCTATGCCTGGTTCTTTCTGTGGCTTTTCAGAATGTTTCTGCAACTTCATTCATGTTAACTTTATTATATATATTTTTAAGATTTTATTTATTTATTTGAGAGAGAGAGACAGTGAGAGAGAGATCATGAGCAGGGGGGAAAGAGTAGAGGGAGAAGCAGACTCCCCACTGATCAGGGAGCCTGATGTGGGACTTGATCATGACCTGGGATCATGACCTGAGCCAAAGGCAGACGTTTAACCGACTGAGCCACTCAGGCGCCCATTCATGTTAACTTTAAAAAAGCTCTTAGGGCCTTCAGTGGTGAGATCATTTCATCTCTGCAGTAAGGGAGGGGACTTCAGATCACTTGTTAGGATACCACCGGGTACTCCTGCTTCTTTACAAACTTGTAGTATTTTTCAGTGAGCCCTTTAATTTGGGAGGAGAGATATATGGCCAAACTTAAGTGTTTAAGTGTAAGATTGATTTGGTGTACAGCTTTGCTCATAACTTGAAATTAATTAAACCAATTGCATTTTTCCTTTTTTGTGGCTGGATTGCAGCAATTTTATTTCAGTGCTTCTGTTATCTCTTCTTGAGAGTCTTGAATTTTTGGTTCTGAGGACTGCATAAGAATTGGCAAAATGAGGCATTTATGAAGGAAAAATCTGTTATATTTTTGGGTAGCTGTGACTCAGGTAATGAAGAAGAGTCTTGGGTTTACCGTTTCATCGACTTTAGTTCCAGATGAATTTATAACTGTAGCTCAGGGATTCTTGACCCATCAGCAAATGTTCCTTAGGCAAAAGAGCTGGAAGGGACAATCTTTACATTAGGGCCACTTACTATTTCCTTACACTTTTATTTTTCCCTCCTGCATCAAAAGCTGAAGTTTTTGGAAGTTCTGAAGCTTGGGTCCATCTCTTACATTTTTATTAATTCTGTGCTATCTGTTGTGAGACGTTACAGGACATTTATCCAAGTGAATCATTAAAGCAGAAGAATAGCACTACCAAGTTTCGTACTTTGAGATTTGGTTGAGTGATTTTGTAGCCCATGTAATCATAGGTCACTGTGGCTCTTTTAAATGCAACGCTCTATGGCATATACAGAAATAAACCTGACTTTATGTCCTTTAAAGACTGTTCTAAGAAAAATTGGCAATTGAGGTAGCTTTTTTAACTTCAGGAATGCATTACAGTGGAGATGCTTATAATAAGTTGGGTTGACACAGGTCTAGAGTCAGGGATCAAGAAACTTTGGACGAGTGTGCTGTATGGATAGCAGCAAACTGCAGATTTCTAGGCTCTCTGAGCCAGCCTGGATGCTGGTTGTGAAGGCTGGTAACTATCTGTGTTTCCCACTAGGAAGAAAAGCACCTTCTCAATCCAACAAGTGGAAAAGGGAATTTGATTAGCCATCGGGCATGTAGTGCATTTCTTACATAAAGTCTGTCTCCCACCCAGAAGAGCAGGCATATAGAAGAAGGGAATCCAGAGTGGATCACTCTTTATAGATATTTCCTTTACTGCTTCTTCAGCTGGATTCTCTGGATTGCCTTGGAATCTGGGATCTGGGACTGGGGGGCCTCTTAGCCAAGAAGGCTGGAGTGGAGGCCCCCTAGGGCCTGGGTGAGATCCTGGCAGACAGATGGTGGTCTTCTCACCCATGCTTCTCATCGTTTTGAAACAAGTCATGGCTTTGGAGGTTTAGGTTAAGAATTCAGAAATAACCTTAAATATGTCTGAGGCTTCAGTGGACATGGATGTAGGGGGCCTAATTGATTAATCCTGTATATGGATCTTTGCCTTTGTTGATGGAGAATTTCTGGGGACAACTGTCTAAGAGAAGTGAAGACATACTCCCAGATGTTCCTACCCCATCCCTCTCCACAGTGGAAATAACTGGCAAGCCAAAGATGGGGAGCTGGAAATGAACTTCTGTGAAGTCTCTGTCCTTCACTTAGGATGTCACTTTCCAGAGAAGTTGTCAGGAGCACAACAGATCAAAAGCTTTCCTTTTTTCCCCTTTTTAATGAATTTTTATCAGTTTACATCTTGTATTTTTTTCTAAGAATTATACCTTTAATATTTTTCTATCAGAAATAATTGGTGAGTGGGGGCTCCTGGGTGGTTCAGTCAGTTAAGCATCTGTCTTTGGCTCAGGTCATGATCCCAGCATCCTGGGATGGAGGTGCCCCCCCCCCCCCCAGTCTGGCTCCCTGCTCGGCGGGGAGCCTGCTTCTCCCTCTCACCATGCCCCTGCCTCCCCCTGCTTGTGCTCTCTCTCGAATAAATAAATAAAGTTAAAAAAGAAATAATCGGTGAGTGATATTTATAAGAACTTCCTTTATACAATTGAACAATTACTGGTGTCATTAAGTAATAAAACCACATAGAGATTTGAAGGAAAAATTAAATCTCCCTTCCATCACTTCAGACGTATCATTGTAAGCTAGCGTGTGCTAGCTATCTGGTGTATTATTTTCAGATTTTCTGTTGCCCCCACAAAGGTACAGGCATACGTATCGGGCTTTAAATTTGTGCTGTACTCAGCAATTTACTTAAAAAAATCACCAGCGTGTCATTAATATCTTTTCAAGAGGGTACATGTTGATATAGTTTGTGTTTGTTAATAATTACAGAATATTCCAAGTATAGAACTGATTGTAATTTAGTCACTTATTCCTCTGTTGTAGGAGATTCCATCTGATTGCATTTCCCCCGCCTTTAACAAATTGGCCCTGGTAAACATCCCTTGTATATACATAGGTGATGCATCGTACATATTTAACTTACAGGAATTCAAATGTATCTGTTTAGCAAAAAGTTAAGTAAATAAAGAAAAATTAAGATATTAAGAAACCACAGTGTAAAGGGGTGGGAGTGGGGATGGATGGATAATTCACCTGCTATTGTATTCAGGGAGCTGATGGGACATGGGAACAGTGACTTTGCTGGTTGTCATTCTCAGTTCCCTTTTACTTTTTTGTGTAAGTATCTCAGAGCTGGAGTGTGATTCTGGTGTTTTAAAATGTGTGTAAGTTTTTATGGTCCCCAGACCGAAGCCAGTACTCTGGTGTTCAGCCAGTCTTCTTCTAGCACTGGAGGGAAAATTGGTTTGTGTTGGGATTTACTGAGAGCATGGTGTGTCTTACTCCAATGTGATTCTTTCCTTCCTCTGTGATTTTTAAAAGGAAATAGCTAATAATATCTAATGATTAGAATGAAATTACCTAATAATTAGAATCTAATGATCCCTGTGAGATGCCATTATTTTGTTTATACTTAAATCCTATATTTGTATGGTAGAGTTTTATTTCCAACTTACTATTATGGAATCTTTCAAACTTGTAAAAAACAAACAAACAAAAAAACCCAAAACATTAGAGACAATTGTATAAGGAATCTCCATGTCTCCTTCCCCCAGTTTCAGCACTTAGCAACTTCATAGCCAGTCTTGTTTTAGTTCTATCTCCCATCTCTTTGTCTTTCCTGCCTACATTATTTTAAACAGATCTAAGTAATCATATAATTCCACATAGGATAGCTTCATAAAAGTACTGTTGTTTGTTTTAATTGCAATACCCTTTTCAAGATCTACGTTCAGTATCCCCTCCGATAGGCCAAAAAAGAGAAGGGCGTCTCTTTCATTGTTCTTTTAATTGCCAGATACCCTTTTTTTTGTTTGTTTGCTTAAGTTCCTAGGTAGTTCTCCTGTGAAGATCAAAATCCTTTTATCCAGACGTTTTCTATCAAAAATTTGTATGCTACATTTAAAAGCCAATCCAGGGATGTTTTTACTGAATCTCATTGTATATTAATTTGTGAAGGATTGGCATTTGTGTAATACTAAGTCTTCCCAACCAGGAATACACTGCTGCAGAATCCCATCTATCGACTGTCACTTTCTCCCACATGGGAGGGATTCAGCCCAGACTCCAGAGGAGAGGTCCAGGTCTCAGGACATCTTCCTTGAGAATTCTAGGTTTAAGTTGTATCTATTCTTGATATTAAAACAGGCACTGAACAGAGCTTGTGGTGATTAGACCATCCTGCCATCTTCCCAGAGCCTTCAGTCCCATTTTAGTATTAGAAGCTTCCTGAAGATGGAGTCTACATCCTGAATAGCCACCACTGTTGAGCACCTACTGTGTACCCCAGCTTGTTACTAGCTGCCAGGGGTACCCTGGTAAATAAGACCCACAAGGCCCTCTGTCTTGGAGCTTAAGGTCAAGTGTGGAATCATCATGGGTATAACAAACCACCTCAAATTGTAGCATAGGGTGTTCTGGGTTTAATTCATATAAAACTCTGCAAGGTTTTAAATATTTATTAAAGTCATCTGATACAAGGGGAAACAAGATAGGTTAAGTAATTTGCCCAAGGCCAGCACTGAATTATGTCAGTTTTAAACCCCGGACTCACTGCACTCTGTTGACATATTTTATTCAGTTCCTGTGGGTTGCTACTGCTGGTTATTCAGGTCATCCCTGTCCTTTTCTTGTTTTTACATTTCTGTTTTCTTAAATGATGAGTTAACACGTGAAGAGTAATTCACTTATAATGAGAGCGTGACTAAAGTCTGGCTCAGTAAGGTACCTTTCAGATTCACCTGGTATTTGGTAGAAAATCATTACCTGATAGTAATAACTTCAAAATAATTTTATTACTTTATTTTGGTTGAGAACAAATTTCTTTATCCCTGGATAAAATATTTATTAGTTGTTCCCTTTTTATAAGATTTAAAACAACTTTCATAAATTCTTTATAACATTATTCAGTGATTATAGGACACGTTAGGAAATTGTATAAAATGATATATAATCGTTAGTATTTTTTAAATGAGATTATTTCCTTTTTTTTTTCCCCTAGAAACCTTTCAGGGAATTTGTTTTCTTCATTATCTCAAGGAACTTTTGATTATCTTGGCTCATTACGGTCTTTGTAAGTAATTTTTTTTTCCTGTTTTGATAAATATATCTTGGTTTTTAAAAATTAAGAACAGTTATTAAATGGTTTAAGAGACTTCATAGGGAAAATCTGATGGTTTTGCAAAAGTTGGACTCTCACTTGAGCGTATGCATTCTCATTGGAAAACATACCGTAAACCTGAATAATGTGTTTCAGACTGGGACAACCGTTTTCTCCTTAGAATACTATATCTCTCTATATTTAGAGTAAATAAATTGGCAATTCATTCTCTTTCACTTTATTTTTCAAGTTAGAAAATATTTTACTGTTTGACTAGTTGAATCCACAAGGTATAAAATATCCCTCCCTATGAAGAATCTATAGTTAAGAATATTTTATGCTTTTGGGATTTACCTTTTATCCTGTAACCCCTTTCCCAAACTGAATTCACAACTTATTACTGACATTGCTAGGAATGTTTATGTAGAATGCTTGCTTTGTACAATCAATGCAAGATCATATTGACACAGTTCTCTGTAGCTTTAGAATTGGTAGATTTTTTGTTTTTTTTCCTCCCGGAGCAGTTTTGTTAACTGAGATTGTATGGGAGTTCCTTTTGACAGTAATGGTATTTCTAGCTAAACCATAATATATTTCAAACTATAAGTTACACTAATTTCTATTGGAAATACAGTTAAATATAATGCTTTTTAAATTTTTATTGTGTATAATTTATGGGATTGACTCTTTTTCCAAGGAAAAATGTCTTCTCTAGCAGATGCTGTTTGGTGTTTGCTGACTTCTTTCCTACATCCCCTCCCTCCCCTCCCCTTCTCTGCTCTTCTCCTTGAAGTTTCTAGACCTAACACTGAGCAGTTTTCAGTGAGATGTAGCTAATACTTAGGCATTCATCTGGCTCCTCAGCATTATGGCGGACCCATGTACATGCTTCTGGAGCTATGCTGAATTAAACTCTGGTCTTTTTGTTTCCGTTACTGTTTTTTAGTGAAAACATCTCTTTTTGGCATATTTAGTGGGCTCAAGTCAACCATTTATGTGAAGTTAAGAAAATAAAAAAGACTACAAAGAATAATTGGGCTTTTGAGACCCTGGGTAGCAGGAATGTAGGAAGTATTTTTGTCCAAAAACTGGGGAAAATGACCAGTGTTTTTTTTTTACCTGATAGTGCTGGAAACCGACCAGAAGGTGGTGCTTAGGAGTTAGAAATCAGTCCAGGCATCCTGTATTGGTTTTTAAAATTTACTTTCTCTTTGTGTATCTCATTCCAGCTCCCATCCTCTTTTTTTTTTTTTTTTTTTTGCCAGAACTAATAAGATGAAGCCTTTGCTTGCACGCTATCTGTGTTAGGAGCACACATTCTGTTTGCTCTTTGCACTTTGATTTATTTGTACAGAACACGTTACATTCTGTATTGGTTGTATTCATTTTCTTCCACTATTATATAATGTCCTCCAGGTTGACAGGGGACAGTATCTGTATTTATTGTTATTAGCTGGACTTAGCATACTGTGCAGCACATAAATAGCACTTTGTAAAACCAAGTATTCAATAAATTATTGTGCTTTTATCCAAGCTACATATATTATCCTCTCTTTGTTTCTTATACCCAGGTGCCAAATTATAAAACTTCTTGCCTCATGTAAAAATAATTCTGTATATTCTTTCATATCAAGTGTGAGGTATTCTTCTGTTTTTGATTGGTTGAGTCTGTACCCCTTAAGTTTGTAAGTATCTTGGTATCAGTTGGTGGAAGCAGAGAGGTGTCAGAAAGAGTCTCCACTCTTGATAAACTTAGACTCTAGTCAGACAGAATATAACCATGGTAAACGGTCACATATTCCTTTATGTTGCCAAAATTAATAGTTCTAAGGCATTTAAGGCAAGAACATGGCAATGATGTTGGAACAATTAGGGAAGTCTTCAGGGTCCTCTGTTGGTGCCACCATGCTTAATTGATGAATGGGTAGAAATTCGATTTCGCACAGAAGATGGGAGATTTGGTCTTCTGGACCCTGGGATTAAGGAACTTGTTGCATAGAAGGGGGATGATATGTAGATTTGTGTTTGCATCCCAGCTTTGATCTAAAGCAGGTAGTCCCTGAATTAGCAGGGAGGCGTGCTGGGGTCAGCCATTCCACCTCTCCTCTCACTGGAAAGGAGAAGAGAACCAGTTGGTATAGTATGTGCCAAAGGCCGCTGAGGGTGAGCGGTGGTGTGCTTCTCACCCAAAGCAGAAGCCAATATAAAGCAAACGTGGTGTTTAATTTTACTCACCATACTCCCTAATTTGTATTTTGTATGCTACAGAGAATTTCAGACTGAGTATCTTTTGTGTGATTGTAACATATTGTGGATGCATCGCTGGGTGAAGGAGAGAAACATCACCGTTCGGGACACGCGCTGTGTTTATCCGAAGTCTCTTCAGGCCCAGCCAGTCACGGGGGTGAGGCAAGAGTTGCTGACATGCGGTAAGGGAGAAGGGGAAGCAGAGGAAGGGTTTGCCTTATTTTACTTGCTACTCTGTTTTTCTTGACAATCTGAAAATTCTCTGTTTACTGTGCTGGAATTGATTATAACCATTAATCTTCACGGATCTGATAATACATATTTAGTTTATGCGAACAGTTAAGTCAGCTGGATAAAAAATCATTTTTTTGATTGGTGTTTAAGGTTCTTGGGTTCTGAACAGCTTTCTTTATGGAAAACAATTTCAGAGAATAGTGTAGAGCTTCAGATTTTCCATCAGTTGTCAAGCCAGGAATTTGTTGATAGTTAAAAAAAAAAAAATCTGAGGCTGCAATCATTATTTGTTGGTAGGAGTGTGAAATAATAGAGCCTTTTTGATACAGAATTTGGCAGTATGTATCAGTGTTCTTAAAAATTTGATACAGTTTGATCCAGTAATTCTACACGAGGGTTTAATTCTTAGGAAATGATCCGCTTTGTATGTCAATATTTAAGTATAAGTATATCTTCAAGTCTCAAAAATAGGGGATTGGTTAAATGACTTGTGACACATCCACTTATAATATGCAGCTATTGAAAATCATGATTTTGAATAGTATCTGAAGACTTGAGGGAAATATGTTTATTAAATTAAAAAAAAAAAAAAAAAACAACACATGAACCAAAAACAGTCCTTAAAATGATCAAAGGAGTTTCCAGTTTAGTCTTTGTATCTGGAAATAAGAGTTCTGTACTTTTTTACGTTTTCTCTTTATTATCATTATTGTTGTAGTTCCACAAGTAAAGCATGCTATTGGATGAAAATTAAGATTTGTGAAAAGAAACAGCATATACATATATCAGATCATCATAATGTACACTTGAAATATCTTACAATTTTGAATGGGGGAGGGGAGAATACAAATATCTTACAATTTTGTCAGTTAATACCTCAGTAAAGCTGGAAGAGAAGAGAAACTAAAGGAAGTAAACCAAACAAAGCCCATCTTGCATTCTTATCACTCAAAGGTAGCTGTTATCAAAGATAACTTAGTGTATTTTCTTCATCCTTTTCCTGTGCTTTGACCAAAATGTCATCATACTCTAATGATATTTTGTAACTTTTTAAAACCTGAGATAATGTAAACCCATTTCCTCATCATATAAAATAGATGCATACCAATTCATGATATAGATGTTGTTATCATGTCTCTTTAGGTTGTTAATAATTTCTTCATAAATAATTGCAAGGATTAATTTGCTTGCATGCATGTTTGCATATGTGCTGTTATTCCTTTAAACAGACTGCTGCTAAAAACAGTAGACTGTGGACTAAATATTCTAAAGGCCTTTAATGAGTTCATGGTGTTTGTGTGTATTTTTGCATACATATTTAGGATTCCTCCCTTTTGTTTATATGACTGGAAAAAAAGAATATCAGCTTTTTAATAGTGATGGTAATATATGGGATTTTAAAAGATTTTTCTTTCCCTTTTCTTTAAATGTTCTAAATTTTTTCAATGAGTATGCATTACTTATATAAGCAGAAACCAGTGGTTTAATCAAAGGTAGTACTGTCTGCTGAAGGTATTCTAAAATTATATATATACTTACCACCAGTTCCATTCTCCGGGTTTAGGTATTATTTACAATCTGGTTTTTTTTAGTAATTGCTTAGATACCACCAAAAAGGAACACTTTAAGTGTCAGAACTGATTATGAGATGGTTTCATTTCAGTTTTACTAATTTTGTTTTCATCTAGGACCCATTTATCTCAGTAGGAGCCTTGTTGGTGCTAGCATTAAAATGCTGGTTGCTGAGGAAAACTTGTTTCTCCATTTGAAAAATTTTTAATTAGAATTTCTCTAACTTTTTTAAAGATTTTATTTATTAGAGAGAAAGGGCGAGAGAGCACGTGCGCACGCACACATGAGCAGGGGGAGGGCAGAGGGAGAGGGAGAAGCATCGGCTTCCCGCTGAGCAGGGAGCCCGACGCGGGGCTCGATCCCAGGACCCTGGGATCATGACCTGAGTCGAAGGCAGACGCTTAACCGAATGAGCCGCCCAGGCTGCCCCTCTGTAACTTTTAATTCTGGGTGTGACTATAGTATTGTATTTGTTTACTGAATCTTCGTTTTATTGTCTGTAGACCCACCCCTTGAATTACCATCTTTCTACATGACTCCATCTCATCGTCAAGTTGTGTTTGAAGGAGACAGCCTCCCCTTCCAGTGTATGGCTTCATATATTGATCAGGACATGCAAGTGTTATGGTATCAGGATGGACGGATAGTTGAAACTGATGAATCACAAGGTATCTTTGTTGAAAAGAACATGATTCACAACTGCTCGTTGATTGCAAGGTAAACTGTGGATTTTATTTATTTCAGAATTGTCACGTTTAGTTAGAATTTAAATTAATAACTTATCTTCTTGCATTTTAAGATGCAAACCTTTGGTTTTCCTTTTCCTGATTTTTACTTCTCCAGAAATTAAGGAGTTGCCTTTTCATCCAGTTGTGATGAAAAAAAGCATAGGATTAAAGGGAAACACTGTTATACTTTTTGTTTAAAGTTTTAGGTGGGAAAATGTAAACTTTTATTTTTTTTTATTTTTTTTTAAAGATTTTATTTATTATTTGACAGAGAGAGAATGAGAGAGAGAGAGCACATGAGAGGGGGGAGGGGCAGAGGGAGAAGCAGACTCCCCGCCGAGCAGGGAGCCCGATGCGGGACTCGATCCCGGGACTCCAGGATCATGACCTGAGCCGAAGGCAGTCGCTCAACCAACTGAGCCACCCAGGCACCCGAAAATGTAAACTTTTAATGCCAAACTTAACTTCTAACCATTTACTGCTGCTAAACTCAGATTTTCACTTTTAGCAATCACCTAATTTTCACTATCTTGGTTAATGCTACATCTTAAGATACTTCCTTTCTCTACTCCACTGGTATAAAAAAAATAACACCTGTCCTGTTAATCCCATGCCTGGTATGATCACCAAAGTCATTAATTCAAATGAGCTTTATAAAGTATAAAAAATAGAGTAAAAATATATGTATTACCATCACTATATATTTTGTTTTGGTAAAATCTTAATCTATAGGCGTTGAATTTCCTTTTTCTTCTCCCCCCGTCTCTCTCTGTTTCTGTGTGTCTCTTTCTGTCTCTCTTTCTTTTTTCCCTTCCTACCAATTTCTTAAAGACAGAACTCAACTTGAATATTTAATAATAGATTTGTAGTTTCCACACTCTGCCAGGGCGTCTTAGGGTAATATCACTGCAGATTCATAGAAGTGCCATTAAAAAAAAGTCTATAGCTATCTATCTAGAGAATAAAGACCCTCTGAGTTGAGAATCATGTCTGGGAGTTTTTGGGGTAGAATATTCTATTTTATAATTTCTGTTTCCCTCCTGAGATTTCCTGTCTTGTTTATTAGAAGCATATTTTCCTTTGTGTCTTCTAACATATTTATAGTAGATGCTTTTAAATCCTTGCCTGCTCTTTCCAACATCTGGGTCATCTTGGGATCATCACCACTGACTGCTTTGCGTCTGTATATATTTTATTGTTTCCTATTTAAAAAAAATATTATTTATGTATCTAGTAATGCTGGATTCTATCCTGGATGGTATGAATGATTCACTATAGAGAAGCTGACAAAGCACAGCCTATGGGCCACATGTGGACTGATGGGCCTACGGGCTAAGAATATTTTTTACATTTGTAAATGGTTACATTTCAAATGGTTATGTAAGTAGCTATATAATATCTTCCAAGTTGCTTCTTGGCCAGAAAAGCCTAAAATAATTACTGTCTGGCCTTTATTTTTTTTATTTTTAAAGATTTTATTTATTTGACAGAGAGAGAGAGAGAGCACAAGCAGGGGGAGTGGGAGAGGGAGAAACAGGCTCCCTGCTGAGCAGGGAGCCCGATGTGGGACTTGATCCCAGGACCCTGGGATCATGACTTGACCTGAAGGCAGACGCTGAACCAACTGAGCCACCCAGGCGTCCCACTGTCTGGCCTTTAAAGAAAAACCACTTTTTGCAAATCCCTGACTCTGGATTATCTTCCATTTGCTTGAAGTCAGCTGGTTTTTGTTCCCTTAAGCAGTTACTTGGCTAAACTCAAACTCCTAGTTGTCTTTTCTGTGATGGCAGCAGCTGAAATCTGTGTGGTGTCTACCCTATCTGTGGGAACCAGGGGCCAGTTAGAGATCTGCGTGATTTTATATGCAGAAGTTTGGGCTTCCAGCCATGTTCCTTTCTACCTCTGTGCTCTGATATTTCAACAAGTAAGACTGAATTTCTGTTTGAGTAGGGCCTATCCTTGCACAGAAGCCATTGGAAACCATTTCCTGGGTCTTACTCCCCAGTGCTGATGCCTTCTTCCTAGGGTCAGCTTCTCTCCGGTTTCTGCTTGTTTTGGATCACTGGCCATGTGTTTGGATAGTTGTCATTTTGTAGTTTGTGCAGAGCTTATAAATAATAGTGAACTGCATGGAGGGTAGTTTGGTAGAAGCTGGTCTGCTGTTACCAGAATCAGAGTTCCTTTATTAGGGCATAAGATTGTCAGAAACAGTTTATTAGGTCCCAGTGAGAGAAGACTCTTAATTGTTACCTTACTTGTATTGTGGTGATAATTTCATAAGCGTATACATGGGTTAAAACTCATTAAGATGTGAGCTTTAAGCAGTTTTATTATATGAGTAGGTAATAATACATGATACAACAATAAAGCTTTAAAAATATATAGAACCCTGGGGCACCTGGGTGGCTCAGTTGGTTAAGTTGTCCGACTCTTGATTTCAGCTCAGGTCATAATCTCAGGGTTGTGAGATGGAGCCCCACATCAGACTCCATGCTGGGTGTGAAGCCTGCTTAAGACTCTCTCTCTCCCTCTCCCTCTGTCCCTTGCCCTCCCCCCAAACCCTGATCGCGCTCATGCTCTCTCTCTCTAATTTAGAACTCTTAAATTTTGCAACTATAAAGTAACTAGATTAACTTTATAAATTTATTTCTGCAAGTCATACTTTGAATTCTTTATAGCAGTACAGAAAATTAATTCTAAGGTTAGCATCCTTGCCTAATAGTTTTGTTGGGAAGGACACTTGACTCCTGTGAAAATCTTTCGTATGAAGACTGAAGTCCTTTACCCAGAATTTGCCTCCGTATTAATAACAAAGTTGCAGAAAAAGGAAGTACGGTATTGACTTGGTTAACCTGAGAGATAGCTGTTGATTCTTCATTGGTTTCTTTATGTCATCCGTCCTTCATTAGTAAGAATCAGAGTTTGTAGTTTTCCTCAAATATGAAATTGAAGCTGCCTCTTCCTCCTTAAATTTCTAAATACGCTGCCTTGAGGATTCCTGGAAATTGTATTCTGATCATTAGTTTTAGACATTGAAGGTATTGCTAAAGGTCATCTTTAAAAACACGTTGGCAAAATATATTAGGACCTGAGCTCCCAGTGGGTGTGCTAAAGAGCCCTGGGACATCACAGTGAGTTCACTTACAGAGCTGCTGTGGGGTATTTTAAGTTTTGGAAGAAGCATGGTAATACTTGACTTTTTTTGGACACCACACACCTACCAGCCCCAGGCAGTGATGATTTCATTAGATCGCGCTGCCTTCCTTTGCTGATGCCGTACTTGAGGGTGCCAAGTTCTTGGTGATCACTGTGGTGCAAAGCAAATACTGTGTGAAAGTCATTGTGGAACATGAAATAAGGGTCTCGCTGTCTGTTCTGTATCTGACATTAGATTAATTTTGGAGTGCTCAACAGACAAGCACAACCCATCAGGAAGTTGGGTTATTTAAGAATGAAATATTTATCTCAAATTGATGTGTTTTATTTTTTCAAATGGCTATGAAGTTATTAGGACATAGCTACACAGTTCTGGGATTTAATTTAGTAATTGCACCATGAGAGGTATTTCTTTTGGGTTCGGAGCTCTGTGAAACAGTTTTCTGATCAGTGAAGGTGCTGTGAACCAAGAAAGTTTGGGAACCTCTGGATTAGAGAATGATTGCTTATTTTGGAATTTGGTTATTTAAATTTAATGTAAAATACTTTCGTGTCACTTTATCTCGAATGTATTTATTACAGCGTTTTGGATTATTCACTGACTTAATTAACAAAGATGATAAACATTTTCTCTGATTCAGAGTAACAGTGCCTCAAAGTCTTTATTTGAACATATGATGTTGTATAGCCATTAATGATTTAGGAGACTGGAAAAATGTGTCTTAACTTCAAGGCATAACTTTGTAAATTAATTAAAATGATATATCCTTTATGTCTAATTATCTCTTATTTTTCTATTTACATAAAAGCATAGCATGTGGGTCATGTGGCAGGGAGAAAGGTTAATTGAAGGTTCTGATATTTGCTCTTTAATTAATAGGCTTTATATTAGAGAATTATGAGTTCATCTTGAAAATTGAGTATACTGACAGCTCTTTAGAAATATAACTGTTTTATAAATTGAAGTTTACCTTTACATGGAAAACTCCTTTCATTAAAGCATCAATTGGTAATTTATTAAATCTTTTTAGAGACTTAATGAGTTCCTCTGCAAAATATTTTTACCTTAAATATTTTAATTCTCTTCATAATATTAATCTCCTTCCTTCATGCTTGAATATTTCCCTCCAAATCAGTGAAAAGGTAGACATAACTTGGAAACGTCTCCATTAGTTTTGCTGAAGAACGTGCTGTGACGTTTTCGCCTTTGCACTTGCTGTCCCCCTCGCTGAGTCCTGTTCTCCCTCTTTCTGTCAGAAGTGTCAGGCATGATGTACTCTTGCGCTTTGTTCGTACTTCAGCTCTTACCAGAGCGTTTTTTTTTTTTTTATTAACATATAATGTGTTATTTGTTTCAGAGGTGCAGATCTGTGATTCATCAGTCTTACACAATTCACAGCGCTCACCATAGCACATACGCTCCCCAATGTCCATCACCCAGCCACCCTATCCCTCCCACCCCCCACGACTCCAGCAACCCTCAGTTTGTTTGCTGAGATTAAGAGTCTCTTATGGTTTGTCTCCCTCTGCGGTTTCTTCTTGTTTCATTTTCCCCTCCCTTCCCCTATGATCCTCTGTCTTGTTTCTCAAATTCCTCATATCAGTGAGATCATATGATAATTGTCTTTCTCTGATTGACTTATTTTGCTTAGCATAATACTCTCTAGTTCCATCCATGTCGTTGCAAGGGGCAAGATTTCATTTTTTTTTTTGATGGCTGTATAATAATCCATTGTGTATATATATACATATATATATATATACATATACATATACATATATGTATATGTATATATATATACCACATCTTCTTTATCCATTCATCTGTTGATGGACATCTGGGCTCTTCCCATAGTTTTTACCAGAGTGTTTTAAGTAGCTCTTCACCTGCTTGTCTTGACTTTCCACTGAAGTACTTAAGTGGAGGGATTTTTTTTTTTTTTTAAAGATTTTATTGATTTATTTGAGAGAGAGAGAGAGCATGAGAGCAGGTTGAGGGACAGAGGGAGAAGCACACTCCTTACTGAGCAGGGAGCCCGATGTGGGACTCGATCCCAGGACTCCAGCATCGAGACCTGAGCCGAAGGCAGATGCTTAACCGACTGAGCCACCCAGGCGCCCAAGGGAGAGTTTTTTAAATTTGTTTTTATCTAGCAAGTGCTTTGCCCACACTGTGCATTCAGACATACTTGCTAAATGAATGATAGAAGCCTCGTTGTCTCCCTTTTTTGTCTAACCATTTTTTCTCTCTCTTTAAAATCTTTCTCCATGCAGTGCCCTAACCATTTCTAATATTCAGGCTGGATCGACTGGAAATTGGGGCTGTCACGTCCAGACCAAACGCGGGAACAATACAAGAACTGTCGATATCGTGGTATTAGAAAGCTCTGCACAGTATTGTCCTCCCGAGAGGGTGGTAAACAATAAAGGGGATTTCAGGTCAGTGACATGGAGAGTGCTGGAAAAATGATTTGCCCATATCTGTTTTTATTCTTAAAGTGCATAATTGGTCTACTATCCTCAAGAAGAAAATTTGAGAAGTATCTTTGTTTTCACATATATATCCTTATATATCTAAGGACTGCCCTTCAGAACACTGATGTCAGAGTCATATATGAAGATTAAGAAGAAAAGGTGCCTGGACTTTATCTCAGACGTGTTGATTGAACGTCTCTGCAGACAGAGTGTTTCATGTTTAGCGGTTTGTTGTAAAAATTAAGAACCACTACCTTAGGGAAACATTTTGGAAATTCTACTAAAATTGCAGAATTCAGAAAGGCTAATGGTATGTCCTGTTTTTTTTAAGGGCTCTTTTATGGATGACCTTTGGAAGGTTTTGAATTGCTAAGATACTTTTAACTATTGGCAGTTAAGTAGACATGATAATTAGGAGAAAGCCAAGGTCACTATCCTCCCCAGTTTGGTCCTAAGCAGGAAGGACTTTGGGGGATGAAAGCTTTTGGATGGTCTGAAACTCTGGGAGCCACTGCTGTTGGACTCTGTATTGAGATAAGCAGAATGAGTGAGATACTACAGTTTTTTTAAATAGAAAATTTAAAATTTGTGGGAGGTAACAGCTTTTGCCTTAGACTCTCCTTGCTTTCAAGGTTGTTTAAAAAAAAGCTTTTGCCTTAGACTCTCCTTACTTTCAAGGTTGTTCTTTTAAATATATTACTTATTTAATGTTTTTTATGTTCAGGATTTTAATAATGACTTTATAGTTGATGTAAATGAAAGGAAATATGTTGCTCTTTAAAGCAGCGTAAGTTTGTTGAATACCCAGTTTGTACTCCTATGATTGGTACTCCTACTACCCAAGTTTTAAGGGTAAGAAAACCCTTTGGTATTAATCTTTTAAATCCAAGGTGAATGATTTCACTCATATGTGGAATTTAAGAAACAAAACAGAGGATCATAGGGGAAGAGAGGACAAAATAAAATAAGACGAAATCAGAGAGGGAGACAAACCATAAAATACTCTTAATCATAGGAAACAAACTGAGGGTTGCTTCAGGGGAGGAGGATGGAGGGATGGGGTAACTGGGTGATGGGCATTAAGGAGGGCACATGATGTAATGAGTACTGGGTATTATATAAGACTGATGAATCATTGAACTCTATCTCTGAAACCAATAATGCATTATATGTTAATGAATTGAATTTAAATAAATTTTAAAGAATAAATAAATAAAAATAAAAAATAAATCCAAGGTGAAGAAGCAGTAGCAACATCTTTAGCTCAGCTAGTTCTTAAATGCTTTTTTAAAAACTGTCTCTTGTCCTTTAAAAAAAAAATTCTCCCTGACGCAAGTATATGGAAATTAGCATTTATTATTGCCAATGGATAAGTCCTTTATGTAGATTAACTGTTAATAGATAATATTTATACTGTATACTTAAAAAACAGGTAACACTTGTGAATTTTGTTATATTCTGCATCTTTTATTAAGTAATCATAATGTTTTCTATTTATGGTGGATTTTCTATTCTCATAATTTGACTATTTTACATTTTTAAAAACAGAAGAATCTGATTGACTGATTAATGAATTAGCTTTTGATACTCCTTAGTATATTATGCAGTTAAACTTTCACTGCATTAATAAGATTTAGCTTAGTGTTGCTTAATCTGTTTATGCAGATTTTGGTAATGAATTATATTTTGGTATGACTGCTATTCTAATTTATCAGTTCTTATGTTATAGGTCAACTGTAACTTTTATTAAATATATTCAGTTCATTCCCAGTTTTGGAGAAAGGGAGCTCAAATGACAAAGATTTCTCCCAACTGCTAGTGACGATCCATGCCCACAGATTTGTGTAGTCTCCTGCATAGGGGGTACCTTCTCCCAGATAAATTCAGTTGTATACTGTGTTGCGGGTCTGCTAGACCTCCCCCACATGCAGAAATTTGCTTGGAGGACTCATGGTACCCAGCATGTCGTTGTAGTCACAGCTAAGATAGATTTTGGTTATATAGTAAGATAGGTAGCTGGATAACGAGGGGAAAGACATAGGTGCATTCTGGAGAGATCCAAGGGCAAGCTTCTTGGTATTCCTCCTCCAGCCGCAAAAGGGCAGCAACACTGTATAGAAGTGGATACAGTGTTGCTGCCCAGGGAAGCCCTTTGGAGACTCAGTATCCAAAGTTCTTCTTGCTGGTGGCGTAGGCAGGCACCTTCTGTCTGGCATGTACCAAAATTTCAGACTCCAGGGAAGAAAGCAAGTTTCAGCATAAACCGTACTGCTTCTCCAAACAGTCTAGGCATGGTGAACAACCCTTACCGTTTAACTGTTCATGGGAATACTCCAAGTCCCAAATTCCTAGGTGCCACTGAAGGGCCCCCCACGGTGGCAGGCAGGCCTTGCCAAGGAGAGCAGTCCTGCACCTGCTATAGTGAATTGTCGGCACATCTGGGAACCCCGCGTCTGTGCCATCTGTTGAACTGGTTTTCTTTTCTTTTTTTTTTTTTTTAACTGGATGTAAGACCATTTTGCTGTGTCTTTATAGCAACATTTAGAACATCTTAAGAAAATATCCTACGGTATTAAAGTAAATGTGGCTGATAGTTTAAAACAGCTTAGTCCATGCTAACCTTTTAATTTTTTTTTAAACTCTCTGTTCTGAAGGAATCCGTTTCTTCTTGATTTTTCTCCATGATTATCCATGATCTGTCCTGATCCTCAATGTTCCTCTGCTGTGATTTGTGTCCACGTCGGTTTTCACATCCTTTTTTGTCTTCATCTGTCTAGATGGCCCAGAACGTTAGCAGGCATTACGGCGCACCTTCAGTGCACTCGGAATACCCACGGCAGTGGGATCTATCCCGGAAACCCACAGGATGAGAGGAAGGCTTGGCGCAGATGCGATAGAGGGGGCTTCTGGGCAGATGATGATTATTCTCGCTGCCAGTATGCAAACGATGTCACTAGGGTGCTTTATATGTTTAATCAGGTAACTACAAAGTCTTCCCCTTTGCTGAGGTTGTTAATGTATTTTAGTTGAAATACCAGGTGTGTGTGTGTGTTTTAAATACTAGTAAAGCATAAGGATTTGGTGTTACATTCAGTCCATCTGTCTTTGGGATCAAGCCTCGTCACCGCCTCCAGTATTCAGGGCCCTCCCTGGTGTCCGTTTTCTTTTCCAATGGCTGCCTTTGTTTGAATATCTTTATCATCTGTAGCCACTGGACCAAATCCCAACCGTCCTTCAAATCCATCTGGGAAGCCACCTCTTGGGCTTCTTTTATAATCTGTCACCAGTGATCCCTTGTCATACTTGTACCCCTCAGACGCCTTTTCTTGTCTCCGCTCTTGTGCCTCCGTTTTTAACCTGACCAGATTGGAAGCGGTTGGAAGATGGTTTCTGTTACACATTTTCTTACACTCCCTGGTACCTGTTACACCCTTTGTGGAATGGTTGGTGCCAAGTTGTGTGTAAGTCAATAAATAAGCAAATGTAGACCATTACTGGACGTGCATGGCAGTATAGATAAATGCTTCTTCCTCCCATGCGCAGGGGCTCCAGGGGAGTTATTGATCCCTCCCAGTCGGAATACTCAGGAAAGGCTTTACTACGCAATTGGCATTGAGTATGTGTAGAATTTGGATAAGTAGAGAGGGAGAGATGGTGCAGCATGTTTACCAGATGTGTTTTGATGTATTATTGTATTTCAAAGTTAAAAAAAAAAATTCCTTCCAGTTAGTTACCATTAGAATTCCGCTTTCCTCAGGTTTGAGAAAGCGTTTTAAGAAGGTCCTGGTGATAAATGATGAAGAGTTTGAATTCGTTGCCATGTTTGGAAATGCAAAGATAAAATGTCAAAATTCGTTGTTCGTTTTTGCCTTTTTAATATAGATGCCTCTCAATCTTACGAATGCTGTGGCCACAGCCCGACAGTTACTGGCTTATACCGTGGAAGCCGCCAATTTTTCTGACAAGATGGATGTTATATTTGTGGCTGAAATGATAGAAAAATTTGGAAGATTTACCAAAGAGGAAAAGTCCAAAGAGGTATTTTTCTGGTTCACCTTTGTAGCATATAGCATGTCAACATATGGTCATGTGGTAGAGCTGAATCTCTATTTTTAAAGCCTCTTTATGTTTGCTGTATTTCAATTAAATGCACTTTTTAATTTCCAAAACTGTTGTGGAGAAATTTATGCTCCATTTATTTATTTATTTATTTATTAAAGATTTTATTTATTTATTTGAGAGAGAGAGACAGAGAGAGAGAGCACATGAGAGGGGGGAGGGTCAGAGGGAGAAGCAGATTCCCCACTGAGCAGGGAGCCCGATGTGGGACTCGATCCAGGGACTCCAGGATCATGACCTGCGCCGAAGGCAGTCACTTAACCAACTGAGCCACCCAGGCGCCCTATGCTCCATTTAGTACAGTCATCTGTTGTTGGAGGGAATAGAGGTGAACAATCAGTTTCTTGGAATATCGTGATAGAGCAAAGCCAGCCTGTGTCCACACTGTGGGTTGGCTGCAGCTACCTCTCGGGCATTCTGGGATTTCTCTTCCCCACACAGCCATGTGTTCGTCTTCTCTCTCTCTCTCTCTTTCTCGCTCTCGCTCTCTCGCTCTTTTTTCTAGCTTTATTGAGAAATAAACATTCATCACTGTATAACAGCCTGATGGTTTGATGTACAAATATTGTGAAATGATCACCACAGTAAGTTAGGCTCACATCCATCTTCCCATATAGATAAAATAAAAAGAAAAGAAAAAAAGGGAAATTTCTTTGTGTGATGGGGGCTCTTAGGACTTACTGTAACAACTTTCCTATATACCACACAACAGAGTTCACTGGGTCGCCATTTGTGCTTTACGTCCCTAGTACTTCCCTTATGATTGGAAATTTGCACCTTCTGACCACCATCCTCCTCTTTCCCCTCTCCCCACCCTCTGCCTCTGGTAACCACAAGTTTGTTCTCGTTCTGTGAGGTTTCTTTTTGCCCACATGTAAGTGAGATCAGATGTATTTGTCTTTCTCTGTCTGATTTACTTCACTTAGCATAATGCCTTCAGGGTCCCTCCATGTTGGAACAAGTGATAGGATTTCCTCATTTTTTTTATGGCTGAATAATATTCCTGTGTGTGTGTGTGTGTGTGCATGTATATATCACAGTTTCTTTCCTTTCATCCATTGATGGATACTTAGGTTGTGTCCATGTCTTGGCTATTATAAATAATGCTGCTATGAACATGGGGATGCAGATATATTTTCAAGTTAGGGTTTTTGTTTCCTTTGCATATGTTTCCAGAAGTGGAATTTCAGGATCAAGTGGTAGTTCTATTTTTAACTTTTTTAGGGTCCTCCTTTTGTTTTGCATAGTGGCTGTACAAATTTACATTTCTACCAAGTACACAAAGGTTCCCCTTCATATTTTTACCAGTATTTTCTTGTCTTTTTGATGATGGCCATTCTGCCAAGTGTGAGGTAGTGCCTCATTGTGCTTTTAATTTGTATTTCCCTGATGACTAGTGATATTGAAGACCTTTTCATGTACCTGTTGCTCTTTCAGGCCCATTTTTAAATTGTGGTTTGTTTTTTTTTTGGCTATTGAGTATATAAATTCTTTATATATTTTGCGTATTAACCCCTTCCCAGATAAATGGTTTGCACTGTCTTTTCTCCATTGAGTATTCTTGGCTCCCTGGTCAAATATTATCTTCTGCTACCTTGGAGTTCGGTTTGCTCTTCTTTTTCTAGATCCTTAAGGCATAAAGTTAGGTTATTTGGGATCTTTCTTGCTTTTTTTTTTAAAGATTTTATTTATTTATTTGACAGAGAGAGAGACAGTGAGAGAGGAAACACAAGCAGGGGGAGTGGGAGAGGAGAAGCAGGCTTCCCGCTGAGCAGGGAGCCAGATGCAGGGCTCGATCCCAGGACCCCGGGATCATGACCTGAGCCAAAGGCAGATGCTTAACGACTGAGCCACCCAGGTGCCCCTCTTTCTTGCTTCTTAATATAGGTGTTTATTGTTGTGAACTTTGCTTTTAGAACTGCTTTGGCTGCATCTCACAAGTTTTGGTATGTTGTATTTCCATTTTTGTGTCAAGAACCTTTTTTTAAGGTTTTATTTTTAAGTAATCTGTGCTAAGTATGGGGCTTGAACTTACAACCCAGAGATCAAGAGTCACATGCTCTACCAACTGAGCCAGCCAACCACACGATCCTCAGGAGCCCTTTTTAATATCCTTTAATTTCATCTTTGATCCATTGGTTATTGAGTAGAGTGTTGTTTAATTTCCATGTGTTTGTGAGTGAATTTTCTAGTTTCCCTCTTGCTACTGATTTCTAGTTTCATGTCATTGTGGGCAGAAAAGATGATCTCAGTCTTCTTGAATTTGTTAAGACTTGTTTTGTGGCCTCACCTGTAGTCCATTCTAGGAAATGTTCTGTGTGTGCTTGGGAAGAATGTGTATTCTGCTGTTGTTGGGTAGAATGCTCTGTGTACATCTGTTAAGCCCAATTCGTCTATAGTGTTATTCAGATCCACTGTTTCCTTTTGATTCTCTGGATGATCTATCCATTGTTGAGAGTGGGGTATCAAAGATGACAACTACTATTGTGTTACTGTTTGTCTCTCCTTGTAGTTCTGTTTTTGCTCTGTGTTTTTACGTGCTCCAATGTTGGATTTACAGTTGTTAATCTTCTTGTTATAGTGACCTCTTTATCATTGTATAAAGATTTTTTTTTTTTTTTTTTTACCACTTTTAAAGTCCATTTTGTCCAATACAAATATAGCCACCCTCTTTGTTTTGTTTGGTTGTGGTTACCATTTGCTTGAAATGTCGTTTTCCATCCTTTCACTCTCAGTCTAGCTCTGTCTTTAGGGCAAAAGTAAGTCTGTGTGCAGCATATTGCTGGATCTTGTTTTTTATTTTTTTGGTTTTGGTTTTGGGGTTTTTTTTGTTTTTTGTTTTTATCTTTTGAGCCAGTCTGTGTCTTTTAATTGAAGAATTTAATTTTCTTATATTTAAAGTAATTATTGATAGTCCTCACTAAGGACTTACTGTGGTCATTTTGTTAGTTGTATTCTGGTTGTTTTGTAGATCCATTATTCTGTGATTCTTATCCTTTTTTGTTTTTTTGATGTCTTTTGGTATCAGTATGTTTTGACTTCTTGTTTTCTTTTGTGTAATTACTACCAAAATTTTTCTGTGTGGTTGCCATGAGGCTTCCATAAGATATTTTAAAACTTAGAACACGTATTTTAAACTGATAACAACTTTAGTAGAGTTTGTAAGCTTTACACTTTTCTGTCTCCTCTTCCTCATGTTTTAGGTTGCTGCTATTATTATTTATACAATGTAAAAAACATGTAGGGGTGCCTGGCTGGCTCCATCTGTAGAGCATGTGACTCTTGATCTTGGGTCATGAGTTGGGGCCCTATGTGTGGCATAGAGTTTACATAAAAAAATTTTTTTAAATACCATGTTAATTGTAATTATGGTTTTTTAAGTACGTACTTAGCTTTTTTTTTTAAGATTTTATTTATTTATTTGACAGAGAGAGACAGCGAGAGAGGGAACACAAGCAGGGGGAGTGGGAGAGGGAGAAGCAGGCTTCCCACCGAGCAGGGAGCCCGATGTGGGGCTCGATCCCAGGACCCTGGGATCATGACCTGAGCCAAAGGCAGACACTGAATGACTGAGCCACCCAGGCACCCCTATACTCTTAACTTTGAAACTAGAGTTTTGAGCGAATTATACACCACTATTGTCATATTACAGAATATAAAATGCCTATATATTTACCATTACCAGTGAGATTTACACTACCTTTTTATGTTTTTATGACCTTAGCACTCTTTTACTTCTACTCAAAGAACACCCTTTAGTATTTCTTGTAAGGCGGATCATGGTGGTAATGAACTCACTCAGCTTTTGTTGGTTTGGGAAGGTCTTAATCCTTTCTTTGTTTCTGAAGGACAGGTTTTCAGGATGTAGAATTCCTGGTTGACAGTTATTTTCTTTCAGTATTTTGAACATGTCATCTTCTCTCCTTGACAGAAATGTTTCTTTTGAGAAATCCACTGAGAGTCTTACGGGGTTTCCCTTGTATGTAACTTCCCTCTTTTCTCTTACTGCTCTTAAATTATTTGTCTTTGACTTTTTAATTATAATGTTTCTTAGCATAGCCCTTTTCAGGTTCAACCTTTTTGGGGTCTTTTGGGCCTCACCGACCTGGATGTCCATTTCTCTTCCCAGGTTTGGAAAGTTTTCAGCCATTATTGCTTTAAATATATTTTCTGTTCCTTTCTCTTTCTTTTCTCCTTTTGGAATTCCCAAATGTGAATATTTTGCTTTGTTTTGTTTTATTTTGTCTTCCTGTTGTGTCCCATAACTCCTGTAGGCTTTTTTCATTCTGTTTCATTCCCTTTTTTGCTCCTATGATTCTGTAATTTCCAGTGTCCTATCCTCTCTAGGTGTTGATTCTTTTTTCTGCATGGTCAAGTCTACTTTTGAAACTCTGTTGAATTCTTCAGTTATTATATTTTTCAACTCCAGGATTTGTTTGTTTTTGAATGGCCACTGTTTCCTTGTCCAATTTACTGTTTTGTTCATGCACTGTTCCCCCATTTTGTGTAGTTGTCTCTGTTTTCTTGCAGCTCACTCAGCTTCCTTAACAGGATCATTCTACATTATTTGTCTAATAGGTCATGGATCCTCCATTATTTTAGAGTTAGTTATTGGAACTTTATTAGTTTCCTTTGGTGGTGTCCTAGTTGCATGACTTTTCATGATCCTTGATTCCTTGCGTTGGTGTCTATGCATTTGAGTAATGGGGCTCCTCTTCTAGCCTTCACAGGTTTGTTTTTTCACCAGTCAGCTCTGTTTGGGTTTCTGGGTGTGTCTGCTGGGCATGTCCTTGGGCAGGTGGGACCTGCTGGTATCGTCTGCTTGTGGGCGAGGGAACTGTTAGAGCTCTGAGGATGGGGATGGGGGCTTTTTCCCCTGGCTGAGAACTGCGGGCTTGGTTCTCTGCCCCAGTGAGGCTGTGGGATGGGCTTTGCATTTGCCTGAATTCTCTGGTCAGGCTTACTAGATACGGTCAGGACTGGAGACTATATTCAGGAGTAGATGGGGCCATGGGTTAGCAGCACAGCCATCCTTAATGTGAGCTTTAGTCACCCAGATCTTGTATTGAATGGCTTCATTTCTTTTGTAATGTTCTGGAAAATGAAACAACTTTTTAGGAACTTTTTTGAAATTCCAATGATTATAATATTGCAAGTTAGGAAAATTTAGTGACTTTGAAAATGAGTATATTTTAACAGGGCCGTGTTCTTAAAACTATGATATCCTTTAGGTGAAAACATTGACAACTACCATTTTAAGAATGAATGAGCAGAAAATAATGTTCTGAGTCAGTTTTTAGATGCAGATTAATGTGTTCTTAAACTGTAAGCTTCAAGCTACCTGAGAACTTGATAGGTAACTGTTTCTTATGTGATAGAGTCACGCAAAAATGGATTTTAGAGATAGATAAAATCTAGATTAAGTCATGAACAGACACCCAAAGAAAATTAAGTGATTTCCCTGAGATTCTATATGGCGGGGTTAGGGTGGGGCTGAACACAGAACCCAGGAGTCCTGTGTGTGTAATCCAGAGGCTTTCTGCTATATTATGCTCACTTTTTGGTAGTGTTGCCCTGTCGTGGAATTCTGGAAGAACTCCACGTACGGCTGTGGGGAAAACACTGGAGTGAACAAAGTCTCATATAGTTCTTTATGTGGGACATCTCAGATTCATTAGTAATGTTAAAAGGTAAATACTATGCCTTGTTTTTCCAATTCATTTAAACCAAGGAAACTTTTTTTTTTTTTGTAGACTATCTATTAATATCTTGCATTTTGGTGATAAGTTTGGGGATTTGGAGCTACAGTCCCAGTACCTTAGGTGCTTTTTTTAATATGATGTAGTTACTAAAGGAAGGAAAATAGTTACATGTCTTTACATGGGACTCAGGTCAACGGGACCACTTGATAATGAGATAGCATTTCAGTGTTTCTGTCTGAACTTCAGACCACAGTTTTCTTAAGAACAGTCTTGGTACTTGCTTGTCTCTCTGGGCCACAGCCTGCTTCCGGTGGTAAATTTTCTCAGCGGTGGGAGAAGCTGTCTGGATTCCAGCTCTGTGGTAGGACTGCACTCCATTATTCATTATAATCACAGGTTAGCTTCCACATGATTAGACGTTATGCATGGAAGTGGGATGGTTTGAGTCACTAGAATAATTGGAATATGATCTGGAATGTGGACACTAAAAAATAGTTCGCCATCATATAATGCCAATTTGTTCCCACACTGCCCTGTTTGGATGTGAAGGAGCTTTGTGCGCTTCCCAGCTAGTGAAGAGCAGTGTGATGCCCAGAAAGTGTACATTTTACCATGTTTAGCACTGTGTGGGCTGCCACTTTGGCGTGTGCTCAGGTAGAAGCATCTTGTTGAGAACTGGAGGTAGATACAGTTTCATGAGTTACTTATTAACCTTGGGCGCTTTATTCTTAAAACGGGGATGATATTTGCCCTCCTTAACATTCTTATCTCAGAAGCTAAGAAGTAGGTCCTTTAAAAAAAAAAAAAAATCACCAGAGTGCTTTAATTATCTAACTAAAAAGTTGGTGTGGAGGAGGTTGCTGTCACTTTCACTGATGACATAGGAGGTAAAGTTTGAATTAACTTTGGAGACAAATGATGGCAAATTATTAAGCATAAATAGAAGAAACGGGAAAAATTTCAGGATTGCATAATTGAAGTATAAATGTAATATTATTACCTGTGGTGCAGTGACAGCCATCCTATCAGATTCTTTGGAAAGTGAAAGTGTAGGCCATTTATTAGAATAGTAAAAAGAAATCATGAGGTTTAAGGGCTTCATTTTATGTTAATTACCGTGAAATTATTCTAAGGTATCCTAAAATGTGTACGGCTTAGTTGGACAAATAATTAAATTGATTTTTTGCATTATGTCCAAAAAGTTTCTCTGCTATGAATAATTCATACACACAATATTGTGAGGCAATTGCTTTTTAACCTGTGATTGAGTTCAGGCAGCACAGACCTGTGCTCTGCAGTCTTAGGGTGGGTGCCAAAAGCTCTCCAGCTACCAGGTCTAAATGGTGTATTTAGTGGGGTCTTTTAAAAACAGCTGAAGGTTGTCTGTCAGGCACATTTAAGTGTCTGCTCCATATTTACTATGGTGATTTCTATTAGGATAACAATATATATGCATTTCAGAAGACGAGAATGGATCTGAAGATCAGATTGGGCTATGCATCGTAGTGCTCTCGTTGTAAATCTCTGAGCGTTTGGCACATTTTTATGTACAAATGTAAAGTTGTTCACGTACTTAAAACATAATCACTTCCGTATGAACAATTATGTTTTGTTTTGTTTTTCAGTAGCGCTAGTGTTTTTTTTCTTGATTGTGTCAGACTTCTCTGTATTCTTAAGTTGGTCCGAGATCCCGGGCCTGGCTTCGTTATCCTTTCTAGAACATTGTTTCTAAAACTTGAGTGTGTATCCGAATCCCCTGGGAGATTTGTTAAATGGATTGGTGGGCCTGCATCCTGAGTTTCTGATTCAGTGTGTCTGCAGGGAGGTCTGAGGATTGCATTTAGACTGAGATACGGGGTGGCATGACTTTGCACCAGCTTTGGGTGGCATGACTTTGCACCAGCTTTGAGAAACTGTAGTAACTTCTCTTTCTAACCCTGTCCTGCTTATTAGAAAAAGTATTCTTTGGGCTTAACTTTCTAAAAACTTTTCAGAAACTTTTTTTTTTTTTAAAGATTTTGTTTATTTGAAAGAGCGAGAGAGGGAGAGAAAGCACAGAAGGAGTGGGAGAAGCAGACTCCCCACTCAGCAGGGAGCCTGGTGCAGGACTTGATCCCAGCACCCCGAGATCATGGTCTGAGCTGAAGGTAGATGCGTAACTGAGTGAACCACGCAGGTGCCCCAGAAACTTTTTATTGGGAAATTCCAAAAGGGTAGGAGAAATTCCAAAGGATAATGATATTAATTATCATTAATGTCTACGTCTTACCTTTCACCAGACTTGAAATCTTGTTTCATCTGTCTACTTACTTCCTTTGTCCCCATTCCATCCACTCTCTCTCTCTTTTTTTTCTTTCTCTTTTTCTTGCTTCCTTTCTTCTTTTTTGTTTTCCTTTTTCAGTGCAGGAACATTTAATACCAAATTCTGTATGTCCTATTTCATCCATAATTTTTCTGAAATATCAGGAACTTTAAAATAGAACCATGATACTGTTAATTATGTCATTCAAATGAGCTCTGAGTCCTTAATACCATCAAATATTTAGTCCTTGTTCAATTTTCCTTGATTATGGTTTTTAAAAATGTGCATCTTGATTCACATAATTTTGCAGTTGGTTATATGGGATTTTCTAGATAGATGTCACCAGTGAATAACAGTTTATCTGTTCCTATTTAAATTGTATTTTTTTAAATTTTTTTAATTTTTTTTTTTTAATTTTTCTTTTTTCTGGTTATACGTTAGTGAGAACCTCTAGAACAATGCTGTAATGTTGATGATACGAAGTCTTAATGGGAATAGTCAAATGTATCCTTATTAAGTGTGATATTTGTTTGCTTCTGTCAAATGCCTAGGGGCGATACCAAGGTAAGGGGTTCGCTTTGAAATCAGTTCTCACCTTGAGGTTTTTCAGACCTCAGAAATAATGTGATGTCTGACCTTAATCCTGTGTGAAGATCAGCTGTGTTTACAAATTGTCCGGGAAGAGATTTTTCACCTCTCACCTTGTGAAACTGTCTTGACCTTGGCACGTTTGCTTGCTGGTTCGCCCTGACCCTGGAGGTGTCCCCTTTTTATTTTCAGCTTAGTGCAGTGATCTCCTCATGGGCCTGCCTCGGTGGGATCCGGGCCCTGCCTGGAAGGCAGATCACAGGTCGTAGCCATCAGAGTTCAGCCTCAGGGCTCCTTAGATTCCTGTTGCTGTTTTGCTCTTGGCCTCTGGAATAGTCTTTATGTTCTGACTGGTCAGTGGTGCAGGTTTTCCTCACTTGTTTTCGCTCAGCATTTTTCACGTGTTAGCGGGAGAATCATCCTGAGTACCTAGTTCTCCATCCTCCCAGAAAGGGAGATGCTCATGTGTCTTTCATCAGAAAACACAAACTGTGCTTCCCTCGGGAGAATTAGAGGACTCTTAAGAGTTCAGCTCTTCCATTCACTATGAAGGTCTGGCTGAGGGTGCAGGGGGCCGCCCCCCAAGTTCCACCTCATATGTCCCGAGAATTTGTCATGGAAGTGGCTTTGTTGACCTGGAAGAGATGTTTGTCCATCCTTCCTTCTCTTCCTTTCCCTCCCTCCCTCCCTTCCTTCCTTCCCTTCCCTTCCCTTCCCTGTCTTCCTTCCTTCCCTCCTTCCTTCCTGGTTTATTTATTTATTTGAGACAGAGAGCACGAGCAGGAGGGGCAGAGGGAGAGCGAGAGAGAATCTCAAGCAGACTCCCTGCTGAGTGCAGAGCCCGACATGGGGCTCGATCCCAGGACCCTGAGATCATAACCTGAGCTGAAACCAAGAGTCAGTCCCTTAACCGACTAAGTGACCCAGACTCCCCGAAATATTCTCCTTTCTCTTGATAATTACGGTATTGTCTTCATCACTTTGACTAGAAACACACCATCTTCCCCGGGTCCTAGAAGCTCTGCACTGATGCATATTTTTACCTGTGTCTCTTTTTTCTTGTAAGTCTGTATTTCCCACTCTTTATTTGTTTTCTTAATTAAAAAGAATAATCCTTTTTATTTTGCTAAGCTACTTTAAATCCTTTTTGTGAGGAAATGGGCCATAAATGTGGCATTTACTCCACACAGCTTTATTCTCAACTCTCCCCCCACCCCATCTGTTTCCCTGGATCCCCCATGGTCCTCATCGTCCTGTTCCTCATTACCTTCTTTGCTCCTAGACCACAATAAAATCAGATCTTCAATCTTTGCCACAGGCCCTGGTGATTATCACAGTGAGACTCTCACTGAATATTGACTGCTTAACTAAGCGAGCCGAGAAGCCTGTGGTGGGATCCTGAGGCACTCAGGACACTGAACCTAGTAAAGAGGGACATAAATACACTTTTAAAACTTGGCTTCACAGTGGGGCAAGTCCTTCATTAAAAGTAAGCAGGCAGTAACATACTTAGAGATAGGTATGATCTCAGTATTATATGTAATTTGTATCTAGGAGAAAGTCATGAGGATTGCCTGAACTTAATAATAATACCAGCGGCTGCTGTTATTATTATTATTATTATTATTATTATTTATTACTATTTTTATCTAGTCGAGTTTGGACTGCACGTCATTCCTGTACAACCCATCACCACCTTACCCGTCCCCAAGCAACTGCCCAGTTCCACACATGAGTCTGTAATTCTTGCTTTTCTGGTTATTAGATTTAAGGGGGTGAGGGGAGTGGGTACCCCCTGCTGCTTAGCTGGAAAATGCAAACTGGGGAGGGGCCTAGATCCCTTGGTTTTTCTCAAAAATGACATGAATTTCTTCAGGAGGTTATTTGTCTTTAGTTTTGTTTTCTTTATTTACTATGGAATGAAACCTTCTGAGAAATTCTCTTAGGGTTCTTGGTCTCATTTTACAAATGAGCAAACACACTGAGGCTTGGAGAGTCTCAATAACTGACTCAGACATTTAGCTGGCAGGTGACAGAGTTGAAGACTTAACCCAGGAGTATTTAAGGCACAGAAATATTCTGTCTTCAGGGTTATACTCTACTTCTCCATTAAAATTAAATTCAAGTTTAGTTTATGTATTGTGTGTTTCATATGCTAGCATATCAGAAATTCATGAAATTTACAGATGATGTGGATCTCGTTTTGATCAGAGTTCCAAACATATCTATTGAGAACATGAAATATTCTTATAACAAATGACACTTAATACTTTCTTTGTTACTCATGTGGCATTTTCATTTCTTTACCCTTTTATCTTTGATAAAAGTGCATTCTCACGTGTTTTTATTTGAGCCTCAACCATTTAGTGTGACAGGTGGAAGAGCAGGTGCATGATTCCTCCTGACCCTTTTGTGGTTGGAGTGGCCTTCGGGAAATGAGGTCAAGGAGAAACACAATGCTTTTTAACGCTCCTTGCAGTTGCCAAACTATCTTTGTGTGTCCGATCGTAGGAATACTTTTTTAATCCAGTGTAATTTTTCATGTGCTGTTATCCTTTTTGTGTCCTTTTTTGCCCCTGTGACAGATTCAGAACTGCTTCCGTAACGAAGCTATGGAAGTATACAGCATTTTGTGATTACCTGCTCTAGGGAATATCTTGGCAACAAATCCTTTTCCTAAGTTCTTAGCCATTTGGAATGAAATAATGAGAAAGATAGCTTGTTCTGTGCGAAAGCAATCACTCTTGGCTAGCTATGTACCCTCTTAGAGAGATTTCTTTTCTTTACAATTATTAACACACATTAAAGTGCTTTACTAGCATTACCTAGTGGGCCATAGCCGTGGCTCTTTGATCAGGTAATAATTATAGTTTTTCAGTAGAAATGATATATCTGTCAGGTCTCATGTTGGATCTTTATAAAGTCCACACGTTTAAAACTAAAAAAAGCATGAGACAAGTGGAGTTGTAATTGTTAATTTATAAATTTATAAATTGCTGATTTATAAATACCTTATATATTTATTTCTCTAGTACTTTAGAATCTGGGTATTCTTATATATTATCTTTTAGGTGTTTGCAGCCAGTGGAAATTTCTTTGGCAGCCATAGAGTATATTTTAACCCCATCATCTCTTTTACCTATTTGTTTTTGCATAAAAATTTGAACTAGCCTTTCATGACTTCTTTTCCCCCTTCTGCTTGCTTGTTTGTCTCCTGCGTATATGTGGCCAATAATTGAAGAAGCTCATGCAGTCAGAGTATCATGTTGTTTCACAAGGCTCCTGGGAGCAAGACATTTTTCTTAGGTTCTCCCACAGCAAATGCACATGGGTGATAGAAATCATTGGTGTGACAACCCATTTCTTTCCACAGTAGAGATGTTTTTTACTCCTGCACAATTGTCCACCCAGTATAGGTATGACCTATGTAACTGAATTTAAGCAGTACAGTACATCAGCCCCGGATAAGTGTTAAATCATTTTAAAATCTATATCCCTCCCCACATGCAAAATACTCCCCAAACCTCCAGTATTTTCATCCTGTTACTGCTTCCAGGTCAGGCTTGAGCCCCAGGATCCCATTATCAAAATCAGGTCCAGGTGTGTATTTGGCTCCTTGAATGAGGTTCCTTGTGTCGAGTACTTCTCAGTCTAAAGACCTATGAACTAAGGAGACAAGTTATGTGCCTTGTACGCACCAAACACACAGTTGTGAGACAGAGTATCTCCCTCTCTAAAGAGGGGAAGTAGGAGTCACACAGTAGTACCTGGTCCATTGAGATTCTGAAGTTTAGCTGAGAAATCACCAGTCCCTTGAGTAAGCCTCAAATTAATTCTCCACAGCTCTTGGCTCCACCCTTGGGCTGTTTTTTTCTTTTAAATTCTGAGTGAGCTTTTTTCTGTACAAGTGGCCCATGGTTTTAACTGAAGAGTGTCAGCCTGTTCCTTGGCAAGAGTTGTTTCAGGGTTCAGAATCCTCTTGACATTTTGTGCTATCCCTGTCCATTATACTTCAATCTAGTAAAATTGCTTTAAAATTTTTTTTGAACTAACAATAGGTAATAATAGACAGACCCTTAGCCAGGTTATTCCAGCTAACTCTGAATTCCTGTTAAGGGTTGGCAGGTATTATTCCAGTCGCTGGATAAATGGCTGATGGACATACTCAGCAATTGGCCATATTGGGAACCACTGCCTTTATAACTCTAGAAATAAGGGCTTCTTCTTCTTCTTTTTTTTTTAAGATTTTATTTATTTATTTGGGAGAGAGAGACACAGCGAGAGAGGGAACACAAGCAGGGGGAGTGGGAGAGGGAGAAGCAGGCTTCCTGCTGAGCATGGAGCCTGATGCGGGGCTTGATCCCAGGACCCTGGGATCATGACCTGAGCCAAAGGCAGACGCTTAACCGGCTGAGCCACCCAGGTGCCCCAAAGGCTTCTGTTAGAATGAAATTGACCCCCATACCTGTTTGTTAGGAATATGTAGATTATATACTAGGATGCCAATAGTCCATGAGTTGTATAAAATGGATAGGCTCTGGATTGCATTGAAGTTGATTATAGGCCTTTCTAGTTCTCAGTTGATCTTGTTAATGTGTTGGGTTTGGGGGAAATGCCCTTTGAGAATGTCTGGGTCTATTAAAATAGGGTGTTTGGATTAAATTCTATTACTCTTCATCATATATCAGTCTGGTAGGTTTGTTCACTGCAGTTACCGCAACCTAGTCACTTATAAAAAATGTGTTTACTTGCTTATTTTGTATTTTCCTCAAAGATTGTAAGCCCCCAGATAGATCTTGTATGTTTCTCTTACTGTTGTATCTCCATCGCTCTGGACAGTGTCTGGCTTACCTTGGTCCTCAATAGTCAGTGAGTAAATGGAACTGTGTAGCTATTGGCTTGTACACCAAGAGTTTTACTACTGAATAAGGGTATAAATATAAGTGAGACATTGTGTTGTCTCTGCCCTCGAGATGTTTACATTGGAAATAAAATAAGGAAAGAATCGTGATATACTATGTTAGGGGCATTGAGAAGTCTGTGAAGTATTTTTAATTGAATGAGGTGGCAGCACTTTAGAGAGTAGAGAAAGGCAGTTTTGCTGGATGCATTGATCCTTTTTATATATGAACTCAGACTTTAAAAAGGCACCCCTCTTTGTAAATTCAATTTTTTAGTTTTTTATTGAGGTGTAATTGATATATTAGTTTTAGGTGTACAACATAATGAGTCAACGTTTGTGTGTATTGTGAAATGATCACCAAAGTAAGTCTAGTTAACATCCATCACCGTAGAGTTAGAAAATATTTTTTCTTGTCATGAGAAAGATCTCTCTTAGCAACTTGCAAATATACAATAGTGTTGTTAACTATAGTCACCGTGCTGTACGTTACGTCCCCATGACTTATTTCTAACTGGAAATTTGTACCTTTTGATACCATTTACCTGTTTTGCCCAGTCCCCACTCTCATCTCTGGCAACCACCAGTCTGTTCTCTTGGTGGTTTTTTGTTTTGTTTTGTTTTGTTTTCTTGTTGTTTTTTCAAGATTCCACATTGTAAGTGAGATCCTACGGTAATTGTGTTTCTCTGACTTATTTCACTTAGCATAATACCTCAAGTTAAGTTCCAACCATGTTGTCGCAAATGGCAGGATGTCCTTTTTTATGGCTATGTAATATTCCAGTGTGTGTGTGGGGGGGGGGGCGTGCACACACATCACATCTTTTTTATCCATTCATCCATTGATAGACACTTAGGTTGTTTCTATATCTTGGCTATTATAAATAATGCTGGTATGAACATGAGGTGCATATATCTGTTCAAATTAGTGTTTTCATTTTCTTTTTCTTTTTTTTTTTTTTTAAAGATTTTATTTATTTATTTGAGACAGAGAGAATGAGATACAGAGAGCATGAGAGGGAGGAGGGTCAGAGGGAGAAGCAGACTCCCTGCCGAGCAGGGAGCCCGATGCGGGACTCGATCCAGGGACTCCAGGATCATGACCTGAGCCGAAGGCAGTCGCTTAACCAACTGAGCCACCCAGGCGCCCAGTGTTTTCATTTTCTTTGGATAAATACTTGGAAGTGGAATTGCTGGATCATATGGTAGTTCTGTCTTTAATCCTTTGAGAAACCTCAATACTGTTTTCCATAAGTAAGTGGCTGGACCAGTTTACATTCCCACCAGCAGTGCCCAGGGCTCCCCTGTCTCCATGTCCTCATCCCCTCTTCTTACTCTTATCTTCTCCATAGCCATTTTCACAGGTGTGAGGTGACATCTCACTGTGGTTTTGATTAGCATTTCTCTGATGCTTAGTGACGTTGGACACCTTTTCATGTACCTTTTGGTCATCTGTGTGTCTTCTTTGGAAAAATGTCTATTCAGATGCTCCACCTGACTTTTAATCAGATTGGTTCTTCTGCTGTTGAGTTATATGAGTTCTTACATATTTTTGGATGTAAATGCACCACCCCTCTTAACACTCCTTCTAGAGCTATCTTCAAAGAAAGGCCTGTGCTGGAATTGAAATGTTAAAAAAAAAAAAAAAAAAAAAAGGCAATAAAATAATGAATACCGCTAACCAGGTGTGGTTTCAGGAACCTAGTATTTATTATAGGAACTTAATCTTCACAACATTCAGAAAAGACAGGATTGTTGTTATCCCCCTTTTACAAATAAAGGAAGGTACAGGAGGGTAAGTGTCCAGCCAGCCAGTGTGGTCAGGATTTGAAGTCGTGTTCTTCGCCCCTGTACTCACTTAGTTCCTTATCCCATTGTGTTCCAGCGTTGCAATCTGGTGGATTTCTGGTCTCCTTTGTGAAGTGAACCGTGGGTGGGATGGACCAAACATTTTCCAGTCCCACCTCAGCCTCATAATTATACATCTTGGGAAGAGTATTGGATGCAGAACAGGGTTGAAAAATTCATCTGGGATCTTCTGGGATGATCAAAAGACATCTGCTAAAACGGCCTTAGCTCTCTCGCTTGGCTTTGGGGCTTACCACCTTTGCTACTTGTTTCTTGATTAGAGGACCCAGCAGCTTGTAAATCCTCTGATCCTGCCTCTGGAATGCTTTTGTAGTTCTTTCTGCCATAGATCTCTGTCTCATGAACATTCTGCTTGATACCAAACACCCTCGACACCAGTATGTCTCGTTAGCCTGGACTGTTCATTGCATCTCTTTGATGTGGGACATATAAGTCAGGATCAACAGGAGTTATTGACACTTTGCTGGGATTGCCTGACAGATGCTTACATCTGTGAGTGAGGAACTGAACTTAATAGAAGGAATTCAGTAAATGAAACAAAACAAGTGGTGGAAAAGTGAGCACCTCTTAGGATCCATTTGTTTCGTGGCACTGGATCTTAAAGCATTCATCAGGCTGGGAGGAATGGAAGAAGTTCATTCGAGGTAGTAGAAACCGTATGTGCTAACATCCATCCAGTGGTCCAGCCCATGTGGGGAACTCAGTAGCTGGACACACTTAGGTTTTTGGACGTGACAGGATACTAATGAGGTGGTCATGTCTATTTCTTAATAATAATACTGAATTAACACTTACACAGAAAGAGGTGTTTATAAATGTTTTCCCAGACAAAGGGTTGAGATCTCTTTATTCTGGGAACCATGTGATGTCTTTCCGTTCTCCTTGATTAATTTAATGCCTTTCTTTTCCCCCCTTGTCAAATGGAGTACCACCTGGCATCCTTCCCCAATGAGTTGGTTGTTGTTTAAGTATACTGTTTTGAGCTAAATATTACCAAATGGTCATAACCGAACGTGCTATGCCTATCTGGAAACGTTTCAGTGAGAAAAAATAAAAGTGCCCATTGGGTTTTCACGTGAACATTGAGACTGATGGCTAATCTTGGTGTCTCATTGTGATTTTGATTATGTAAAACATCCTGCATTGGTTTTAAAAGTCTTTCTTTTTTCCCCTGCACACCTGCTAGCTAGGTGATGTGATGGTCGACATCGCAAGTAACATCATGTTGGCTGATGAGCGTGTCCTTGGGTTGGCACAGAGGGAAGCGAAGGCCTGCAGTAGAATTGTTCAGTGTCTGCAGCGCATCGCTACGTACCGATTAGCAAACGGAGCTCATGTTTATTCAACAGTAAGTGTAACGCTGTCCTTGAATTCTAAGAAAAAAATTCATTGAAAGCCAACTTGAACTTAAAAAAGATAGGTTTTTTTCCCCCCCTCATGATAGGGTGGGTATTTTCCGTTACTGCCGATTATTACAGAATTTCCTGTTGTCTAATAGTTTAAAAGCTCATTTTGCTTTTGAGTAGTCTGTTTTCTTGGTAACTGTAAAATACTTTCTTAATTTGCTGTTTAAATGGTTCTCACCATTTAATCTAAAACCAAACAAGCACACGGTAGGTTTGCTGTACTGTCTGTCATCGACCCACCATCCAGTCCCAGTTTGAGAGAGTGTCTGATTGCTTGCCCAGGTTCCAATTTCTTTTTTTTTTTTTTTAAAGATTTTATTTATTTATTTGAGACAGAGAGAATGAGAGAGAGAGAGCACATGAGAGTGGGGAGAGTCAGAGGGAGAAGCAGACTCCCTGCCGAGCAGGGAGCCCGATGCGGGACTCGATCCTGGGACTCCAGGATCATGACTTGAGCCAAAGGCAGTCGCTTAACCAACTGAGCCACCCAGGCGCCCACCCAGGTTCCAATTTCAAAAGAGAACTGGGAGGCCCTCCAACCCATGTGAACTCTTGGCATTTCCAGTCGATGTCACTCTTGGAATGATGAGTTTTTATATTTAATAATCACTCTTAAGTTAAATAGTATTAAATTTTATTTGTGCTAAATTGAACTGGTGTCCTGCTGACTTTTTCTAAAAGTGTGGTAAAATATGGTAAGTAAAGTCTCATTCCCTTATGACTCACACTCTGGAATCTTGACCATGGTTTTCATTTCCTAATTATTTCAGTAGGTTCATAGAATATTCTAGAAATCCTCCTGTGATTTTATACAATTAAAGATTACTGTTTTCCCAAAGATCAATGGGATCTTTTTGATGATACTGTGTTTTATTGTTCCTTTTGTTCAGTGAAGTTTAGGATTACCTCCTTGAATAATAAATGGAATGGAGGTCTACCTTGGCTGCTATCCTGACAACGTAGTTCAGGGTAATTTCTTTCTCAGATACATGAACTTACTTGAAACCAGCTTGCCATTTTTATGGCCACATTTTATCCTGTCTGGTCATCTAGATCCATTTTAAATCCCATGCTTTAGCCTTACTACTTGGCTCCAAGAGCTTCTTCCTTCCTCTGCACCTCATTGGTTCTTCAGAGAACTCTAGGATATAATAAAGGTGCATTGTAGGTGTCTACATTCCACTTCAAAGTGTAAAAAGGTTCCAGGAAATTATGCATCTACTTGTAATGTGATACAGCTCCCAAAGCACCTCAAAACTGCAGTTTTCTTTCTTTTGGTGGAGGTTTCACATGTTTGTCATAATAGTATGTATCTTTGCTCAGTAAAAGAATGGAATTTCATTTGTTAACAAATATAATTGAACTTAGTAAGATTTTTCACCATGTGTCATCCGTGTGACAGAAGCTAATGCAAAGATTTGTCAGTCTTGAGTATTTGGGGAAACCAACAGTTCTTTTCTACCATGCATATGGTGCGTGGCAGATTCTATGTGGCCTTTTATATTTTTTTAATTTGTATCTTATCTTCCTGATAGATTTTATATACCTCACACAGAAATTTTACGCTTAAAAAAAATTGAAAAAGAGGACATTGTCTATATATGGTCCTTTAGAATGGTGCCTTGCAAATACAGTGGGCATCACTCAGTCATCCGTAAAGAAAGGACGGAGATGCTGTCTACCTGCAAAGAGTTAACTTCATTTCCCCGTAATAGAAAAGAGTGAATATGGCATGAAGTATTGGAATGAGGAGACCTCTATTTTTTTTTTTTTTTAGTTTTACTTTTTAAATTTTTATTTTAAAGTAATCTCTGTACTCAACGTGGGGCTCGAACTCATGACCCCAAGATCAAGAGTTGCATGCTCGGGGCGCCTGGGTGGCTCAGTCGTTAAGCACCTGCCTTCGGCTCGGGTAATGATCCCAGGGTCCTGGGATCGAGCCCCGCATCGGGCTCCCCGCTCCGCGGGAAGCCTGCTTCTCCCTCTCCCACTCCCCCTGCTTGTGTTCCCTCTCTCGCTGTTTCTCTCCCTCTATCAAATAAATAAATAAAATCTTAAAAAAAAAAAAAAAAAAAAGAGTTGCATGCTCTTCCAACTGGGCCAGCCCAGAGCGAGGCAACTGTTAAGAGTGTTATTTCTCAGACCCTAATACTCCTCTTGTATTATCATTAAAAGAGTCCACTGATCTCTCTAGCTCATTTTTTTTAATAAGACACTTTATTTTTAGCTTATAGTTTCCTCAAAGTGCTCTTTAAATGATTTTTAATTGATTTCTCACTTACCTCTGATCCTCCATACTTTATGACTTGTTTCCTCACTTGGTATCTGTCTAGTTTAGGATATCCTTTGGTTTCCAGCATCTTTTTTTATGTGCCAGTTACCTGCACAATGTCTTTGTTAAGTAAGAAGTGGAGCTTTTGCCTCCAGCTTATGTACAGTGATTTGTGTTTGAAAACTCTTCGAAAGTGCTTTTCCCTCATGCTGTAAACCTTTCATAACTCCTGTTTGACTTTTGAAGTATTCACCCAATATTGCTCTGGAAGCTTATGTCATCAAGGCGGTGGGCTTCACTGGGATGACGTGCACCGTGTTCCAGAAGGTAGCAGCCGCTGACCGGACAGGCCTTTCCGAGTATGGGAGGCGGGACCCGGACGGAAACCTGGATAAGCAGCTGAGCTTTAAGTGCAATGTTTCAAATACGTTTTCAAGTCTGGCACTAAAGGTATGTTGTATCCATAAGCATTTAAGACTCTTTACTGTTAGTACTGTCAGATTAGAAAACTCAAAATGGTTTGCTTTGCAAAATAACCTAATTTTTAGAAGCTATTTGGGGGCGGGGTAGGGTGGGTATTGGTATTGTTTTGGCTGTTCTTTGAAAAGAAATTCAGACCGGGAAGGGACATGTTATGATTTTCATGGGCCTAGACACTTTTGCCCTTTGGACCCCATTCTCCACACAAAAATATCAAAATTATATTTTATGACTGCAAGTGGTAAAAAGATGAATATATTAATACATTTTAGAACATTTTCTTTGACCTGAAAGTTCATTTTTACGCTCTCAATTTTAAAGACATGAAAACATTTCCATAGACCTCCTCCAAATATTGCGTGCCCTTGGCTCTGTGTCCACTGGACCTAATGGAAAAGCCAGCCTTGAGATCGGGCATTTAATCAGGCAAGCTGTAGATCAAGATTTTTGGCAAAGAAGTGCAAACATGTGATCTGTCTTCAGAAAATGTGTGTTTTATTGCAATGAAAAGCATTTTTATTGAGTTTCAACATTTGGGGTATAGATGTGTTTCATTAAAACTACATCGAAGCACATAGTGGAGGTACGATTCCAACACCCTAATGGGACCACATTTTCTCATTTAGCTTTGTGTGGCCATGTGTAACTGTGTTCTCTATGGATTTTAATTACACAGTATGTTCTTTGGTTCTGGCTTATCCCTGAATTATATCACAAACAGCATTGCATACACTTTAAAGGCTGCATGGTAATTGATCAAATGGGTGTTAGGTGTCCTGGTACTTTGTAGGCACTTAGTAAATATTGAATGAATGGATGGATGGATGGATGGATGGATGGATGGATGTGGGCACTCAGTAAATATTGAATGAATGAATGAATGAATGGATGGATGGATGGATGGATGGATGTGGGCACTCAGTAGATATTGAAAGAATGAATGAAAGAAAATTAACATTATTTTGTTCACCTTGACGCCAGTGACCTCCATAAGGAGAGCCGGTTTGCCAAATTTAGAAGTAATCCAACTTCCCCCACTGCCCAAGACAATCTCAGCTAGGTCAGAATGTCTAATGATAATATATTTACTTGATATAATATACTCAGAGGAAAATTGGCAAGATTTATTTGTGACTCTTCCCTCTGGGAGGGTACTTAATGTACCCAGCCACACTCCTGCTGACCTGCTGTTTTCCTTACTGTGTTGTTTGTCAGTAAAAACACACCATAAAAGGCAGAGACACAGGATTGCACACCAGCCCAAGAGAGAGAAGCATGTGTCTTTGAGGAGCACTTAAAATTGATGAACCCTTCTATCTTAGATGATCATAGTTGGTAGAAAGGGATTACAAATGATGAAACCCTACATTTAATCAATTTCACAAGCTACCCCTCTGGGTAAGGAGAGTTTCTACCTGCCAGAGTAGAAGCCTTTAAATGAACACACTCAGATTTGTCAATTTCACACGATTTTATCCTCTAAAGATCATCTATGGCCAGAAACCAAGGACACATTACACTATTATTCATGCTTCATTGATGACACGATATATCCTTTGTGACATAAAATTAGTTAAAAATTATAACATCAAAAGAGCAAAATGCTTTAGCACTTTAATAGAAAACTTACTTTATATTTTTAACTTTATTACTAGGGCAGTTTTTACTCTTCTTGCATGTCTTTTTTTTTTTTTTTTTTTTAATGCCTTGAATATACTAAGATAATGCGAACACCTCCTAATTGATGATATTACCCTTGAATGGGAGAATATGCTATCATACGAAGTTAAACCTCTAAAAAGGCAGTTTCTCTGTTAGCAATAGGAACCTTACTTGAATTGCTCCCTATGTATTTCTTCAATCTCTGTCCTGTCTTTGCTGCCATCACAGTCTGGTTTGGACTTCTGTATTACCCAAACCATTGTGACTTCCCATGTAGTCTTTGGGTCCCTAGGCTCTTCCTTAAAAATCCATCCTTCTTGTATAGATTGGTCTACCTAGGCCTGCCTGACGTTCGACCAGCATGTCCCAATGTAACCAGGACAGTCAGTAAGATAGTAAAGTACTTCCAAACCCCGTAGCAAATTCAGCTGCTGTGCCAGTTCCCGAGGGCTCCCTGAGCCCTGCTGGTCCTCTGGGGAGCATCACCCAGTCCGTCCACCCTTTAGCAACTGAAGGGCGGGTACCTACAGAACAGAGGGCCTCCAGGAGCCTTCCGGTTTGCGAAACCATGCAGGTTGTCTGTGTGCACGTCATTTCAGGTGGTTACTATTGTTAGCATTATCCCTGGATCTACCTGGCATGGAAATTGACCTTGCTCATCCCCTCATGGACACTCCTTGTCTATCTGGAGGCTGGCCATCGGATAGCTTCCTCCTTTGGCATTTATCTGCACTCCTGCCACATGGCTCTTCCTCCCTCCTGTCTTCGGTCCGGTAACAACAGACCTCCCTTGGCTCCTCTCCCAACCACTGGCCATTCCTAGGCCAGTCTCATGCTAATCCTCCTACTAGACTTCCCAGCTCCTACCCTTACCCTTCCCGGGCAATTTGGCTGTGTGCAGAATTGTCACCTTCAAGAAACCTTGACCGAATACCATCCTGTCGGTCCTCTCCCACCCTCATCTCCTTTATTTCTCTTCCGTACTTTGCCTGTAACGCTCAGCTCCTGTATCGTTGCGCGTGGTGTACAGGAGCCAGATGGGTTTCGTGGCTCCTACACCGGACCGAGGACTGCTTGAGGGCAGAGCGAGGGCTTGAGTCAGCAGTGAGTTCCAGTGCCTGGCCTCAGTCGGTCGGCCAGGGGGAGACTGAGGTAGCTGTCATCTGACTCTTACAGCACCGAATCTCTGCTCTTGTCTTCACCGAATGCTTCCTTCCCCCCTTGGCACCATAACAGACCATGTTACCATCACCAGACAGAACCTGTTTGTGATAAATGACTAAGAGCTTTTAGAACTTGCTGGTGTTTTGAGTTCAATGTAGAGCTGCAATGTAGCCTAAAAGAACTGGTTCTTTAAAGTTTTCTTGACTGGAATTTAGAAATCAGTGTTTCTCTCTGCATCCCCTATTTCCCTCGTCCTCGACACCTAGGGTTTTAGCCCAGCTGAAGTTCTTTAACTTTTCAGACCAGTCGTATATGTCTTCATGCCCCCTCCCTCCTTTCTGCCCCTTCTCCTGCCCTCAGTCCCATACCCCTGCCCAGTAAGAGCCTTGCTCCTCTAAGACTCCATTCAAATAGTACCCTCCTTCTCTTCCTGAGAATTCATCACTGCCTGTTAGTTTCCTAGTGCTTTGTTCGTTCTTCTATAGAATAATTAGAAGCTGGTATCATGGCAGGTTGAATTATACTGAGAAGCCATGGGATATGGGGACAAAGAATGTGGTCTCTGTAGCCAGACATCCTGGATTCACATTCTTCTCCCCCACTTAACAGCTGTGCAAATTTGTGCAAGTACCTGAACCTCTCTGAATGTCCGTTCCTCATTTGTTACATGGGCATCATGAAATAGTACCTACCTCAATGGGTTATTGAGAGGATTATGTGAGGCAAATGTGTGGACATTCACAATAGTGTCCAGCACAGAACAAGCGCTTAATAAATGTTCTTGTCATTGTTTTATTGTTGTTGCCTCTCCCTTGTTAGATTATGAATATTTGAGGCAGGGCCCATGGCTCACTCATCGAATATCTCCAGAGTGCCTAGCACAGAGCAATGAAACATCCAGTAAATACTGTTGGATAAAATTTAGCAGCCAAAGCTTAATTAGCAAGGAAAGTTAGTTAAAAACTTGATTCTGAAGGCAAACAAAATCCCTGTTAATCTTTAGCAGTGAGATAATCAAAAAGTGGTATGCATTTAATAACTAATTATACACAAGAAAATTAGCACATATCATATCTGTTTAAAATCAAGAGTGTAGATTGTTAAGACAACATAAGTAAATTAGTATTTTTATTATTTGTTTTAGTATTTTATTGTTTTAAGGCAGGTGCCTCTTTGACTCATTCCAGTTCTGGTGTTAGAATTCTATAGAAGTGAGCAAAATTAGGATTTCAGGAAATTTTAATGTATTAACTACACAGTATCAGAAGTTCTGATTGTTTCATAAGGAAAGGTGTTAAAATCTAGTGGAAGTATTTGAATTAATATCCCTTATGATGTGTATTTTCTTCCCAGTTTAATGTCACTGTAAGTAGGGAAATATACATGAATTTTGCAAATAAAATAATAAGAGCTCTATGATAACATCCATTTCATGTATGTTCATACTTTGTCAATTTTTAGTATTGAAATTAATACTAGAAGTGAACTGTGGAAGTCAAAATATGATGAGGTTCTAGATGATTGTTGGTAAGTCCATTACTTGAAGGCATTTTCTTCCCGCACCCCACCGCCCCCAGCCTCCAGATAACCACAAGCCACACTGAGGCAGTAATAGTCATAAAAATACCACTCACAGTTATGTAGCCTCTTGTGCTTGTCATGGTCATGATCCCCTGTGGTCCTCACAGCCATTCGTTAGAAAGATCATCATTTGATGCCCATGACAGATGAGACCCAGAGAGTGTAAACAAAACTGTGCCGTGTTAAGGGGCCACAAAGTGGTAAGGCTGGGACCCACATCCTGGTTTCTTGTTTCAGATCTTATGTTCCTTTCTCCAGGGGTGGCAAACATTAGACTCCAAAAACATGTATTTCCCAAAGGGTTTTAAGAGCGCTTTTTCTGACTTATTAGCTATAATTGCCTTGTGTTTCCATTGCTGTGATCCATACATTTTAAAATGAATAGATGGTTTAAATGAAATGACAGACTGGTTCCTTGCCTTTAGGCCAAGTGGCAAAAGGTAAAATCATGACAGATGTAACAAATGGGTGTTCCTCGGTGATTTGGTTCATGAAATTTACAACTTTTCCATAATTAACAATCACTTCTTTTAAAGAAATGAAATATACAAATATATTCTTACTATAAAAATCCAAACATTATTCATTATTGATGCAGTTTTTCCAGCACTCCTAGCCATGCTCTGTCCATTCCAGAGCCCCTGTAATTATTATTGAGCCATATTCCATTACTGGACTTTAAAGGGTATTTTAGAAGCCAAAGTATGTAGCTTTCATCTCTCGGTGATCTGTTCATACTCTTCAGACTTTTTATAATTTGCTGTTGTTTGGATGGTTTTACAAGTTTAAACTTTGGTAGAAAACATTTTCTGACTTCCAGAAATCAAAGATGTCATTTCCTTTTTCAGCTCTTTTAAAAAGTGTCAGTATGTCTTCCTTTTAAATTAATTTGATAACCCGTAGGTAATGCTTTCCTAGAGAGTTGTGCTTTGCTTTTGAGTCGTTTTGTGTTCACAATAGTTATTTTATTGAATCGTATAGTTCTTAAGTTTTAATAGATGTCCAGTTTGTAACACTTTGTCAGGATTTTGACCTTTTAACTACTCAATCTGTTGATGTTTTTCCTTTTTTGCTACCTCATTTCACACTTCAGATAAATTTATATACAGAATAGAAATTTAATAGATGAATTTATAACAGACTTTGTGTCTCCATCAGGTTATTATGTTTGTAAGTGAGAATAGTAGAAACCTTTTTGTGCATGTTTCTTAGGCAAAATATTTCTACCAATTATCTTCTTGGCATCTTCAATTTAAAAGAAGTATTCACACTTCCAATACTCAGACTTTCAGAATACTTTATTCAGCAGATATTTGTGTGTGTCCAGTGTGTTCCAGCATTGTTCTAAGCACAGCTGTTAAGAACTCATTTTAAAGTTAACCACTTGCTTAAATAGAACCTTTTAAAAATATAATCATGCCACACAGACTTTCATTAGTTTTACAAACAATGGGTTACTTTTATCAAATACAAATACCAGGAACTATGATTAACATAGGGGGTCCAGAAAAATAAGTGAGATGATCTGCACTCAAAAATCCTGCTACTGTAGTTAAAGGGGCAGACAGTGAGTTGCACTGTGATATTGCACGTATTAGTTACGATAGAGATGGGTGCGGAATGCCACGGGAGGCCAGAAGAGGGAGCAGCTAACTGGAAAAGCAGTATACCGAGGAGTCATGTAATTAATCCTCCAAAAAAGCCCCATGTTAAGGATGTCTTTCTCCTGGTTGTCAGCCACTCTTATTCTGATCCGTCTTTGACATTGCCTGCAAAATTATCTTGCTAGAAATCAGATCTGCCCAGTTCAAGAGTTTGCCAGACAAAAGAACAGAGCATTTCAGCAAGGGATCCTGGCATGTGCAGCACTCCCAAGTGGCATAAAAAATGTAGGAAATCTCAAGGATTGATATATTCAGGGTGGCCAGGTTACAGGTGGTGGAATAGGGAATGTTAGAAGAGGAATTTGAAATGTAGGTTTTAGCCAAATCATATGATGTACTTAGGATTGGGGGGGCAGTATTCGCTAAACATTGGAGAACTGGGGTGCTCTTTAAACTAATTTAAGATCAAATATGTTTTTTAGGAGGAAATTCTTTGGATTGGAGAGAGATTGATGTCAAGAGAAAAACTTTGTGATGAATTCTTCAAACGGAATTTTTTTAAGTGGTTAATTATTTGCCTCCTTGGTATACAGATTTGTTTTTTATTGAATGCTAAATAATTTATAGTTTAACAATCCCTAATAAAGAAGTATGTAAAACATTCGGTGATCAGCTGCTCTGTTTGTTACTATGTTTCTCTAACCTGATTTCTAACATGTTTCTTAGTCTCAGGGGCACTTCTGCTAAGATCAGAGTTTGCTTGAATCTAAGTTTCTATTAAGTATGTAGAATTTCTTTTAGTTGACAGTTTGAATCCATCCTGAATCACCTTAGAGTTCCCTAAGTCCAAATTAATTAAACTCACATTTGTGGTGGGTTGCATTGGTGCTTATATCTATAATTGATCATTGTAAAATTGATAGAAGGAGTGATCACTGAGATTCTTGATCTGTTTAATGCTATCGACGTCAGCAGTATTTGTTACCATGGGAAAATTCACTTTATTGTCTGAAATAATTCCTTGTTTACGACTTTAACTCTTTGAAATAGAGTTTGCATTTCTCTTTATTTTATGCTTCTTCTGTGTTTTGGTGTGGTGTTTGGATATTTCGTGTAACTGATAAATTGTTCTGACTATTAAACATTCATAGCCGTCCGAACTATTCTTTCTGGTTTCTGCACACTAATATGGCAACCTTTCTTTGATTTTGTTTTTTTTTTATGTATATTCAGAATACTATCATCGAGGCTTCTATTCAGCTCCCTCCTTCCATTTTCTCACCAAAGCAAAAAAGGGAAGTCAGACCCACTGATGACTCTCTCTATAAGCTTCAACTCATCGCATTCCGCAACGGAAAGCTTTTCCCAGCCACCGGGAATTCAACAAATTTGGCTGACGATGGAAAACGGCGTACGGTGGTTACCCCCGTGATTCTCACCAAAATAGGTTTGTTACGTGGCTTATGTTCTCCTGTCGTGACTAGACAGTGGGACTTTATGATATCCCATACCTAAAAAATGCTTATTTTTGTTCCTTCTCGCTTTAATGAGTCCCTAGTGAAAAACAATACCACAGAGTACCCATTCGTGTCTAAGTCGACATTTCATTGTTTCTGAAGTTTGTTTCAGAAATATTTTCATTTCCCATTTTCTCCAGATGGTGTGAATGTGGATACCCACCACATCCCTGTTAATGTGACACTGCGTCGAATCGCGCACGGAGCAGATGCCGTGGCTGCCCAGTGGGATTTCGATTTGCTGAATGGACAAGGAGGCTGGAAGTCAGATGGGTGCCATATACTCTACTCAGATGAAAATATCACCACCATTCAGTGCTATTCCCTTAGTAACTATGCAGTTTTAATGGTACGGCAATTGTTAACTTTATGCATAAACACTAAATTTCCTCATTTTTTCCCTATGCGTAGTTAAGCTCCAGTGAAGATTTTTTATTTTTATTTTTTTTAACTTTTAACATAAACTGTTACCTTGTATTAGGAGGTAATATTTGGGGTAATTCTGAATTTAAAGGGAAATTAAGTGACGACCGAGTGCGATGTATGGGATTGAACTTGGTTATAGGGATTTTCAGGACACTTTATAAGTGAATCAGTTCCACTAAACTTTGATCTTCTGAAATTTGGAGACATTTTGGGTCCATACAGTCCAACTATTAAACAGGAAAGAGTGACTCATTTGCCCAAAGATACACAGTGAACAGTGAGACATTTTCCTTCTTTGCCATCTACCACTTTTTCCCACTATACAGCATAAGTTTTAGACTCTTGAATTTAGAGTAACCGTGGCAATTTTCATTTAGTCACGGTAAGTGACAGTATTGACTCAGGTCGTGTCTTTTCACTGTTAATGCTAATCACGCTAATGTTGTTTTCTGTTATTTACCACTATTCATATGTTAGTCTGTGTTAGCCAGTTTCTTTAGTCTCAGGGAAACTAAAATGTATAGATATATATAAATGTGTATATGAATGTATCTGAACAGTTCCGTTATTAACGAGTTACTTAAGTGAACCTGGTTCCTGAGCTGTTAAGTGTGAAATTAGCCATACTAGTTTGTATCTTATATTACAGTATATACATGGAGTACGTAGACATGCATTTGGAGAGCAGTGGAAGGAATTACTTAGGAATCTGAAAGACATTTTTGAGAAATGGCACGAGGCTAGCCTGGGAGTGAGGATGCTTATGTTTCTCTTCCTGCCTCCAGATCTGAATCTGTTATCTAGACAGGATTTCATCAAAGCACTAAATAATCTTGAAACATGATATATCTTACTTTTTGTAAATTCTTCTTTTCTTAACAAAACAAAAGCGTGGGGTGCCTGGGTGGCTCAGTTGGTTAAGCGTCTGACTCTTGATTTTGGCTTAGGTCATGATCTCAGGGTTGTGGGATCGAGCCCCATGTCAGGCTCTGTGCTCAGTGGAGAGTCTGTTTGGGATTCTCTCACTCCCCCCCCAACCCCCCCGCTTGTGTTCACTCACACGCTCTCACTCTCTCTCATAAATAAATCTTAAAAAAAAACAAACAAACCCAGAAAGTGTATTTACCACTAGAAATGATTTTGAAGCAAGCCTGAAGTAGATTTTCCTGAACTCCTTTTTTTGGTTTTCTCTTTGCACCTCAACTAAGTATATACCGTACCCAACCTCTGGTCAGACAGGCAGAGGAGGGAATAGATTGTTTAGCGGGGTGTGAAGATTGTCTTTCAGTGACCTCCGTCAATACGTCTGTTATTTAGCTCAGCTGACCATGGGTGGAGACTACAGGAGTCTGACTCAGTCATATTTGTTTAAGTTATTTATCCTTTTCTTGTGTATAGTTCTTGTTGATAAGTTTAGACTTCTCCCAGATAGAAGGTGTTTGATATCTGTAATTTTGAGTCTGGTTTCTCTTAAGTTCACATTTTATTATTTTGTAGTAACCTTTCACATTCAAGCATGAAGCAATAAAGTATGAAGCATTTTCTTTCAAAGTGTTTTATCGTTCAGGTTTTGATTATAAAATAACCCGAAATTAGAAAGTACTGGAGGAGAAATAATAGAGATACAGCATTGTCTGAACTTTACATAATAAGTAGAGAAAGTTGGGCAAAATAAATGAAACAAAACACACACAAAAGGCATTTTATAGGCTTCACTGTTAATGACATGATACTGTACATGTGAAACTTTTATTTTTATTTAATACTTAAAAGCATCTATTTTTGAACTTCCTAGCTGTTCTTCTAAACTATTTAAATTGGCATAATCCTTTTCTAGAAAGAATAAGCTATTTTATCTTTCATGCTTTTAATCTTTTAAAAAATGTAATACACAATTCTTTAAAGCTAAAAAATACAGTACCGAGATATTTTTCTATTTTCAAAGAATAGCCTTTCTTTTGCTCTTTTAAAATGTAACTGTGCCACCTAGAGGCAGCAAAGTGAAATGTATCTGAAATTGTCAACAAAACTTGTTAACAAAAATTATGGGATTTTTAGAATTGCTAATTAAACAAGAAGGTACAGCCGATGGAATTATGCCTACTTTTGAATAAACCTATGTCTGAGATAAAACAGCTATCTTCTAAATTTTGGAAATCAGGTATCTTTTAAATTTTGGAAATCAGCGTCTTTTTTCCTTACCTGGCACTATTTTGAATAATCGATAAAATCCTATTTTTCTTGAAAACTGTCTTAATAGATGGCTTTCTGTAGCAAATCTAAATTCCTATTATGGCAGATAAAAACTTTTTCCTGATCGTGCTTAAAAAAACGAGACAAAGAATATATTTGTTTGCAAATCCGGAATAGATACCATGGTTTTGTTCAGTAGATGTCCTGCTGTAACCAGTTGTGTATATCCTAGGTCACAGTGGGAGCCAGAGAAAAAACTTAAGCAGAAATTAGGTCTGCTTGAAATAAATGATCAGAAATAGTAGGAATTGAGGCAGAAAGATTCCTGGAAGTTGGGGTTAGTAGGAGACAAAAGAAACCTGAGTAGTAAGGAGGTAACGTGTGGGGTCAGGCTATTTGGGTAGTACTGTCGGTGATAGTAGTAAAGATAAAATGTCCTCTGTACCGTGATTCCCTTTTGTTACTGTGTTCACACAGAAATACAGGAAACTAGAGAGCTCTCATTTGTTAACTACATCCCTCTAGTGTGGCTTTGAAATTTTGTTTGTATAAAACTTGCTGAATGAAAGCAAACTTCAGCTTCACCTACGCTATAATTAAACATGCATGCTAGCAACATTTTTAAAATATAATTCTTAAATAGGTACTACATTCACAGGGATCAAATGTCTTAGTTATTTCAACACATTAATATATAGTGAAAACTTGACCTCCACCCCTCTCTTCCATTTATGGTCACTATCTGGACAAAGTAGGTAACTGGTCACTAATAGAAGTTTCTTGCCTGTTGTTGAAGGGATTTTCATGTATATTGAAACAGAATGAATATCTAGTCCTATTTTCTTCCATTTTTGCATGAAGGCTGCATGCTGCAAACATTGTTTCAAACCATGCTTTTTTTCCCCCATGAGACAGTGTATCTTCTGACAGTGATGATGTCCTTGGAATAATATAACTTATGGTACTTTAGGATGATATGATGCTGGTGGCTAATTTTCATTAACTGCTTATGTTCTAGGCATTCTCCTGAAGTCTTTACATGCATTAACTTATTTGGTCATTGTGGCTACCTCATGAGGTCTAGTGCTATTATCATTACGCCCAGTTTACAGGTGGAGAAACTGAGGCATAGTGAGGTTAAGCACCATGCCCAACTTTGCAAAGTTGGTGTTAGAATTGGGACTTGAATTCGGACTCCAGAAATCAATGTCTTAGTCACTCCAGTAAATCTCCTTTCTGAAATCTTCCTATATCTTCCTCATTTTTTTTTTTTTTTTTAAGATTTATCTATTTATTCTAGAGGGAGCAAGAGAGAGAGCTCAAGAGCAAGCTTGGGGAGGGTCAGAGCTTGAGAATCCCCAAGCAGACTCTCTGCTGAGCACAGAGCTGGATTCCGGGCTCTGTCCCATAACCCATGAGATCAGGACCCGAGCCGAAACCAAGAGTCTGACTCCCAACCGACTGAGCCACCCAGGCTCCCCAGCTTCATTCTTTTTCACCATTGAACATTATTTTATGTTCCTACCATGACTTATTTAGGTCTTCCTCTGTTTCCAGTAATTGCCTTGTACAATATTATTTCGCATATTTAATAGAAAATCTGCAGGATAAGTTTTCTGAAGTGGTCTCAAAGGGGGACCAATTTTGTTCAGTGGAGGTATTGAGCAAAGTGCATATATAGATCTTAGGTGTATGGTTAATGATTTTTTTAGGTGAATACACACCTTCGACTACCATCAAGATTAAGATTTTGGCTTGAGCACTTGTTAGCTCTCCTGTGCTTCTTTCTGGTTAATCCCAGCACGTCTCATGAGATATCCCCTGTCCCATGTCTGTCACCATAGATCAATTTTGCCTATTCTTAAACTTCATAAAATTGGAATTTTACAGTATATACTCTTTTGTGTCTGGTTTCTTTCTTTTTTTTTTTTTTTAAAGATTTTATTTATCTGAGAGAGAGAATGAGAGAGAGCATGAGAGGGAGGAGGGTCAGAGGGAGAAGCAGACTCCCCGCTGAGCAGGGAGCCCGATGTGGGACTCGATCCCGGACTCCAGGATCATGACCTGAGCCGAAGGCAGTCGCTTAAGCGACTGAGCCACCCAGGCGCCCCTGTGTCTGGTTTCTTTCCCATCATTACATCTGTGAGATATAATCTTTGTTTTTGCATGTAGCAGCAGTGTATTCTTTTTCATTGCTACACAGTTCATTGTAGGAAAATACCAGAACTTGTGTGTTGCACTTTTGATGGGCATTTGAGCTGTTGCTAGGTTTTGGCTCTCAAGAGAAAGCTGCTCTGAGTATTCACGTACATGGTTTTTGATGGACATGGGCACTCCGGAGTGGAATTACTGGTTGGTAGGTTATGCCATACAGTTGACCAACGTGGTCGTTTTGGTTTATAGTCTCAACAGTGATGAGAGCTTTAGGTTTTCCACATCCTTGCCAACGCTTGGTAGTGTAAATCTTTCATTTTAGTCTCTGGTGGTGGTATTATATTGTCGTTGTGGTTTTAATTTGTTGTTCTCTGTTGACTAATGATGCTGAGCACCTCTCCATTTTCTTATTGTCAGTTTGGGTATCCCCTTTTGTGAGGTTCTTGCTCAGCTCTTGCCTGTTTTCATTATCTTTGACTTTTCATTTTTTTCTTTCAGTTTTATTGGGATATAATTGACACGCAATGTTGTGTAAGTGTAAAAGGTGTACAGCGTAATGACTTCCACGTATTATGAAGTGATCACCACAATAAGTTTAGTTAACATCTGTTATCTCATACAGATACCAAAAAAAGAAAGAAAAGTTATAGGCTCTACACTCTCAGCAGCTTTCAAATGTACCATACAGTAGTGTTATCTTAAAACCGGGAGTCTGTACCTTTTGATTACCTTCACCTAGTCCCCCCCTTCCCCTGTCCCCTGCCTCTGGTAACCACAAAAATGATTTCTCTTTCTCTATGAGGGTTTTTTGTTGGTTTGTTCGTTTTGTTTTGTTTGTTTTTAAGATTCCACAAATACATCTTGCCTGTTTTTACTTTGCTTATCTGTTGTTTTCTTACTGACTTACAGGAATTCTAGATATGAATGGTGAATGGGAGCTCTTTGTTGGATTTATGTGTTGCAAGTATCTCTCCCAGTCCATGCCGGTCTTAATGAGTTAGGGCTGCTGTAACAGAGGACCGTAGGCTGGGGTGGTTTATAAAGGACAGGAATTTATTTCTCACAGTTCTGGAAGCCTGAAGCCCAAGATCAAGGTCCTACCAGATTCGGTGTCTGGTGAGGGCCCGCTTGCTGGCTCATAGATGGCGTCTTTTTCCTGTGTCCTCACATGGTGGAAAGGGCAAGGGAGCTCTCCGGGGTCCCTTTTATCCAGGTGCTAATCCATTCATGAGGCCACTGTGTCCTGATCACCTCCCAATAGACCCCACCTCTTAATACCATCATATTGGGGATTAGTGTTTCAACATACGGATTTTGGAGGGACACAAACATTCAGTCTATAAAAGTGCCTTTCTCCTTTTTCTCTTAATGTTGTCTTTTTATGAACAGAGTTTCTTAATTTTCCTAAGGTCTTGCTTTTTATAGTTACTGCTTTTTATATCCTCTTTAAAAAAATCAGGAGTGTCAGACTCTTGGTTTCAGCTCAGGTCATGATCTCTGGGTCGTGAGGTCAAGCCCTGCATCTGGCCCCATGCTCAGCATGGATTCTGCTTGGGATTGTTTCTCTGTCTTCCCCCATTCCTCTCCCCTGTTCCCATACACACAATACACACACACACACACACACACACACACACGCTTTCTCTCGCTCTCTCTCAAATAAATAAATAAATCTTTTTAAAAAAGAGATAGGTTTTCTTAGCTTAATTTGTTTTCTTTATATCTGATGTCTATAAACCATGGTGAGCATTTGACCCACAGGCCCAGTCCCGTCAGCTGCTTTAAGTGGTTAATAAACACCTGCACAGTAACCTCAATTTCCCTCTTGGCCCTCAAAGCCTAAAGTACTTACTGTTTGGCACTTTACCCCTTTCCCTGGGTCGGTCTCTCAGCTGGGGTTCTCTTCCATTTGGGTAGATCATTTTGTGGTGACAATCCAGAATGCCCCAGAAGAAGCATGCCCTGCGGGACCAGTGACAGGAGCACCTGTGTCTTCCTCCAGTTGGAACTTGGATGAGGGTCTTCGCCCTTTATTTCAGCCTCCAGTTTCTTTCTCTATTTCTCTATTCTCTTCACTTGACTTTTGAAAAACACTAATTGCTTTTAAATGTAAATATTATATGCAATATATTTTGAGAACTGAGTTGGCACTTTGTCTGATGGTTCATTAGATATTATGTGGCCACCTGTGTTTGTTAGCTCTCCCATGAGGCCTGTGAAAGGCACGCTGGTGTGCCCTCCCTCTGGCCCCTACCCAGATCCTGCCAGGTGATTGGTGGTGTCTTCACCTTATAGGGAGGCAACAGCTCCAGACTCAGGTAGCCAGCAAGTGAGTGGTGATGTGTTACTGAACATTTCCTAGAGGAATGTCAAATACGTGGTGCATGGAAGGAGTCTAGAGGCCAAATCCTAGATATTGAATTATCTTATCTGAATAATACCAGTTATTAATTCTGCACTGGAATAGTAGCTCTTTGTAGAAATTGAGAGGAACTGTGTCTGCTTTTACTAGCATCTAACTGGTTCTTATTGCCCCAGTGTTTTTTTGAATTTTCCCATGGATATTCTGGACTTCTGGCAAAATGTGAGTGCGTGCAGGCCCTGGGACTATAGACTAATCGTGTGAGCATCTCATAGGGGCAGATGGTGCAGACTTCATGGTGATAGGCTTTTTCTCTTATATTTTCCCTTTTCTGCTACTCAGTTTACAGCCTGTCAGCTCTCGAGGGCTGGGACTACGTTCTGCGTTTCGCTGAGTATCCAGTGCTTGGCATAGTGCCTGGCCATGGTGGGTACCCAATTAACATTTGTCAAATAAATAGATGAATTGCAGGTTTGAGACTCATCACGACATAGTGGAGCTCTCAGACTAGAATTCAATTTCCCATGTTGTAGCTCCAGTTTCCTCTTAACTGTGATTTTTGTCAGGCTCCGTGGGCCTCTCTTCATCATTTGTTACAGTGAGGGGCTTGTTAAGGTGTTCTGATACGATCTTTTTAGATCTATAATTTGGATATTGTCGACTTCCGATTCTTCAGGAAAATCTGCCCCCTTTTCTATCTAGCTTTTCTAGATGTGTCAGGCACCTCTGGATTAAAGATGCATTTACTGTGAACGGCTTCCTCCGTCCAGCTGTCCTTTTGTAGCTTCCAGAGTCAGTTTAGAAGGATAATTTCGGGACAGGATCTGATGACTCTACAGCCCCGGTTTTCTGGCGTGGGGACCGTGGCTGGGGCGGAGGCACCTGCCCAGCCTGCTTTGGTCCTTTATAAGGAAGGAAGCCTTATGGTGTCGACTGTTTTCATTTTAGTCGGGCACTGTCTGCATTGTGTTCGGGAGGACAGACGTGGCAGCCACGTTCCCTTGGACCAAACGTCGTGACACTTAACCTCTTTGTGCCTCACTTGCTCAACCTCTACAGTGGGGCTGCTGATGTACCTATAGCCCGTAGAGGTACTCGGTGTAAAGTGCTGGCTCGGTGCCTGGATTATGGTAAATGCTTTAGAAGTGATTTGCTGTTACTTACAGTATAGATTTTGAGCTCTTCACTCCCAAAACCGTCTTGCCTTTACCATCTTCAGACATTGTTGCGATCTGATTGGGGTGTCTCTCCCCTGTGAGGGGCAGCTCTTCAAGGGCAGGAACCACATCTTACCATTGCGTCCCCAGTGCTTTACCCAGTGGTCAGTCCGCTTGTATTTGTTGAACTCGGAGTTGAACTTGACCGCAGATGGTTAGCGAGGCCCGTTTAGGCTTAATTGTCTTGGAGGTACTACTCTGCCTGATCACAAGTCTGTTGCTGTCTCTCCGTGACCCTCGTAGCAAAGTCAGTATTCAGATTTATCTACATCTCAGATGTAGAGCAAGGGTGTGTGCATGTATAAATATGTACATATGCATGTATGCATATGTATGTACATCTGTGCATACATATGTATGCACGTATACACACACACACACACCCCATACGTACATACACCATAAGTAACTTGCACAGTGGAAGTTAGGAAGGCAGAGTAAGGTGTGAAGAAGATAGCATGAAACATTGGTCCTTGAATAAAACAAAGAGATATGAGGGTCAGTGTGTGGTTCGTCCCTGGAGATAATCTCTGCATGTCCAGAAACGTGCACCTGGAACGGGACTTTCTTTTTTCCCTCAGGACTTGACAGGATCCGAACTCTACGCCCAGGCAGCCGGTCTGCTGCACCCCGTGGTTTATACTACCGCCATCATTCTCCTCTTAAGCCTCTTGGCGGTCATCATCAGTTATATATACCATCACAGGTAAGAAAGGCAACTTGGCAAATGGGGGACTTCGAGTGGAGGGAGTTTATTTCACATCAAATTAGGATAAAACTGAGTTCAACACCATGCTTACCTTCCGAAGGAAGAGCCATTACTTTAGAATACGTACAAGCTTCCTTCAGTTCATGCAATTTGAGACATAAGGAATTAGTCCAGGAGATGGTCTGTTTGTTTCTGGGAAAGAATATGGGAGGTATGTGTTGGAGGCTGGGAGGTGGGACAGGGGGGCAGCAAGCGGGTGAGGTGAGCTGGAGGCTTGTTTCCTGTGGCAGTGTCTTCCAGAAGCCGATGGTGGTGGTACTTCTAATTGATGCCTTTGTGCATGTTGTGATCTTCTTTGTTTTATAGATGGCCCTTGTAAGGCAGTTTGTGGCATTTAAACATGGAGATGGTTTGTTAATTGGAGGCAAAGCTACAGAAACTTTTATTTTATGGTAGGAAATAACAAACTGGAAGGATTTGCTAAGCAGAAATTCACTCTACGAGAGGTTTTGCTAGAACGTATTTTCCTATTTAAGTTGGACTTACATGGCATTTCTTGACATTTAGTGAAGAAACAAAAGGAGATTTTGATATTAAAAGAAAGAAAGACTTCAACATTTTGTTATGAAAGGCCAGGAGGAAATGTACTGGGCATTTAGACCGTGTTATCCTAGTAGGTCAAGAAAAGCAGAGATCGGCAGCTTGCAGAAATCTCCTGGAAGCAAACAAATAATCCAGCTGTCATAAGACGTGGTAACTAACAGAAGCCCAGATATTTCTTATTATGGAGAATTTGTTTAGCCTTTAGTGGATGCAATAGTTCCATAAATGACTTGTCTTTTTTAGTGCATGAAGTGAATTGTTAAGAAACTGTATTGAGTGAAATGAGGTCTCACATCCTGTGTTTGTGTGTGTGTGTGTCTGATAGTACATGTATTTTAAGTAAAATGTTTAAGCATAAAACATTTACGTTTGGCCTTTTATGCAGTTGGAATTGCTAACTTGCGGATGAATATCATAGCCTCCTGCCTCACATGAACTAGCCTGAATATTCATATTTTTCCTTTTAACAGTTTGATTAGAATCAGTCTCAAGGGCTGGCACATGCTTGTGAACTTGTGCTTTCATGTTTTCCTGACCTGTGTGGTCTTCGTGGGAGGAATAACCCAAACCAGAAATGGCAGTGTCTGCCAAGCGGTAAGTCAGAGTGAAAACCTGAAATGGGAAAAAATAATGACATGAGAAAGTAATTTCATGTTTTATTAACTGTAGAAGAAAGCATGTTTTTTGAAGTTGTTTTTCTTTACAGTTAAGCTGAGTGTCTGTCACTCACACGTTTTTAACTGGTGTACTGCCAAGTTTTGAACTGTTATTTCACGATTGGACACGTGACTTAGGGAGCTTGTCTCTTTATCCTTGGGAATTCATTGCTACTTGTTATGTCTTTTATAATGCCGAACATTTAATTTAAAAAATTTGTAAAACCCTGACTTGGGCTAAGAAAAAAATGATATTTTCTGACAATAGGGTTTTATTTATTTACTTATTTATTTAAAGATTTTATTTATTTATTTGAGAGAGAACGAGAGAGAGAGAGAATGAGCAGGGGGAGGGGGAGAAGGAGAGGGAGAAGCAGGCTCCCCGCTGAGCAGGGAGCCCGATGCGGGATTCGATCCCAGGACCCTGGGATCATGACCTGAGCCGAAGGCAGACGTTTAACTGACAGAGCCACCCAGGTGCCCCGATAGCAGGGTTTTAAAAATTATTTCATCTATTTATGGAAATAATAGGAATTTGAAAAAGATTTAACTGTAAGATATAAAAATCAGAAGCTTCTTGTGTGGTAAATAAGAGAAATTAAAAATATTCAACTTTTAATTTCAAATAAATTATACACGTCACCTCAGTGAACAGTATTCTTCTGAGATATGTATAAAAAAACCAAAACTATTCAACATATGAATAGACATCAAAAATTGTACATATTTCCTATATTTGCATACTGTTTTCCATATGCATGATAGGAAGTGGTGCCATGTAGTAATTGAGTTCAAACTGCCTGGATTTGGGTCTCAGGTCTACTTTGCTGTTTTTATGGGCTATTTATTTAACTTTTGTTTTAATTGCCAGTAAAACATGACAAAAGACTTACCTCTTCACAAACTTTTAAGTGTACAGTTTAATATTAAGTAGAAGTACAGTGTTGCACAGCAGATTTCTAGAACCGTTTCGTCTTGCATGGCTGAAACGCTGTGCCTGTTAAACAGCAGCTTTCCATTCCCCTGCCCTCCCAGCTCCGGGTAACCACTGTGTTACTTTTTCTGTAGCTTGACTACTTAGATACCTCGTCTGAGTGGAATCGTGCAGCGTTCATCGTTCTGCAACTGGTTCATTTCACTTAGCATAATGTCCTCAGGGTTCATCCGTGTTGTAGCATGGGACAGGATTTCCTTCCTTTTTTATGGCCGAATAATATTCCATCGTACTGATATACCACCTTTTCTTTATCCATTTATCTGCTGATGGACATGTAGGTTGCTTCTATCTCTTGACTGCGGTGAATAAGGCTACAGTGAATGTGGGGGTGCAGATATCTCTTTGAGATCCTGTGATTTCAGTGTTTAACTTTTCTGTGTCTCAGCTTCCTCACCCATAAGTTGGGACTAATATTTGAGCTGTCAGATGATGTGATTATTTATATAAAAAAAAAAAACCCTACCGTAATTTACAGATAAATGATTTGAGGTAATGGGAAGGTTTAGCCAAGAGTGAATCCAAGTTTAACATACAGAAGTTGGATGCAGAAATGCAACTATGAGGAAACATAATTAATGTGAAGATGCCATGTATCAAAGAATATCAGGTACCCAGAATGAATAAAAGATGTTCACTATTTACAGGCAAAATTGTAATAGGTATTTAAGAAGACCTAAATAAATGAGATACTAGGCCCAGGGACAGGAAGTGTTACTATTAGAAGGATGGCAGTTACTCTCAAATTAATATATACATAAGAGAGTTTTTCACAAAACACAATAAAATCGTTTTTAAATTTACATTAAAAGCAAAGGACCAAAGATAAAGATAGCCAGGACACTTCTGCAAAGGAAGAGTAGAGCAAGGTGACTGTCCTAATCATCAGAACTTAGGAGGCTCTCGTCATTAACACTGCGGCATTTGGGGTAGCGAGAGAGACATGGACCAGCACAGTTGAACAGAGACTCAGAAGCAGACCCATGTGCACCTCTGGTGTGAGACCAAGGTTTGCATGCTCTTCAGTTGTGGCGAAGAGAGACCTCTGTGCAGCATAAAGGAGCTGGGGAAAATCCATGTGGCAAAACATTACAGTGGATCTGTACTCATGCCTTATAAAAAATGTCAACTTCAGGTGGATTAAAAAACTACCATGGCCAAGCCAAAATGTTAAAATTCACATTAGAAAATATCACAGTCCTTGGGTAGGGATTTCTTAAATACGACACTAAAAGGCATTGACTAGAAGAGATAATTTTAACCAAATTAAAAATAAGAGCGTTTGTTAATTAAGATTCCTTAATGAAAGTGGAAAGACAAGCTAACAAATTGGAAGATGCTTTTCTTAATACATACCGCTGAAAAGGCATTGGAATAAAAAATACATTAAGAACTATAATCAACGGGGTGCCTGGGTGGCTCAGTTGGTTAAGCGACTGCCTTCGGCTCAGGTCATGATCCTGGAGTCCCGGGATCGAGTCCCACGTCGGGCTCCCTGCTCAGCAGGGAGTCTGCCTCTCTCTCTGACCCGCCCCCCTCTCATGCTCTCTATCTCATTCTCTCTCTCAAATAAATAAATAAAATCTTTAAAAAAAAAAAAAAAACTATAATCAACGAAAATGCCACAAACAACCCAGTAGAAAGAGTGGCGAGAGTGGACAGACTTTTCAGAGAAGAGGATACACAGAGTCCGTATCTGTGGGAAGAGGTGCTCAGCATGATCGGTGGTCATGGAGATGCGAATTAAGACAATGAGGTAGCGTTTATGCCTTTTCTGTCAGCAAAAAGTCAAGCCTGACAATGCCAAGTCGTGAAGAACATGTTGGGTCCGCATGTTTTCTGCGTTGTGGGTGGGAACGTTAAGCGGATGATTCTGGGAGGCTTTGCGGTCTGAGGTTAACCATGCATAGACCCTGGGACCCAGCAGCCCCGTTCCTGACTCCGAGAGTACGCTTGCCCATATGTAACAGACCTGTGTCTAGGAGTATACACGTGCGTATGAATATTCATAGCACTGTGCCCAATAGAGAAAACCTGGAAGCAGCCCAAATGCCCATTGGTGACAGAGTGAGTGAATAAACTGTGATATTATGCAACAGTCAAAACTAATGAATTACAACAATGTGTAACAATATGAGTAAGTCTTAGGAATATATGTGGAAAAATTAAGTCCCATAAATTACATCCACCCTGCTGTCTTTTTTTTATAAAGCAAGAAGTAACTAAAATGAAACCGCTCACTTTTAATGAAAATATGTGGATCCAATAAAACTGTAGAAGGAAGGCAAAGGGATGATAAACAGAAGATAGAGAGTAATGATTACCTTGGGGGAAGGGGATTATATTGTTTGATACAGGTTTTGGTCAAGGTCTTGCCTTTTGTCTTGCTGATAAGTTCTTAGCCACTTACGAATAATAACTAATTAAATAAAAGCAGGACGTGCTTGGTCCAGTCACTAGAATGTGTCATGAACCTAAGGTTGACAACTAATCCAATATTGTATAGCTGACATCCAGTTTAAAATGCGAGTGTGTGTAAGAATCATGGAGAGGATTAAGGTGCTGGAGACTTTATTACTGCTAGTGTCACTATTGAAAAAATTACCTCTCTGCTGTGCAGAGTATTTCTGTTGTAGGCCATTAGTATACACTGGGAATCCAACTTGATTGGACCGTACGAGAGGTCAGATAACGGGTCTTGGGTCAGCTGAATCCATGCACAGAAGATAATGTTCTCTCAGCCCCCCCCCCCCCCCCCTCTGATTCCTATTCATCTTGTTTGTAGGTCTCAGTTTACTGTTACTGTTTGAGAGATACCGTCCCTCCCCTCCCCTCATTATCCCATGGTGCTTATTAAATTTCCATGATGCCTACAACCCTTCACAGTTGACTCCTGTTTACCTGTTCTCTGTCTCTGGACCCGACGCTCCGCAAGGAATCCCACTGATCTGATTCACCCGTGTTTATCCAAGGATCAGCACAGGACCTGACCCAGAGTAGGTGATACTAGATGCTTAGCAAATGTTTATTGGGCGAATGAACAAAAAGTCCTTGGTTTACAAATGGTAGAAGTCATTCGACCCTGGAGCCATTTTGAGCAGAGGTTGTGAGGAGAGTGCTCAGCCCACGGTGGTGGTAAAGGTGGTGGTAAAGGTAGTCTCGGTTTGTCTAAAAGTATTCATTGTTTTCACAAAGCAGACACCTTGATTTCACTGAGGCAATGAATAGAAAGAGGCCATTGTGAAGATGACTGCCTTTCATTGTCCTGAATGATATTTTATACCTTTTCTAGAAAGAAAAGGAGAGGAATTTGCAGGGAGTGTTCAGGGCCTCTACATTGAATGTCCATGGCTTAAAGATGTATTTTTTTTTTTAAGGGAAAGGCAAGTCTTTAGATGTTTTTACATGTCATTTGCTTCTGTTTTTCCACTGTTTTTCCTTCTGTGAAAAACATAACACTCTTGCCGTTTCTGACTCAGACATGACTGGCTTCTCTTTGCCGTTTTGGTGGTTCAGTTAGGAGCCAACGGAGCGGGGAGTCGGGGGAAGGCAAGCAGGACTGGCCTGCGCTTCCAGACACTAGTAGGTAGGTTCTAATTCTGTGTCTGCCAGGATGACTAGTATTGATGTAGGAAAGATGTAAAGGTTCGACACCAACAGCCAAGAGAGAATTCTTCCTCAAGAAGGTTGTTTTATGAAAGCACGGGGACAGGACCCATGGGCAGAAGGAGCTGTACCCGGGTCATGACAAGTGGCCCGTTACATACTTCCAAGTTGGGAGGGGGTTAGGGAGAGTGAAAGTCTCTAAGGAATTTTGGAAGCAAGGTTTCCAGGACCTTGAGGGGGCTAGCTATTGTTGGGAATAAGTCATTTATTGCCTTCTAATAAAACTGTAGTCATGAGACCCTTCAGATGGATATCCGTGGGCCATATGCTTGGGGGATGATTGCCAACAGGCATCTTGAGGGGTAGAGATAAAGGAAGTTTCTAAAGGAATTTTTATGTGTTAAAGTAGACTTACAGGATCCTGGGGGTTGGGCTAAGCTTGGCTTTTGCCCTTAGCAAAGTAGTAACATCGAGGCAGCTGAGCCCCTAGAGGAATGTCACTCAAGGACTTGGCAATGGGCTGTAGGTCGTAGGAAATTTAATAAGTTTTCTTCTGCCTTTGTTTCCCACATCTGTATGATTAGTCACTTAGCCTAGTAGGGGTTTAACGTTTCTTCTGTAAAATAATGGGTTGGGCTAGTTAACTTACATGATCATTAAGGTTCTTCCAGCTGAGCCCTGAGTGCACCTGCTAGAATCCTAATGTGTGCATACCTTATATGCAGTTTTATATGTGCACGTAATCGGTGCAGTTTTACGTTTCTTATTTCCCTTTCAGAGCTCATATACTTTATGGACGGCGCGAACGGGTTCTACGATGCTTGCCTCCCCACAGTGATGGGTTGAGGTTGTTGGAGATGCCATTAGGCACCAGCCAGGTCCTTCCCACTCTGAGTCGTAAGTCAGTTCTGGTGGTACTCTAGGTGCGTTCTGCAGGCTTGGACTGTCTTTTGCAGAAGGAGCTGAAGAAGAGCTGAGTAGCCGAGTGTCAAAGTAGCGAGGGCTGTTCACTCCAAGTGGGAAGGGTCCTGGGTTCTGGGTCATGATGTGCTGCCAAATAATTGTGTGATAATTAATTTTCTGGTCCTTGGTTTCCTTAGCTATGTGGTGAAAAGACACGGCCGGATCTTACTTAAGTCACCTTGTTACTCTACGACTCCATGATTTAATTTATTAAATACAGCATCGGCTAACCTTCTCTGGTGTCCTTTTGTGTCTCTTCTCAAGAGTTTTTCTGCCATGGCACGTGAAATGCCTTGGGGAAATTTAATCAATGAATTTGAAGACCTTTTACTTGCCAGCTACTGCAAATGTGTTATCTTAACTTTCATATTAACCCCAGGAGGTACTCGTTATTCCTATATTTTATTAATACAGAAATTGAGTCTTACGGAATTGAACAACTTGTCCCAAATCACTAGGCTATTGGGTGGCAGAGGGGTGATTCAGATGCCAGTCTTGCTGACTCAGCTGTCGTCCCCCGCGAGCCGCTTCCCCCCCCGCCCCACACTGGGGTCACTATGCTTCACTATTTAGTGAGGACCAGCACAGCCTAATAGAAGGGGCATGGGTTTTGGAAACCAGCAGACATGGGTTTGAGTTGCAGCCCTGCTACTGACCAGGTGACCTCTAGTGATGATTGCATGCCTTTCAGATGCAGTCTCATGGTCTGTAGCTCAAGGTTAATACCCTCCACTGAATGGTGACATTAGGAGGATAAAATGGAAGCACTTACAAATTGTCTTCGTACATTTTGGGGCACACAGTGGGCATTCAATAGTGGAAGCTGTTACTATTTTACATGTATTCATACATGATTATATGAATATAAAGATCATTTTTTTGTACACTCACTCTACATGCTGTACTATCTTAGGGTTATTGGGGATTACAAATATGATCGTTACAATGTCCGGTCTCTAGTTTGTGAGAGCTTATATATGGTTCAGTAACATATAAAATGCAACTCTTTAGGATAATTATTTTATATCCGTTTTACAGCTTTGGAAATTGATGTCCTGAGGTCAGATGACTTTCTCAAGTAATCATCTGTTGCATTTAATCAATCGTTTACATGCCCTATGAATTAGATTACTTATTCCCAAACTTTACAAACTTTCCACATGTATTTCTGATTTATGTGAAAGAAATTTGACAGGTTGCATTTCAAGTGTCTGATGGAGAAAACAGTAGGAGGTATCCCATTCCAAAAGAAATACCCTCTCTGCCGGTTCTCTGCTCCCCCTTTATTCTGGTTCTCATGGAATATCTGGGGATTTGCTTACATGATGGTTACTAGGTGACATCAGACCCCTAAAATTCTACCATTAGTAATAATTTTGTTTGACAGAAGGCTTTAGTATCTTTCAAGTGTGAACACTCTGGAAGTTTTGAAATGCCATAGGAAACACTTCAAAATCTAAAGGTTGAGTTTTCCCTCTTAGATCTAAAACAAGAAAATGCTCCATCTTGTACCTCCTGTGTTGAAAATATTTTCACTCCTATTTTTTAAACTTATTTACTTTACCGCTCGGTCTTGTTCTTCTGACCTCGTCATCTGAGAAACCTCCAGTAGAGCCTACCGTTTTGAGTCAATACCAGTGATTTGTCTTGAACATTTTGGTGTCTATGTACCAAGTTCATTGACACTATCTTTACATCTAGTATTGGGTATGACTCCAGATAGTCTAAGGTTTACTTTATGCTTTTTGTTCTACTTTTCTCTGTAAATTTTGCTTTTACCATACGGACATAAAACTAACGGAAACCAAGGAGCCACTTTTCTCCTTACGAAGAAAATAACTGTGAGTCTTCTAGTTTGGCCAAGCTGGACCCACCCTGCCAGCCACTTCCCGAGTCAGAGCAAGATTCAGACTGGACAGTGACTGTCCTCATTTTTGTCCTGCAAAATAAGACTTGGGTTTTCACTTGCCGCATTTTGGCTGCACACTGATTCTCATGAAAATGAACTCTGGGCAGCAATCTAAATGCGGTTATCACTGCCCTAGGTTTGATAATGTCAATCAGTTTGATTTTCTTCAGATCAGAGAGCCATCCTTTTAGAAGGAAAAAATTTGTCTTGAAGATTTTCGTTAATAGGATTTTACCTGTGGTAATTATATAAAAAGAAATGATCAAACAGATAGTAAGTAATTAGTCAGATAAGAAAGCTGAATAGTGTCCTTGATGTTCCAATGATATATACACTTTTCTTAAAATGGATTTAAACCTTCCTTAGGCCCATATATATCTTCATCTAGAATTCTAGCTCCAAATAGAGTTGCTTCACACACAGGTCACATGGTAAACATGACCTCCATAACCCCCTGGGGGAAGAAATTTAATTAGTGTGACCATTACATATTCTGCAGGTTTCCACTATTTATTGGGTACCTGTTATGTCTCAAATATTGTGCCCATATAGTCCCTACAGAAACGCCAGAGATAGTCATTGATAATCTTCCCACTCTTCCAATGAGGAAAATTAATTTAGAGAGGTGACATTATTTACTTAAAACCACACTCCTAATAAGTAATAATAAAAATATAGCTATCATTTTTCTTGATTGCTTATCATGGGCCAGACAATGTCCTGAAGGCTTTATGTAGACGATCTTAGTTAGCCCCACAGTACTTTCATCTCTCTCTGCTTACGAACAAGGAAACCAGTGTTTGAGATGTTATACGCCTTTGCTGAAGTTATCACAGCTGATAAGGGGTGGATACTGGTTTTAAAACCAGGTAAAAGTTTTGATTCTAGACATCACCCTCTGACCCGCCAATATATTCTCTTGCTGACCTACCGTTATCATATACGAAAGCTCTGAATTAGAACAACTCAGGGCTGTCACACAAGCTTATTCTCTGCCCTTGCCCTCTACCTTCCTCCTTAAAATGGGCCTCAGAAACCGAACTCTACTTTATAACATGGCATCTGGGTGAAACACACCTTTGGTTTAATGTTGTCTAAGAGTCCATTCCATGGTGTCTGAAGGGTTATCTTGGGTAAACGTTGTGTGTGGTCTGTGGGTCTCCTGGATCTGTGAGAGGACGTGATCCTCTGTTACACGGCTGTTAGAATGCTTTGTTTCATTAGTGGGCAGAGGAATCCATCTTTAGAATATACCTTCATGCTGTTTTTGAGTCCTGTTTTTGAAAGTTACTTACCAGGTATTTTTGGTAACCTTGGAGGCCCCTGTTCCTGGGGAGTTTTTTTTTCTCCTTTCAGTTTATATATTCTTCAATCTTCTTTCTAGGTTGGAATAATTCTTCATTATTCCACTCTTGCTACAGTACTATGGGTTGGAGTGACAGCTCGAAATATCTATAAACAAGTCACTAAAAAGGCGAAAAGATGCCAGGATCCCGATGAACTGCCGCCTCCTCCAAGACCGATGCTCAGGTATCTGATATCCTTGTTTACTGTGTTCTATTAAACGTTCATTAAACAGTTGAGGTGAAGCCGTTTTAAACATAACAAAACAATGCTGAGTAAATTTTGGAAAGTCCATAAGCTGGGCTTCCTGGGTTTGAGTACTGGCCGGGAGCCCCCTGTGAAGTTCGCTACCCTCTCCCGGCCTCCTTCTCTCATCTGTAACGTGGGAATAAATAAGTGCCTTAAGGTGGCACCGACCGTCTAACAGGCTCTAAGAAAATGTTAGCTGTGGTTATTTCCTTGGGTCATGTCAGAGATTTTAACCTCCGCAAGTGTGTTTCCATTTTATTACTCTCCACAAAAGACAACACAGTTTTGGAGTTACACCCTTCTTCCCAATTATAATAAAAAAATAATGGATTACTGGGCTGCAGGAGTAAAAATTGAGCAGTGGTGACTGGTGGATTGAACGCTGGCTGTGGAGCTGGCACCAGGCCAGGCACCTAAGCTGTCCTGCGTCTGAGGAGTTTCCAGTCTGCCTGAGGAGACCGTGAAGAACCGGCTGTGGGTGGGGTGAGAACTGTGGTGGAGATAACATTCTTTTGGGAAGTGCAAACAACGGCGCCATTAATTTGGGGGGAGGGTGGGTGTTGGGAAGTATTGACCATTAGGGATGATCTTCCTGAGTGATTAGGGCAAAGGTCAGAGGTGACGCTCCAGATACAGGATTATGTGGGGAGCTGAGGGAACTTTGAGCATGCACTTTGGCTGGAACTTATCGGTGGAGATCGTAGGAAGTCAGGGTGAAAGCTCTGTGTCAGGCCTCTGGGAGCCGTGTGCAAATGTGGGCAGCCATTGAAGACTTTTACCTAAGGGAGTGGCCCCACGAGGTATCTTTTTAGAAGGACAGCCTTGCATTAGTAACCCGTCTCAATGGGAGAGCCTGAGGGTAAGGAATTCTGCCGAGAGGTCGTTTGCTTGCCCGCGGGAGGACTGAAACCAGAACAGCGTCAGAGAGAATAGAGGGGGCGCGTGTTCAAGACACTTGAGGCAGGTTCTCTAGAATGGATGGCCAGTTAGATTTAAAATTGTGGGAGGGAGAGAATTTCAAAGATGGTTTCAAATTACTCTAGCGAGGGCACCTCAGCACATGGTGCTTCCATCAGCTGAGAATATAGGAAACATAGAATGGGGGGCGGGGAGGGTACGCTCAGAGGACGTAGGCTCACTAGCACTTTCTGTGAGTCGTTCACATTGTGGGAAACCGGGGGCTCAGCAGGGAAGACGGTGCTCAGCGTTTTGCAGACAGCTGGAGATGTTCTCGCATGTGGTCGTGACCCACATGCCCCGGGGAGAAGTTAGTTAAAAGCATGGTCCTGGGGCCATGTTGACATTTAGTAGATGGGCCATAACCAGTAAAGGGAAGAATTGAAAGAGAACACCTGAGAACATAGAAGAGTCAGGAGGTGAATGGTCCCTGGACAATGAGGGGGGCAGCAGGAGTGCCCGGCCACAGAGTTGGGAGGCAATTTGACACGTCTGTCCCTGGCCTTAAAAGAATGGAGAGATGGTGTTTGAAGATTTGGGGGTCCCATCTTCCTTTCTGTTAGGTTCTGAGAAAAAAAAAAAAAAAGGCACCAGGCACAGGCGTTAAAATTAAGTCCCCAATACAGTCTTCAGCCAGCCAGCTCAGGACCTCGGTCTGTGTCTCTACAAAGTGGCAGATGCAGAGTTAGGATTGTGACCGTGCCCAGGAGGACCCAGCCAGGGCACAGAGTTCCTACTGTCTCAGAGAGCTCAAAGAAGGTCTGGCCGAGGAAAGAAGTTTCTCTTTGTAGGGCCCGCCACCACTCTGTCTCCCTCCGTTCTTAGGTACCTTCATTTTTCCTGCTGTCCCCAGTGAGTCCACGGGAAAGGAGTCAGGAAGGGCCTGCACACTGCGTGAAGCTGCTGGGACCGAGCACCTGCTTTGCCTGAGTGACTAGGGATAAGCATACACAGCAGTAGGGTGTCCCAGAACATGCAGGTTTAACCAGACATTAATAAACAAATAATGTCATTACGTGTTTTGTCTGACGTATGGCACAGGGAGACCTTAAGGTCCATTTGGTAATGGGCTAACTTTCTGGTTCGCCAGCTGAATCGAAAGGAAGCCGGTTAGTGCCTTCTGAAAGAAAAGAATAGGAACTAAAACCGTACCTGCAGTAGCTGTGCTTGTCCACAGGGTGGCAGAAGCCGACCAGCTTTCCTCTAGTCGGAAACTTGGTAGCCTGCTTTAAAAAAAAAAAAGATATCCAAACAAAAATTAAAAAAAAAAAAAATTCAGAAAGTTATTGTTAACAAAGCAGCCTCCAGAAGTTAATTTCCAGTTTATTATTGGGATAGGAATAATAATTGGTCACGAAGGAAGGACTTCTGCAGGACGGAGACACCGGGATGTGCGCGCCTTGGTAACTTGGAATGATGAGCTGCTATTTGCATTGTTCCTTCTTCCAGGTTTTACCTGATCGGAGGTGGCATACCCATCATAGTTTGTGGCATAACAGCCGCAGCCAACATCAAGAATTACGGCAGTCGGCCAAATGCACCCTAGTGAGTGTTTTGTGTTCTCTGCGTACCTGACCCCATTGCTTCTCTTTTTAATGATTTCCCAGGCCCTAACTTTATTGCAGTTTCTGGGACAGTTTGTTGATGTGTCGTAGCATCTGACTCGGTTTCTCATTTTCTTTTCTAGTTGCTGGATGGCCTGGGAGCCCTCCTTGGGAGCCTTCTACGGGCCTGCCAGCTTCATCACTTTCGTAAACTGTGTGTACTTCCTAAGCATATTTATTCAGTTGAAAAGACACCCCGAGCGCAGATATGAGCTGAAGGAGCCCACCGAGGCACAGCAGCGGTTGACGGCCAATGGAAACGGCGAAGTGCACCCTCAGGACTCACTGTCTCTGTCTCTGATCTCGACATCAGCATTGGAAAATGAACACACTTTCCATTCTCAACTTTTGGGGGCCAGTCTTACCTTGCTCTTATATGTCGCCTTGTGGATGTTTGGGGCCTTGGCCGTTTCCTTGTATTACCCCCTGGACTTGGTGTTCAGCTTCTTTTTTGGAGCTACGTGTTTAAGCCTCAGTGCCTTCATCGTGGTTCACCACTGCGTTAACAGGGAGGACGTTAGACTCGCGTGGCTCATGACTTGCTGCCCCGGCCGGAGCTCGTACTCCGTGCAGGTTGACGTGCAGCCCCCCAACTCCAGCGGCACGAACGGAGAGGCCCCGAAGTGCACCAGCAGCAGCGCTGAATCCTCATGCACCAACAAGAGTACATCGAGCTTCAAGAATTCCTCCCAGGGCTGCAAATTAACAAACTTGCAGGCTGCTGCAGCTCAGTGCCACACCAACCCTCTGCCCTTGAACTCCACACCTCAGCTTGATAATAGTCTGACGGAACATTCGATGGACAATGACATCAAGATGCACGTGGCGCCTTTAGAAGTTCAGTTTCGCCCAAGCGTGCACCCGGGCCGCCATCATAAAAACAGAAGTAAAGGACACCGGGCAAGCCGGCTCGCCGTCCTCAGAGAATATGCCTATGACGTCCCAACGAGCGTGGAGGGCAGTGTGCAGAACGGCTTCCCTAAGAGCCGGCCGGGCAGTAATGAAGGACACTCGAGGAGCAGAAGAGCGTATTTAGCCTACAGAGAGAGACAGTACAACCCGCCCCAACAGGAGAGCAGTGATGGCTGCGGCACACTCCCCCAGAGCCCCAGAAATTTCGAAAAGCCCGCTTCAAGTAGCAGTAAGAAAGATGCCTTAAGGAAGCCAGTTGTAGTTGAACTTGAAGGCCAGCAGAAGTCTTACGGACTCAACTTGGCCGTCCAGAATGGACCAATCAAGAGCAACGGGCAGGACGGCCCCTTGCTGGGTACGGAGAGCACTGGCAACATTAGGACCGGGTTGTGGAAACAGGAAACTGCCGTGTAGCCGGCGGCGGGGGCGGGGCGGGGGGCGGTGGCTTCCGAGGCAGAAACCCGTGCAAACTGGGAGCTTCACATTCCTTAAAGCTGCGAACCAGTGCTAACTGTTTACGGCCACCTTAGGGATTCGGCACCGTTTTGAATAAACTTCTACATTTGGGATTTTATGGATTTTATATCCCCCCGATTGTTGCTTTTTTTTTTATGAATTAAAAAAAAAAAAAAAAAAAAGCCCTCCGAAGCATTGTTTTAGTTGTAAAGCACCAGCAGGACTTGGAGAATCTGAAATGTAATTTTTTGGAACCTGTTATATCTACTTAACATTTCAGGCTTGTATTTAATACAATAAATAGGTGTTTGTGTCATTGTGTGAGTCTTACGTTTTTGTATTTTATAAGAGAAGCATGTAGTTCTGTTTTAATCATGTTTATATGTGGGGATATCTTAATGAGCATTATACGTAAATCAATTATCAGACTTTCACAGAATTAACTCTGCTGATTATGACATAAATCAAAGCTCTTTTGGATGGATGTATTTTAGAAATACAGTTGTTTTTTTTTTTTAAAGATTTTATTTATTTATTTGACAGAGAGAGAGATAGCAAGAGCAGGAACACAAGCAGGAGGAGTGGGAGAGGGAGAAGCAGGCTCCCCACTGAGCAGGGAGCCCGATGCGGGGCTCGATCCCAGCACCCTGGGATCATGACCTGAGCCGAAGGCAGACGCTTAACGACTGAGCCACCCAGGCGCCCTAGAAATACAGTTTTAAATGCTACAAGGTTTTTAAAAGATCTCATGGAATGTTTTTTTGAAAATCAAAATGCCTAAACTTTCTAAATTGCATCACTTTGCTGTATCACTTCGGTCCTATTAATATTGTTTTGTCACCTTTGTGGCTTTTCAGTGATTTACATTTCGGTTTAATTTTGTTACTCCTCCTCCCCCCCCCCCTTCCAGCACATATATTATTCTTGAATGTAAATGAGGAGTAGGTAAGAATCACACTCACTTATTCTGAGTTTTCAGTATCGGCTGTTATGTTGGCCTATACTTTGTTCTCGAAATGATAGAGTTCCTCAGGTTCATGCTGAAGTACTCATCTTTAAATTGCATTCTGAGGGCAAAAACTTCTCTGATCCAAATGTCATCAGTCCTTGATGCACTACAGTCCTTAAACATCCCTGGTCCCTAGTCTCACTGGAGTCCATTCCTGGAACTCTGTTTTGTTTTGTTTTTTAAATTATTTAATATGTTGCGTTTTTAAAACAATTTTAATTCTAGTATAGTTAATGTGCACTGTTACATTAGTTTACGATAGTATATATTGCTCAGCGCATGTCATAATAAGTGTGCCCTTCAACCCCGTCACATATTTCAACCATCCCGCCACCCCACCTCCCCTCTGGTAAACATCAGTTTGTTCTCAGTAGTTAAGAGTCTGTGTCTTGGTTTGTCTCTTTTTTTTTTTCCTTGTTCACTTGTTTTTCTTAAATGCCACTTTCGAGTGAAATCATATGGTATTTGTCCTTCTCTTCATTTAGCATTATACTCTCTAGATCCATCCATGTTGTTGCAAATGGTGAGATTCCACTCTTTTTTATGGCTGAGTAATATTCGTGTGTGTGTGTGTGTGTGTTCACATACCAGCTCTTCTTTATCCATTCATCTATCGATGGACACTTGGGCTGCTTCCATAATTTGGCTGTTGAAAATAATGCTGCAATAAACAGAGGGGTGTATATATCTTTTTGAATTAGTGTTTTCATATTCTTTGGATAAATACCCTGTAGTGGAATTACTGGTTCACATGGTAGTTCTATTTTTAATTTTTTGAGGATCTCCGTACTGTTTTCCACAGTGGCCGCACCAGTTTACATTCCCACCAACAGTGCACAAGTGTTCCTTTCTCTCCACGTCCTCGACAATACTGGCTGTTTCTTGTGTTGTTGATTTTAGCCATTCTCACAGGTGTGAGGTGGTATCTCATTGTGGTTTTGATTTGCATTTCCCTGATGATGAGTGATGTTGAGCATCTTTTCATGTGTCTGTTGGCCATCTCCATATATTCTCTGAAGAAATGTCTGTTCATGTCTTCTGCCCATTTTTAAATTGTATTCTTTGTGTTTTGGGGGTTGAGTTGTGTCAGTTCTTTATGTATTTTGGATACTACCCTTTATTGGATTCATCATTTGCAAATATCTTCTCCCATTCAGTAGGTTGTCTTTTCATTTTATTGATTCCTTTTGCTGTGTAGAAGCTTTTTATTTTGATGTAGTTCCAGTAGTTTATTTTTGGTTTTTGTTTCCCTTACCTCAGGAGAAATACCTAGAAAAATGTTGCTATGGCTGATGTCAAGAAATTATTGTCTGTTCTCCTAGGATTTTTATAGTTTCAGGACTCACATTTAGGTCCTTTATCCATTTTGAGTTTATTTTTGTGTATGGTGTAAGAAAGTGGTCCAGTTTCATTCTTTATGCATGTGGCTGTCCATTTTTCCGAACACCATTTGCTGACGAGACAGTCTTTTTCCCATTACATATTCTTGCCTCCTTTGTTGAAGATTAGTCAACCATATAAGTGTGCATTTATTTCTGGGCTCTGTTCTGTTCCATTGATCTTGGGTCTGTTTTTGTGCCTTTGCCATACTGTTTTGATTACTACAGCTTTGTAGTATATCTTGAAATCTGGGATTGTGATACCTCCAGTTTTGTTCTTCCTTTCCAAGGTGGCTTTTGCTCTGAGATCTTTTGTTCCATACAAATTTTAGGAGTCTTTGTTCTAGTTCTGTGAAAAAAAAATGCTGTTGGTATTTTGATAGGGATTGCATTAAATCTATAGATTGCTTTGGGTAGTATGGACATTTTAACAGTATTTGTTCTTCCAATCCATGAGCGTGGAATATCTTTCCATTTGTTTGTGTCATCTTCAGTTTCTTTGATCAATGTTTTATAGTTTTCAGACTACAGATCTTTCTCCTTCTTGGTTAAGTTTATGCCTAGGTATTTTATTACTTTTGGTGGAATTGTAAATTTTTTTTTTTTTTTAAGATTTTATTTATTTATTTGAGAAAGAGCGAGAGAGCACAAGCAGGGGGAGTGGCAGAGGGAGAGGGAGAAGCAGACTCCCCGCAGAGCAAGGAGCCCAATGTGTGACTTGATCCCAGGACCCCAGGATCATGACCTGAGCCGAAGGCAGATGCTTAACCAACTGAGCCGCCCAGGCACCCCTGGGATTGTTTTCTTAATTCCTCTTTCTGCTACTCACTTTTGGTGTATAGAAATGCAGTGGATTTCAGGGGCACCTGGGTGGCTCAGTTGGTTAAGCGACCGCCTTCGGCTCAGGTCATGATCCTGGAGTCCCGGGATCGAGTCCCGCATCGGGCTCCCTGCTCAGCAGGGAGTCTGCTTCTCCCTCTGACCCTCCTCCCTCTCATGCTCTCTGTCTCTCATTCTCTCTCTCGCAAATAAATAAAATCTTAAAAAAAAAAAAAAGAAAGAAATGCAGTGGATTTCTGAATATTGATTTTGTGTCCTGTGACCTTACTGAGTTCATTTATCATTTCTAATAGTTTTTTGGTGGAGTCTTTAGAAGTTTCTTTAGTATAATTTCATCTGCAAATATTGAAAGTTTTATTTCTTCCTTACCAATTTGGTTACCTATTATTTCTTTTCTGTTGTCTGATGGCTGTGGCTGGTACTTTCAGTACTGTGTTGAATCAAAGTGGTGAGAGTGGCATCTTGTCTTGTTCCTGACCTTAAGGGAAAAGCTCTCAGTTTTTCCTCAATGAGTATGATATTAGCTGTGGGTTTTTCACATATGGACTTTGTTGAGGTATGTTCCCTGTAAACCTTTGTTTTGGGGATTTATATCATGAATGGATGTTATACTATCTGTTGTAATGATCATATGGTTTTTATCCTTTCTCTTGCTGATGTGACTTATCATGTTGATCACTTTGCAAATATTGAACCATGCTTGCATCTCAAGAATAAACCCCACTTGATCATGGTGAATGATTTTTTTAAATGTATTTTTGGATTTGGTTCGCTAATATTTTGTTGAGGATTCTTGCAACCATACTCATCAGAGATATTGGCCTGTAGTTCTCTTTTTATGTAGTGTTTTTATCTGATTTTGTTATCAGGGTAATGCTGGCCTCATAGAATAAATTTGGAAGCTTTCCTTCCTCTTTATTTTTTGGAAAAGATTGAGAATAGCTATTAACTCTTTAAATATTTGGTAGAATTTACCTGTGAAACTGTCTGGTCCTGGGCTTTTGTTGGGAATTTTCTGATGACTGATTCAGTGTCATTGCTGGTAATTGTCCTTTTCAAATTTTGTATTTCTTCCTGGTGCAGTTTTGGTAGGTTTTATGTTTTATCTGTTTCTTCTTAGGTTGTCCAATTTGTTGGCATATAATTTTTCATTATAATTCTCTTATAATCCTTTGTATTTCTGCGTGGTGTTATTTTTCCTCTATCATTTCTGATTTTGTTCATTTGAATCCTTTCTTTTCTTTCTTTTTTCTTATGATTCTGGCTAAAGATTTATTAGTTTTGTTGATCTTTTCAAAGAACCAGCCTGTGGTTTCATTGATCTGTTCTATTGTTTTTTTGTTTCTATTTAGTTTATTTCTGCTATAATCTTTATTATTTTTTTTCCTTCTACTGGTTTTGGGTTTTGTTTGTTCTTATTTTTCTAGCTCCTTTAGGTGCAAGGTTAAGTTGAGGTTTTTCTTGCTTCTTGACATAGGTCTATAAATTTCCCTCTGTTGCTATAAACTTTCCTCTTAAAACAACTTTTGCTGCATCCCAAAGATTTTGGACCGTTATATTTTCTTTTTAATTTGTATCCATGTATGTTTTGATTTCATCTTTGATTTCTCAATTGACCCATTCATTGTTTAGTAGCATGTTATTTAACCTCCATATATTTGTGTTCTTTCTAGATTTTTCCTTGTGTTTAATTTTTGGTGTCTTAAAGTTGTCAAAAAAAAAATGCATGGTATGACTTCGATCTTTTTGAATTTGTTGAGACTTGTTTTGTGGCCTAGTATGATCCATTCTGGAGAATATACCATATGCACTTGAAAAGAATGTGTATCCTGCTATTTTAGGGCAGAATGTTCTGAATATATCTGTTAAATCCATCTGGTCCAATGTGTCATTCAAAGCCATTTTTTCCTTGTTGATTTTCTGTTTGGATGATCTGTCCATTGATGTGAGTGTGGTGTTAAAGTCCCCTACTATTATTGTATTACTATTTATTACTTTATGTTTATAACAGCTGCTTTATATATTGGGGTGCTCCCTTATTAGGTCCAAACATTTACAATTGTTATAGCCTCTTGTTGGATTGTTCCCTTTATTATTATATAGTGCCCATCTTTGTCTCTTGTTACTGTGTTTTAAAGTCTAAGAATTGCTACCCTGACTTTTTTTTTTAATTTGAGATAGAGGGAGAGAGAGAGAGCGCGCACATGAGTGGGGGGAGGGGCAGAGGGAGAGGGAGAAGCAGACTCCCCGCTGAGCAGGGAGCCTGATGCAGGGCTCCATCCCAGGACCCTGGGATCATGACCTGAGCCGAGGGCAAACTCTTAATGACTGAGCCACCCAGGTGCCCCCTGACTTTCTTTTCACATCCATTTGCATGATAAATGTTTCCCCATCCCTTCACTTTCAATCTGCAGGTGTCTTTAGGTCTGAAATGAGTCCCTTGTAGGCAGCATTTTTATGGGTCTTGTTTTTTTTATCCATTCCATCACCCTGTGTCTTTTGATAGGGGCGTTTAGTCCATTACATCCAAAGTAATTATTGATAGGTAGTACTTACTGCCATTTTGTTGTTTGTTGTTCTCTTGCACTCTTCTCTCATGGCTTGCTGGCTTTCTTTAGTGATCGACTTGGATTCCTTTCTCTCTCTCTCTCCCTCTCTCTCTCTCTTTCTCTTTCTGTTTGTTTTTTGCAGCTCTATTACCAGGTTTTGATTTATGGTTACAATTAGGTTTGTATATAATATGCATGTAGTAGTCTATATTAAGTTGAAGGTCACTTAGGTTTGAACCCATATTTTTACTTCTCTCCCCTCCCACATTTTAGGTATTGGTGTCATACTTTACCTCCTTTTATTTTGTGAATTATTTTGTGAATCTTTTGATTTTTGTGGACTGATTTTACTGCTTTGTCCTTCCTGCTTTCTTTACTCAAACTTATGGTCTTCCCCTTTCACTCAGAGTCCCCTTTAACATTTCTGGTAGAGCTGATTTAGTGGTGATGAATTCCTTTAACTTTTGTTTGTCTGGGAAACTCCTTATCTCCTTCTATTCTGAATGATAGTCTTACTAGATACAGTATTCTTGGGGGTAGGTTTTTTACTTTCGGCACTTTGAGTATATCATGCCACTCTTCTGGCCTGCAAAATTTCTGCTGAAAAATCAACTGATAGCCTTATGGGGTTTTCCTCGTATGTAACTGCTTTCTTTTCTCTTGCTACTTTAAAATTTTTCCCTTTATTACTACTTTTGGCCATTTTAATTACTATGTGTCTTTGGTGTAGACTTCCTTGGGTTAATTTTGTTGGGGGCTCTCTGTACCTCCTGGATCTGGATTTCTGTTTCCTTCCCTAAATTTGGAAGTTTTCAGCTATTATTACTTCAACTAAATTTTCCACCCCCTTTTCTCTCTTTTCTCCTTCTGAAATCCGTATAATACAAATGTTACTACACTTATGCTTGGTGTTGTTGTTGACTTCTTTGAGTCTGTTTTCATTTTTTATTATTCTTTTTTCTCTCTCTTCTGTTCAGCTTCGATTGTTTTCCATTACTCTACCCTCCAGGTCACTGGTCCGTTCTTCTGCTTCCTCTAGTCTACTACATGTTCCATCTAGTGTATTACTCATTTCAGCTATTGAGTTTATCTCTGATTGGTTCTTTTTTGTTTTCTCTCTTTAAGGTCTCACTGAGGTCCTACAGCCTTAAGTCTAGTGAGTATCTTTATGACCTTACTTTAAATTCTCTGTCAGGCATATATCTTATCTCCATTTTGTTTAGCTCTCTTGCTGTCATTTTGTCCTATTCTTTCGTTCGGGACATACTCCTTTGCCTCCTCATTTTGTCTAACTCTGTGTTTGTTTCTGTGTGTAAGGAAAGTCAGCTATGTCTCCTGCTCTTGAAAGTAGTGGCCTTATGAAGAAGAGGTCCTGTATGTCCTGCAGTGTAGTGTCCCCTGTTCTCCCCCAGAACCTGACCCTTCAATCATCTGCGATGACTGTCTGCCTGGTTGTGGGCAGGGTTTGGTCTCTGTGTTAGTGGGCCAGTGGGCCACCTTGGGCTTAAGTTGAGTCAGACCAGGTACTCGCCAGAGATAGAGTAGCACTGAACTGCTGGGTGCTTTCCCTGTCTTGTTCCCTGAGAAGTGTTCATTGTTGAACGGGGCATGCAGTCAGACCAGATGTCTGCCTGCAGCCCACTTCTGGGGCTGCGGTCAGACCGGTGTGTGTGGCTATCTTCTCTCCCTTGGGCACGGGTCACTTTGGAGTGGTGCTGGCCCCTGTCAGGGCTGCTGGCACACTGCCAGCTTGTGGCACTGCTTCGTATGGGCTCTAGACAGGAGTAAGTGGAGGGGGTTCATTGGTAGAAGAACATGGTGTTGGGGCATGTGGTACTAGTAAGGTCTGCGCTGGTCCCCTGAGGGAAGGGACTGAGGCAGGTCAGGTGGAGGGAGTGGATCTGCAGAAGTGTGGCAGGTGGAGGGGAGTAGAGGGTGGGCTTGTGGTGTTAGCAACTCTTGTGTGGGTTTGCTGCAGGAGGGGACCTTAGCGCATCTGGCTGGAGGGGGTGTGCCCGCAGGAGAACATGGGGGTGGGGCACGGAGTTAGCAAGTTAGGTAGAGAGTGTTGCCACTATGCTGGTTCTCGCAGGTGTTCATGTGTCTAGACTGGGGTGCAGGGGAGGGAAATGGCACCTGCCAACTCCTTTTCTTCTGGAGAAGTCTCCAAAGATCCCGGGCCCCCCAGCGCACGCTCTGAGGTTAGTAGACTCTGAGTCCTGTATGCCCCAGGAATTTTTCAAACTGCTGCTTCTGTGCTGTATCTCTGGGGGGCTGTTTGCTGTGCTGTCTGCTCAAGGGTAGGAACTCCACCCTCTGCTCTCCTGGCACGGAGCCTGCTGATTTTTAAAGTTCTGGGTGTTAGGCCCTGCTGAGTGTAAGAACTCGAGAAACTTGGCCCCTTCGTCGTCAAAGCCAAACATTATGGGGATTCATCTTTCCCATGCAGGCTCCCTGGGTTGAGAATCTGCTTCTCTCCCCTCTCTACACCCATGGTGTCATGGTCTACCCCCCTCCTGTGGACAGTCCTGCAGGTCTGTTTAGCGCCGAACCTTGTCTCTGCCCTTCCTACCCTCTTCAGTGTGGCCTCTTCTCTACATTTGGCTGTGGAGGGTCTGGCCTTTCAGTCTCTGGGTTATTTTCTGGGTTATTTACACTGACCTGGCTGTTACCTAGTTGTGTCCGTGGGATCATGTGAGCGTAGGGTCCTCCCACACCACCATCTTCCCTGGAAGTTCATTCCTGGAACTTCTTGAAGGTCAGATTGGGTCTGCCCTGCCCCCCTTTGCGCATCTAGGCCCTCAGATAGGCAAGACAACACTTGAGAAGTGAGGCACAGCTCAGATCTGTGGCAGCTGACTAAAGGTTTGAATCAGATCAGATTCAAAATATACATTCAAGAAATGCTGAGAGTCAAGTGTAGCTTGATCAACCTCAAATCTGAGCGATGTACTGTTCCACTTATATAGAGTAATTCTCAGAGACACCACAGGATAGCTTATTAGAGTGTAAATGTTCACTTGTCATTGGGTTACTGCATTAGACATTATTTTGCTTTGCAATAATAAAACTGGTAGTTCTATTCAAATAGAAATAGCTTTTGTCAGATGTTAGTTTTAGTGACACTCTCTTTGGTGGGGGAAACAAGGAAACCAAATGGATAGATTTGACACTTGCACATTGAACCACTGCCTGACCCAGGGTCTCCTAGTAAGTTGATGTGTATGTGTAGGATAATGTTTAGAAATGACAAAGATAAACTAATAAGAGATGGAATGAATAATGCCTATTTGTTTATTGCTATTTTAATTTTGCTCTTATATTTTGCAAAGCATCCTTACAATGTTTGACCTCTTTCTCTGACCCATAGGTTGACTTCACATGGGAAAAGAACTTTGTTCTTCTATTTCCTACCTCTTCACAGGAAGTGAGGAATTTCCCTTCCTGGACACACTGGCCATTCAGTAAGTATCTATTAACTTAAATATAACTTCATATAGGTAACAGAAGACAAGAAGCCTGGGCATAGGGGAGGGGTGGAGGACAGAAAAAAATCAAATACTTGGAATGAAATAAAGATACCACTAAAAATATTTGGAGTGTGTGGATACTCAAAGCATAGAAAGTGATGAGCAATGACTTTATGCATCCCACTCAGTAGTCAGTTGAGTCAGAATGTGATGTTTGTGTATAGGATATGAAGAACACATTGTATCCCCCCCCACCTTTGTCATTTTTGACTTATGGCTTGTTGCTGGTTGAGGTTTCTCTATTTTTCAGGAAGTATAAACCGTTAAGAGGTGTTTCGGTTTTCTCAGAGATTGGCTCATTCATTTTCCCCATTTAAAAATTTTGGCAACTGGGGCTCAAAGAATTTCTGACTTGCTGAACGTGCTGGCCAGTTATGCTCTATCTAGGTACAGGACCCATTTCTGATGCTGAGGTCACCAAGCTTTGCAGCACACGGCCTTGCTTCCCTGGAGGCAATGACTCGATCTCTTCATGGTATTTATGACCTATGGTTTAACTAAACCTTCTTCTCATCCTGGTTATTTCGTTTGAGTTTTAATTTCATAATGAGTTACAATTGATCATGTTCTGCTCAAGGAAATGCATATGATTTATTATTTTATTCCATGAAAGCTTTTTTAATCCTGTTGTCACACACTATGTAATATAATATAATAACTCGATTTTATTTGCTAGTGTTAAATACCAGCCTATGTTTTTAGGTAGCAGTTAGAAATCAGGTATGTGCTTGAGTATGTGTGTGACTAGATTTATATACATGTACAAATGTATATTAATATTTCAGGTCATAATAGGTAGTAACTAATCTTGAAATCTTGGGATTTTTTGCACATGCAACTTAACTCTATATCCGTGTTCAATATATTTATATAAATGTAATCTTATGAACAGATGGCACCTTATATATAGATGCTGAGGCTTACATATTGCTCATTATTGAAAAATAAGAAAGTTAAAACCTGCAAACCTATGTGTTTCAGGTACTGAGTTCAGAATGCCCAAACTGAAGTTGGTTGAGACCATAAAAAATGTGAAAGTAAAAAAAAAAAATAACTGAAAACATTTCAGCCAGGAATTAAGCTAACTCATCAAGAAAAGTGAGTCCTTCAGCAGCAATCCAAAATTTAAAGCAAATGTTAATTCTCTTTTTCTCTTCAGGGTTCCAGAATTGTTTAATTATTTTAATATTCACTCCAGTGCTTTTATCTGAGAGATGATTTGATTATTTATAGCACTTAGGATAGTGTTTCCCAAACTTGGGTCATTCATCACTCTTGCCAATTTTGCCATATTTTCTCCAACATTTATATTAATGCTGTCACATGGTTCAACTCACTTTTTTTTTTTTTCAGTGAAATACAAGGGATGATAAATCCAATAGATTTATTTGTATTAATGAAGCCAACTCCTCTGGGAGAAATTTGTAACTGTTTATTCTGTCTACTCAGTTACTCTCACTGACTCATCCTGCCTTTTCACCTTCCTTGGCAAACCTGCTGGTGTATGTGAAGCCCCCAGCAGCCTTTGGTCGTAGCTTTCTTTCAGCTTCTTTTTACCGGGGATGCCAGTGGCTCAGAGGTAGACACCGAGTGTGAACTTACAAGATCCATATTATAGTCAGCGATGGACCACTACCTACGCTTATAGAGTTGGATGCTTAGAATTAATTCCTGGCTGAAATCTCGTTAGATTCTTTCCAGCCGACTTTTGCTTTATATTGTCTGAAACACATATTGTCCTTCTAATTGTGTTATGTTTACAATGTGGTGGGAAAAAAGTGTGTATGTGTGTATATGTTTAATCCATTACCGGCTGCTGTATATCTAGTGTGAGAAGGTACTGATGAAAATTTTTATCAGAATATTCCATGCATTTTTCAGAAGTTCAAAATCTTTCTAGAGGGTTCTTGAGATGTATTCACCATGTAAAGAATCCAGCTAATGCCATCTTGAATGGCACGATCATAGTATTTGGTGTCTTTGCATATGATATTGATGAAGGTTGGTTTGTACAGCTAAAGTAGAGTGTTCACATGAGCAAATAAATAGGCAGGATGTGACTGCTCACAAAGCCAGGAGTAGTCATGGGTCCCCAACTCGGTGAAGACTGGGTCTAGGAAGATACTCCGCATGAAAGTAATGAACCTCCACTGCTAAGCAGGATGTTTGTTTTGTGATTGGTGTCCATCCCTACATAACGCTGACTAAAAATGTTTTGTGGGCAACCATGATTAACAATTTTTACTGCTTAGTTACGTATTTTCTTTTAAACTTCATATTTTTAAAAAATGCATCATTTTAAGGGCTTACCTCTGTAAGAATTTCTTGCTGAAGCAGTGGTCTGGTGTATATGTCACTAGCCTGGCAGCCTCCCCCAGGGGCTCTCACCCCATCTCTTCGCTCTCTGGGCCCTTCCTCGGAGGATGAACGGTAGCGCATGGGCGGCTTTTATCGATCAGGTCTGGAGATGGCACGTGTTATGTCACATTGGCCAGAGAACAGTTGTGGCCACACCTAACTGCAGAGTGGGCTAGGCAACCGAGTCCAGCTCTGTGCCCAGGAAGGAAGGAAAGATGGCTTGGTGAACAAATAACCAGACAGCCATGGGGATAGACTCCCAGGATGGAAAACAGTGAGCTCTATTCCCACCTTTTTGTCTTACCTGTTAAAAATCTTACTTTCAAAAAAAGCCCTGATCCATTATGAGTCCCAAACAAAAATGTTAGATTTCATGTCAGTTTGCAAATTATGTCATGGTCACCATTTTTTAAAAGAATTCAGGAAATACATGGAATTTCAGTATCCATCCTGATCTATGTCCTTTGATATTCTTATTTAACAGTGATTATATTGCAAGGCTCATTTGCTGAAAGTGAAATATATTCACAGTTGTTACGTAATTAATCTCCAGAACGTTTTGGCCTTGCAGAACTGAAACTCTTAAAAAAAAACAAAAACAAAAAACTGAAACTCTATACTCATTAACTCCCCGTTTTCCTTTCCTCCCAGCCCTTGGCATCTACCGTTCTACTTTCTTTCTGTAAATTTGATTACTCTAGGTAACTCTTGTAAGTGGACTCATACATAGTTGTCTCTTTGTGACTGGCTTATTTCACTTAGCATAATGCCCTCAAGATTCATTCGTGTTGTGGCATGCGTCAGAATTCTTTCCTTTTTAAGGCTGAATAATATTCCCTTGTGTGTATGTCCCACATTGTCTTTATTTGGATTGCTTCCATCTTTTTGCTCTTGAGAATAATGCTGCTGTGAAAATCAGTGTACTACAAATACCTCTTTGAGACCCTGTTTTCAATTCTTTTGGATTTATATCCAGAAGTGGAATTGCTGTATCATATGGCAATTCTAGTCTTAATTTTTTGAGAAACCACCATAATATTTTTCCTGGAGGCTGCACCATTTTGCATTCTCACCATTTGCCCATGGGTTTTGATTTCTCCATATCCTCACCAACACTTGATTTCTATTTTGTTTCTTAGTGGTCTTCCTAATGGGTGTGAGGCAGTAGCTCATTTGGGTTTTGATTTGCATTTTGCTAAGTGATGGTGACCATCTTTTCAGATTGTCATTGGCCATTTTGTGTATCTTTGGAGAAATATGGAGATCCTTTGTTTTTTCCATCGAGTTATTAGGTTTTTTTGTTGTGAAGTTGGAGATGCTTTAATATTCTAGATGTAACCCCTTATAAGAGGTATGATTTGCAAATATTTTCTTCCATGCTGTAGGTTTTCTTTTCATTATTTGATTGTGTCTTTTGATGCACAGAAGTTTTTAAGTTGATGTTCTATTTATCAATTTTTGCTTGTGTTCCTTATGCTTTTGGTATTATATCCAGGAAATATTTGCCAACCCAATGTGATGAAGCTTTTCCCCTGTTTTCTTCTAAGAGTTTTATAGTTTAAGGTCTTACATTGAGGTCTTTGATTCACTTTAAATCATTTTTGTATTTTTTTTCCACTCGTTAGCCTTGATTGAACCTCCTTCCACTACCAGGACACAAGCTACCAGGACACAAGACCCCCAGTGCTTAATCTTCTCCCCAGCTCTTCTGATGGAGAATTTGGCCTTTATAATGGCAGGCTGTTTTAGAAGCTCTCCCTTCCCCAAAACTTTGTAGTAGCCTGATCGCACCACATCAGTGATAGGAGCAGCTCCGGTCTTATTTCTGGAGGTATTTACCCACATTTGCTTGCTGACCCAGGTCCACAGTTTATCAAGGTTGACAGTTGGCCAGGAGCTCGGGTTCCTCCTTACGTGGTAATGCCTCATACCAACTTTTCCAAAGCAAACTGGGTGGTGTTTGTCAAAGGTGGTCCTGTGGCGATGCACACCACCAGCATGACCCCGGCCCTCCTGGGGTGCTTTTGGCTTTTGCCCATGCAGCTGTGGCCCCGGCTTTGGTGGCTCCGAAGTTTCTGGGTCTTCCTCAGTCTGCATGGCATGTTGGCAGCCCAGATGAAAGAGCCATTTTTGTGTGGTTTACAGTAAGCCTCCAACTTATGTGGATATTCATTTTTCCCAACCCCATTTGTGGAAGAGACAGTCCTTTCCCCATTGAATGGTCTTGGCACCCTTGTTGATAGTCATTTGACCCTGTATCTGAGGGTTTATTTCTGAGCTCTCTAGTCTACTCCATTGGTCTGTACGTCTGTCTTTATGTCAGTACCGCACTCTTGATTCCTAGAGCTTTGTAGTAAGTTTTGAAATCTGAAACTGTGAGGCCTCTACGTTTGTTTTTTCAGGATTGCTGTATTAGTTAGCTAGGGCGACTGTAACAAAGTATCACAGACTGGGTGCTTAAGCAGCAGGCTTTTATTTTCTCACAGTTCTGAAGGCTAGAAGTTTAAGGTCATGGTGTCTGCAGGTTTGTTTTCTTAAGTGGCCTCTGCTCTCAGCTTTCAGATAGTCCCATTCTTGGTCTGTTCTCACATGGCCTTTCCTCTCTGTGGGCACATGCCTGAGGTCCCTTCCTGTATCTAAATTTCCTCCTAGAAGGACATCTGTCAGATTGGATTAAGGCCCATCCAAAGGCCTCTTTTTAACTCAATCAGCCAAATATGGTTACATTCTGAGCTCTGTGGAGGGAGGATGGGGGTGGGGGGAGGTTAGAGCTTCAGCATAAGAATTTGGAGGTTATATAATGCAGAAAACAATTACTTTGGCTATTTGGGACCCCTTGAGATCCCATATGATTTTTAGGATGACATTTTCTATTTCTGCAGAAAATACTTTTTGGATTTTGATAAGGATTGCGTTAAACCTGTAGATCACAGGGCGCCTGGGTGGCTCAGTAGGTTAAGTGTCTGCCTTCCGTGCAGGTCATGATCTCAGGGTCCTGGGATTGAGCCCCGCATGGAGCTCCTTGCTCAGTGGGGAGTCTGCTTCTCCCTCTGCCCTCTGCCTGCCGCTCCCCCTGCTTGTGCTCTTTCTCTCTCTCTCTGTCAAATGAGTAAATAAAATCTTTAAAAAAAATAAATCTGTAGATCACTTTGCATGGTGATCCTAACATCCTAACATCCTAACAATACTGAGCCTTCCAATCCCATAAACATAGAATGTCTTTCCATCGATTTGTGTCTTCTTTAAAATTTCTTCTGGCAGTGTTTTGTAGTTTTCAGTATACAAGTCTTTCACTTCCTTGGTTAAATGTATTCCTAAGTATTTTATTCTTTTTGATGCTATTGTAAATGGGAGTGTCTTCTTCAACTTATTTTTGGATTGTTCATTGTTAGTGTGTAGAAACAACTGATTTTTGTGTCTTGATATTATTTTATCCTGCACTCTGCTGAATTTGTTTATTTGACCAGGGTTTTGTTTTTGTTTTTGTTTTTTCCTGAATCTTTAGGGTTTTCTGGATATAATATTATGTCATCTGGAAACAGGGATAATTTAACTTCCTTTCTAATTTGGGTGCCTTTTGTTTCTGTTTCTTGTCTTATTGCTTTTGGCTAGGACTTCTAGTACTGTGTTGAATAAAAGTGATAAAAGTTAGCATCTCTGTTTTGTTCCTGATCTTAGAGGAAAAAGTTTTTCTTCACCATTGAGTATGGTTTTAGTTACGGGCTTTTCATAGATGGCCTTGATTGTGTTGAAGTAATTTCCTTCTGTTCCTAGTTTTTTTGTTGTTGTTGTTTAATTTTGTCAAATGCGTTTTCTGCATCAATTGAGATGATCATGTCTTTCCCTCTTCTTTCTGTCAGTGTGGCATATTAACAGTGATTGATTTTTCGTATGTTGAATCATCCTTTCACTCCAGGAATAAATCCCACTTGGCCATGTTGTATAATCCTTTCAGTGTGCTGTTGAATTTTTGTTGCTAGTGTTTTGTTGCGGATTTTTGCACTGATAATCATAGTCTTCCACCTTTTTATATACGATATAGAAATAGGTGTTCTGTAGATACCCTCCATGATATTAAGAAAGTGTTTTTAATGCTTAGTTAGCTGAGTTTTTACCATGAATGGGATTTGGATTTTATCAAATGCTTTTGTTGTATTTGTTGAAATGCATGGTTTTCTTTTTATTCTGTTACTATAGTCAAGTACTCGACTGAATTTTGAATGTGAAACGAACTTTGTCTTCCTGGAGTAAATGCTATTTGGTCGTATAGTATTATCCTTTCTCTATAAAACTGGACTTGATTTGCATATGGACCTTTTGGGTTTTTGCATCTACGTTTATTAGAGAAATTGGTCTATACTTTTCTTTTAATATCCTTTTTTAAAGGTTTTAGATGAATGTTATCCTGGCCTCTTAACATGAATTGTGATACTTGATATTTCTCTGTTCTCAGAAGGAGTTTTTGTAAGATCGGTTATTTTTTCCCTAAGTATTTAAGAGCATTTTCAAGGGGAGTTACCTGATCCTCAAGTTTTCTTTCATGGGTAGTTTTTCAGTTACAAAGTCAATTTTCTGAAAGATCTTGAACTATTAAAATTTTTCTGTATTTTCTTGTTCAGTTGTATAAGATGTATTATTTTCTTAAAGAATCTGGCTATTTCATCAAAAGTTGACAAATTTATTGTCATAAAGATCTTTCTAATTTCCTCTCATCCTTTAAAGTGTATATTAATTTCACCTATTTCATTCCTGATAATGCTACTTGGGCTTTCTCCATTTAAAAAATTCAGTCTTAGAGGTTTGACACTTGTGTTAACCTTTTCAGGAAACCAGTTCTGGTATTGTTCACTTTGTCTATTTTACATTTGCTTTCTCCTGCTATGGACTTTTGTTCTTCATTATTCCTTCTCCTGTTTTTGCAGTTTGTATTGCTATCCTTTCTCTGGCATTCATTCATTCATTCATTTAGGCTCCACACCCAGGGTGGAGCCCGATGCGAGGCTTGAACTCACAACCCTGAGATCCAGGAGTCAGATGCTTAACAGACTGAGCCACCCAGGCACTCCTTTCTCTGGCTTTTTAGAAAGGGTTTTTAACTTTTCCATTTTTTAAAAAATCTACAATTAGAGCTATGTATTTCTCTGTGAATATTGTTTGGAAATAATGAGGACCATAGGATTGTGTAAATACTTCCATGTTTTCCTTTTTGTTTATTTTAAATAAAATAATAGGCTACTTCTGCTTCCCTTAGAATACAGTGAGGAACTGTTTTTTTATTTTTTTATTTTTTTTATTTTTATTTTTTTAAAGATTTTATTTATTTATTTGAGAGAGAATGAGAGAGAGCGCATGAGAGGGGGGAGGGTGAGAGGGAGAAGCAGATTCCCTGCCGAGCAAGGAGCCCGATGTGGGACTCGATCCAGGGACTCCAGGATCACGACCTGAGCCGAAGGCAGTCGCCCAACCAACTGAGCCACCCAGGCGCCTGAGGAACTGTTTTTTTAAAGTTTATTCATCATTTCTGTTTTTAACCCTCCCACCAAGGATCCCCTTACCTGCTTAAGTTTCATAACTCCTCATTTTAACAGGGTTTTCTTCTTTTTCCATGCCATTAGAGGTTTCTGGGGTGAATGGCATATGGTAAAAATGCCAGAATGTGCTTGCATTTGAGGATACATTGCCTGTGAGACTCCTCAGTGGAGGCAAAACCCAAAAAGAGTATCTTGCTGTAGAACAATTCTAACCATGATTCGGGAGACACATAGATGATTTTCTCACCTAGAATATTCCCTGAAGTAGTTTAGCTTTATGAAAAAGTGAAGAAAACCCTTTAGAATTATTATAGTAAAAAATGGAAATTTTTAAAGAGAGAATGGTTTGAGTCAGACTTTTCATTACAACTTAAAAGTTCTTAGCATCGAATGCAAACTGTGTTTGGTAAGTTGCGTTTATATGAGATTTCCATACATTCTACTCACATCAGGGTTCCATTGGCAAACTGACACCATGGCAGGCCTGGAAGGTTTGACTGGTTTTGTTGACAGAAGGCCTGGATACCTACAGAGACAGGAATTTGCAGCCAAGATATACCACACAAAAGTGAGTCCCTCAGGGGCTGTAATCACAGGAAGAAATCTACCCACTTTTAGAGATAGAAAACAGGGGAGTTTATCAGTCATGGCCTGGGCTCTGGTTTATCTCCTCTGAGTTTATAACCACATGGGTTGGTATTTAAATTTTTACTGCCTGCATCCTTCTATGAATATCCCCCAACCAGCGATGGTAAAATAAATATGGCCGTCCTTGCTCAATGCCACTTCCTCGGATGGAAGAAGCAAACATAGTACAAGCTCACACTCGGAGACCTATAGGGTTTATGAGTCCAGATGTGAACCGTCTCTTAGGTATTCAGCATTAGCTATCCCAGGACTTTGGAGTGACCTGTTACAGTCGTCTTTCTCGCAGCTCTCCATCTCACGCTCATCTACAGTGGATGCCGTCTCCATGCAGTGTGATCTCCTGGTCATAGTTAATTACTCCAGGAATGGGTATATGACCCCAGCCAGGGTCGGCCGTCTCTTCCTTGGGAATTTGAACTAAAAAGAAATTTCTTGGGCGTCTAGGTGGCTCAGTTGGTTAAGCGTCTGCCTTCGGCTCAGGTCATGATCCCAGAGTCCCAGGATCGAGTCCCACATCAGGCTCCCTACTCATCGGGAAGTCTGCTTCTCCCTCTGCCCCTCCCCCCCACACTCTCTCTCACTCTCTCTCATATGAATAAAAATCTTTAAAAAAAAATAAAAAGAAATCTCTTTTAGTCACTTGATGGGTTAAGACTTAGGATCCTTTGGCTGTCCTATATTCTGTCATGTCACCCTGCCGCCAGAGAGAACAATGCCAAAAATCAGAGGGAGTAGAGACAAGAAACAGGGTTTAGAAATTTCCTCCAGTCCAGCTGCATCTCCTGCCTGTGAGTTCTGTGCCATATATTCTATCATTGAGTCTCCCCTCCCTCCCCCACTCTGTTTTTTGGAGGTTTTTTGGCTGAAACTGTAGTTAATTTGTTACTTGCATCTCAAAAGAGTTCAAACTAATATACTAATAGGGCCTCCATCTCATTTTTTTGTGTGTGTTCTCAGAGGTTAGACATCTCTGTTTTGATGGAATATTTGATGGAAGAAATATTCCAGATCTGACAATCAAATACTACAGTTTTCATTTTTGCATAAACACTCTATTCATTCTTATCATTTTAGTAGAAATGCCTAATAATGTATGCATATAAATTATGGTACCATTATTTTGTGGATTTTATAAATGTTTTAGCTATCACACTATGAGAGAGAGGTTTGAGAATGAAAAAATACCTTTCTTTAGGCAAAATAGAGTATGCCAACGTCACATATCACATTTACTGTTTTGCAGGTGAGGTTTGCTCTTCGGCTCAAATTACTCTTTTTCACATGAGCAGAAGATTGGTTGAGTGATAGTTCTTAATTCAAGAAGGAACAGTATAACTGACTGAAAAGCTATTCAGAAGCAAAAATACTCTCCTGAAAGTATTTTTGTGTTCTATAGAATGTTATTCATTTAATATTCACCTTTGAATATTGAAATTCCTTTTGACTCATTAAATACATTCCGTCACCAAATAGGAGACAAGCTTTAAGAATTTAACAATTCATGAGGGTCTATTTATAATTTCATGTTTCTGCTTTAGGGAAATAGTTACGTACAGGATGTTAGAGTGGAACTTTCCACGCCTTGGTTTCAGCTAAGGTGTTGATTCTCTGAATATCAAGATACCAAATGGAGTGAAAGCATTGCATACAAATTCTGTGAAAGAAGTGTGAAGGTACCTATTCCACGAGTCTGTATCTGTCTGACGGACTAAGGGTCAGAGAGGAGGCCAGATAGCCCTTTGTGTGGGGACAGGAGAAGAGAGTTCTTTGGAAGCCTCTTGCAGTCCCTGGGGAAGGGGTGGGGTGCTGCCTTCTTTACTCGAGCCTGGTGGGAAGGATTTCCATGAGGAAGCCAGGGAAGGCCCTCTGTGTTCTTTGAAACGGAGGCATAATGAAATGGGGTCCAACTCAGCCCAGCCCCCGAGAAACGTAGGAGACAGGATGTTCCCTCAAAGGTGTCTACATCTTAATCCCTGGAACTAGTGAATATGTTACCCCACTTGGCAGACAGGACTTTGCAAAAGTGGTTCAGGATTTTGAGATGGCGAGATGATCCTGGATAACCAGGTGGGCCCAGGGGCATCACGAGGATCCTTTGGAGAAGGCGGTGGCGGGATGGTCAGCCCGAGGGGACGTCATAACGGAAGTAGAGGTCGGAGCAGTGTGGCATGAGCCAAGGAATGCAGGTAGCCTCTAGAAGGTGGAAAGGGCAAGCGGTGGGTTCTCTCTGTTTCTTCAGAGCCCTTAGAAGCAATGCCACCCTGTAATGATGTGCTGTATGGTGACTAGCATAACATAATAAAATAAAATTAAAAAGAAAAAGTAATGCCACCCTCCCTAGTGGCTCCTTGATTTTGGTGATTTTGGACATTTCATCTCCTAAACTGTCAAATAATAAATCTGTGATAATGTGTTTCTGTGTAATTGGAAACTAAGATGCAAGTTGCTGCTCCGGGGACTGAGCTCGGAGTGTTGTTGCTGTGATGTAGGTTGACAGGCACAGACGGGGGGGAAAGGAAGGGTGAGTATTTTCTGTGGATCAGATACGGGCCTCACAGGAGACATGGCTGGCGGGAGGTTTCCGTGAGGCCTGCCCAGGACTGCCCTCTGTGGGAGCAGGGAGTCTCCGCCCGAAGAGTCTGGAAGTGGGCCCTCGACTTCCTGTGCTTGAGGAAGGAGTTCCAAGTGACCGTATGCATCCATCTGTGTCAAGGAAATGGCAGCAGAGTTGGGCCCAGAGAGCTCAGGGCCAACATATGACAGTTCCTGTTCCAGTAACACCTTTCTTAACCTCTTCCCCCAGCGTGTCCTTTCTAATAGAAGCTAGAGCCACTTGAGATAGATGGGGGAGATGAGAGACAGCCCTGGGGAGGCCGGTCACCCTCTTTTCTATGGCAGATGTGTAACTACAGTAGTACCAGCAACCTGGAAGGAAGTAGAAGATGGGACATTAACGCAAATTCACAGCTTTACTATCTTGAACTGTCATTTCTAATTACCTAGTCAAGAGATTTTTAAGGGTCTGACGGGATCATAGAACCTTCCAGTGTTTTCTGTTTCTCACTAAATCAAGTATAAACACACAGGAGCCAAAATACAGTTACATCTCCTAAATCTTATGGGAGTTTTCAAATGTAAAATTAGAAATGGTAGTATAATGAATTCAATCCCTGCTGTGGACTGAATCATGTCCCCACCCTCAGATTCTTCTGTTGAGGTCCTAACCTCATTTCACCTTCAATGGGACTCTGCTTAGAAGTGGGGCTTTTTTTTTTTTGGAGGTAATTAAGGATAAATGAGGTCATGAGGATGAAGTCCTCATCTCTCGGGATTGTAAGAAGAGAGATCTCTCGCCACACGCATGCATACAAGAAGACCACGTGAGGACACAGAAGGTGACCCCCTGCAAGTGAGGAAGAGGGCTCTCACCGGCAGTCAACCATGCCAGCACCCTCACCTCAGACTTCCAGCCTCCAGAACTGTGAGAAGAGAAATAGCTGTTGTTGAAACCACCCACCTGTGGTATTCTGTCATGACAGCCCAAGCAGGTGAATGCACTCTCTCCACACCCCATGTTCAGGAATTATTACTGTTCTGTCACGCTTCCTTCATCTATTCCTCTGCCTTCTTCCTCCTTTCCTTTAAGGACTATTTTACATTAAAACTTAGACATCATGTCATTTTTACTTCTAAATATATCCATGTATATCTCTAGAGAACGGAGGGGATCTACAGCCTCACCCCTGAGGCATAGAGGATTACTGTTCATTAGGAGCTTACTTCACACACCTGCTGGGGATGCTGGACATTGAAGTGAGTTGTGGGCTTGTGATTTGCTTTCACTACTGGAATGAGAACAGGAGTAACCTGTGCCAGTTAGATATCACTGGGTAATAAATCACCCCAGAATTTAGTGGCTTCATGCAAGCATTATTTCTCGGGACCCCGGGGGTTGGGTGGGCATACCTTTTGGTCTGAGACAGCTTGGCTTATCTCAGTGGTCAGCTGTCAGCCTTCTTGTAGCTGGATGGTACAGGAGGACTTCAGTTGGGAATCATCTCTTTGCTTTGTGTGTTCTCTCATCCATCAGCAGGCTAGCTCTGGATTCCTCCTACAGGAGTCCCAGGGTTCCAAAGAGCGTGAAGAGCAAGTAAACTCCAGTGGCCAAGCACTTTTCATGCCTCTGCTTCTGACGCATCTGCTAAGGTTCTGCTAAACACCTAAGTCATGTGGGCAAGCCCAGATGCAAGGACCTAGAGAACAGACTATCTCTTGATGGGAAGAGCTATAAAGTCATACTTCAAAGGAGTATGCATACGGGATGGGAAGACTTTGTGGCCATTTTGCAATCTACAGGTAATGTGAGGTTCTTCCTGAGCTATGATTAACTGAGTGTTTTGTTTGGAATGTAGTATGTGAAAGGCTGGATAACAAATTAACAGTTGGGAATTGGCAATGGAACAAAGCAAAACAGGATTAACAGGAAGGGAAAGAAGTAACAGTTTCTAATTGTTCATTGATGTATATAGAAAAACAATACATCTTTATGTATTAATCTTGTAAACTTGCTAGATTTACATGGCAATTATGGTAACTTTCTTGTCGATCCTTTAGGATTTTCTATATATGTGATCATTTTACCTGCAAGTAAAGACAGTTTTAATTCTTTCTAATCTGTGTGCGTTTTATTTTGTTTTCTTGAGGTTATTTCCAATCTGAAAGGAAAAACATTTATTCTTTCACCATTAAATGTGAGTTAGGAATAGGGTTTTCATAGATGCCTTTTATTAACTCAAAGCTATTCCTTTCTATGCTTAAAATGGAAACTTTGTTCACTGTTGTTATGTATCATTTCTTCTTAACTAGTGTAAGCATTTAGAGCTATAAGTTTATCTTTTAAATTCTATATTAGCTGGATCCCCTCAATTTTTATTCTCATTTTAAGATATTTTCTAATTTTGTTCATCATTTTCTTGACCCATGTGGTGTTTGGAAGTATGCTGGAAGATTTTCCAGATGTGATTATTATTATAATTACTGATTGCCTAATTCGATTCCTTTGTTATCAGAGAACACACTTCATAAGTTGTTAGGCCTTATCAGTTTGAGACTTGTTTTATGTCCAGCATGTGATCTCTCGTTGAATGTTTGATGAACATGTGTGAAGGATGTACATTTTACTCTTGTTAGATAGAATGTTCTATAAATGTAAGTTAGATTCGTTAGATTGACAGTGTTATTAAGGATGTCTGAGTTCTTATTGATTTCTGTCTACTTGTTCTATTACTTGTTCAGAGAGGGATATGGAAATCTCTAGTGATAATAGTCAATCTACTTTCTGTTCTGTCATTTTTTTTCTTCATATATTTGAAACTCTGTAATTAAGTGCATATATAAACTTAGAACTGTTATGCCTGTTGATGAATTGATGATTTTTTAAATAAAATATTTATCTTTCTGACTACTTTTAAGATTTCTCTCTATCATTTGTTTTCAGCCATTTCATTATGATGTGTTTGGTGTGGTTTTCTTTGTGTATGTATTTCTTGGATCTACCTGTTTATTGTTTTTATCAAATTTGTGAAATCTGCAGGCTGTTCCTTTGATTTTTCTTTTTCTTACACATAAATTAGCATGACATTGTCCAAAATCACTGGAGTTCTGTTCATTTTTTATCTGTTTTTCTCTCTGTTCTTCAGTTTGGATAGTTTCTATTCCTGTATCTTCAAGTTCACTGATCTTTTCTACTAAAGTATCTAGAGATTAGATACTTAATCTCTATTAAGCCCATCCAGTTTTTCACTTCAGATAGTGTATATTTCATCTCCAGGACTTAATTTGGTCTTTCTTTGTATTTTTCATTATGTGTGTGTTTTCCTTTAGAATAAAATATTGAGCATATTTACAAAAGCTCTTTTAAGTCCTTGTCTGATACTATCATTCTATGTCATTTCTAGTGTTTTTTATTGTTGACTGACTTTTCCCCCCTCATGCCTGGGTGACATTTTCCAGCTTCTCAGTCTATAGATTTTAATTGAAGGATGTACATTGTGATTCCTATGTTCTTGAGTGTTGGATTTTGTTGTCTTAAGCACTAGAGTTATTTTCTTCTGGAAGACAGTTAAGACACTTGCAGATTTGCTTAATCCTCTAGAGGCTGGTATTTCAGGGTTGTGTCATGTGGACTTCGCCGTGAAGCTGGTTTACCCCTACAACTTAGCAGTAACCCTCAGGTGTCTATTCTTGGTGGGTACTCTGGCCTCCCTGCCCTGCCTGGTTAAAACGCAAACATCTCTCAGTTCCATGTAAGAGTTCTTACAGTTTCTCAAATGCTTTTTCCTGACTTGGTGAAATTTCACCTCATGCATGCACAACTTAGTATTCAGTTATAGTCTGGAGCAGATCCCCTGCAGATTCCTGGGGCTCTTTCTTTGTATGGTTATCTCGTTTCTGCTTCTTTTCTACAAGTACAACCACAGGGCTTCGCTGAGTGCCAGTCTTTCCTTCCTGAACTCACTGACACTCCTGTGTTCTGCTTGGGGTTCTCTTTTCCAGCACAGTTGAGAAAGTGCTTCCAGGCAGAAAGCTGGGGTGACTGTGATGTTGCTCTTCCTTTAGGGATTGTCCTTTGCTGCATGTTCTCTAATGTCCACAAACAGTTCCACATGTTTTGTCCATTTCCCTACTTCTTTACTGTATGCGGACAAATCTGATCTAGGGTACTCTAATATTGCCGAAAGTGAAGCCCCCTTCCCCATTAGATTTTAAAACAACTTACAATGTCGTTTGTTCATTCACTCTAGAGGTGACCAAGGTATATCAAACTGTTTGCTCAAAATGTATTTTCTATTCATGAAATGCAAATTTTATCAACTCTTTAGAAAATTAGAAGAGTTAATTGTGATAAAGCTACAGCTCTTAAGGTAGAAACGGAGTTGTTAGTAGCTATTAAGAATGTTTCTCAGTTAAAGAGACAAAACCGTATAATTAAGACCCTTAGGTCGGTTGAGGGAGCATTGTTGTGCATCTCTGCAATTTTGTTCTCTTCTGAATTTGGCAGAACTTTTTTTCATTGTCCATATACCTTGTAATAATGTCATTGATTTTCATCATTTTTTAAAGGCTGAACTTGATTATATTTTGTAGAACCATTAATTCTTGGTTTATATGGCTTGTAGGAACCCTTATTTTTCTGGATCAGTTTTTCTAATTTGAAGTGATACAGATTTGTCCTCTCTCCTTTCTTTAGCCTTATTTAAAGACCCTGCAGGGACATTGATTTGGAATTAATTCATTTATTTAGAGAAATCAAAGAGCCTGCCAGAAATTCTGTTTCTTTTTATATTTAGTATAGAAATCCTGTTTTCATGGAGTTTGACAATATTGGACCCCTTATAAGGGAAAATAAAAAAGGTTAGAGTTTTTGGACAAGGAAGAATCTTTAGAGTTAAAGGGAGCCCATATTGTTGCAGATAAAAAACAAATACAAGCCAAAGAAAAGGCTAAGTATACCAGATTCTACATTTACTGTCATACCCATTCCTAACATCTTTTTTTTTTTTTAAGATTTTATTTATTTATTTGAGAGAGAGAGAGAGATAGCAGGAGCCAGGAGAGAGACAGAGGAAGAGGGGATAAACAGACTCCCCACTGAGCAGGGAGCCCAACATGGGACTCAATCCCAGGACCCTGGGATCCTGACCTGAGCTGAAGGCAGATGTAACTGCCTGAGCCACCCAGGCACCCCCATTCCTGACATCTGATACCCAGGAGAAATCTCTTAAGGAACTGACCATAATAATAACACCCCCCCCCCCATTACACTGTTGCCGCTGGTGTGGACACAGTCATCTAGGAACAGTAAGCAGCAGAACCAGAACTAGAAACAAAATTCAGCCAAGAGTCCAATTTAGTACTGTCCAAATTACTCAGTTACCTAACCTGTGGTCCAGTCCAGAGAAATCTCTCTGGAAGAATTATGGATGTGGTGTTTGGAGTAGGAAATAAACCCCACTAATTAACGTAGGACATGCACATAATTTTTAAGAAAATTATGCTAGGACGAGTACTTCCAACTTGGACCAAAAAGGACAGAGAAAGTTGAAAATGAGAAAAGATCTCTAGGATTCCAACTTTTGTGGCTAGGAAGAAGCCTCAGAAGCATTGTCTTCTGGAAACATGGGAGATTTCTTATTAAAATGGAAGGATATTGGGCGCCTTGGTGGCTCAGTCGTTAAGCGTTTGCCTTTGGCTCAGGTCATGATCCCAGGGTCCAGGGATCGAGCCCCGCATCCGGCTCCCTGCTCGGCGGGAAGCCTGCTTCTCCCTCTCCCACTCCCCCTGCTTGTGTTCCCTCTCTCGCTGTGTCTGTCTCTGTCAAATAAATAAATAAAATCTTTAAAAAAAAATAAAATGGAAGGATATTTTAGAGGGAGAAGATGAGACCAGAAGGTGGTACAAAGAGTAAACCTTTCCCAGGGAGAAGATCTAGACTCCAGCCAAGGAATATTTCCAGCTTCCTGCTTTTCCTTTTTTTGGATGGGAGTGTCCACTGTGGTTATCCTGTTCTGGTCTTGCCAGTGCGTTTTCATGGAAGAGAGGTAGATGGTTTGTCTTCTTAGTTCACCAGGTCTCCAGAGAGAGAACCGGAGAAGCTGTTCTTGATGATGTGAATCCAAGCAGCCTCATCTGCATCTGGACCGGATATAGATCGTGAGATTCTGGGCTTTGAGTCTGACACCATAATTGAATGAGACTTCAGGGCCCCGGGGTTGGGGGTTTGCATATTTCCCATTCGGGAAGATTTGAAGTGATTCTGGCTAGAGTATAGATGGTGGTAGATGGCAAAAATTGTCATAATATTTTGAAGCTCTTCCAATCAAAACACGGAGTCTATTTTCTCTCCCTCTTGAATTTAAGCTTAACCATATAACTTGATTTGGCCAGAAGAAATTAGCAAAAGTGACACAACCATAAGTTTAAAAGCTACTTGTTCTCGCTCCTCTTTGGAACCCTAGACCGTCATGGAGAGAAGCATGGGCTAGCATATGGAGGAGTTGAGATCGTGTGGACCAGATGCAAGCTGTCCCAGCTGAGATCCTGGCACACATGCCAGCCTGCCAACCACTAGATCTATGAATGGGCCATCCCGAACAAGCCCAGAGAATCATGAAAAATAATAATAGGCTATTAAGTTTTGGGTGATTTGTTATGCAACAAGAGCTAACAAATACAAATTATCCGTGAAGGAGAGTGAGCGTGAGGATATGTGCTTCTCAAACAATAGGAAGATGTGGGTAGAGCCATTTCTCTGAGATGTCTCTTTGTTTTGTTTTGTTTTTGCTTTTTTCCCCCTAGATGTGCATGAGGTTGTCTTCACACAAAGCTTGGGTCAAGAAACAATCTCCATTATTTCTAAATATTTGAAACAAATAAAACATTACTGTAAGTTTTTCCACAGCCATGATGTAAGCCCTGAAAATATGACTGACATTAGTAAATATTTGCTTGTTTTCTCAACTCTTCTCTCCCTGGACAGAGATTATCTCTGAAAGAAGCTGAGTAAAGGCTAGCTAGAGATTAGTGATTACTAATGGCTTTCCAGTGTCCATTTCTCTCTTTTAGCTATGCCTTTAGATGGGTCCATGGCTGCTCATTTAGTAACTACATTTTCTAGCCTTTTCTGAAGGAGATTTACAATAAAACCAATGACACGTAAGCTTTAGGATCCTTACTTGCAAAAGTCTGTTCCCAAACCCAGGAGGGACCCTCTCAATGTTTCACCTGATCTTAAGTTTTGGTGTGTGTTTTGTTTTGTATTGTCGTAAGTTTTGAAAATTTATAAGAGTAAGATATTGTGATCACAATAGGTTAAGACTACTATGTCTTTGCCTTCCAGCTTTTTCTTTATTACACTTTGTGTTGGCTATGATGGAGTGGTCACAGGAGGTTTTGGGGATCTAGGGGAAGAGGAATTGGTGTCCATTTATTTTTCATTGAATGTGATATATTTGTGTGGTTTGCAGTCACCTCCTTGCAGAGTTACATTATTATTAGCCAGCCCAGTGAAGAGGTGGCCTTCAGGGCTCCTAAGTGTGTGGGTACTGGAGGGGAAAGTAGGTTTGAAGTGTGCAGAGCCAGAAGCTAGACTGTGGAAAGGTCTTTCAGGGATCAGATTGGAGTCCGAGGTTTCAGTTTCCATTGATGCCTAGTCAAAATGGAAGTTCTTTCCCATCTGGAATATACTTATTCAAAGCGTACAATTATAAGCATTCTACACATTTTTCTTACTTTGATGAGAATTGCATGAAATTAAACTGATCAGAATTCCTACACGTGTGGTACATAAATCTTTAGCAGTTCTACAAATAGAGTATTTGTATCTTAAGTTACGTGTTTTATACATTTCAGAGTATCAGATGTTGCCTGATGTTGACATTACCAACAACGGATTGTGAAGCTGAAAGGAACTTTTCTAAACCATCAATAGTAAAATACAAAATTGGATAATCCATATTAGAGGAAATTATTTTTCTATTCTCACTATACAAAATGATAATTAGAGAATACTATGTGAAGAAGTAATCAGAATATATGTTCAAAAATATAGGAAAATAGTATTATGAAGGTTTAGTGGGATTAATACCATTATTTTTTTGGATTTTGCAATATTTGTGGAAATTGACAGCTTTAAAAAATCTGTGTAACTTGTTCATTCTAAATAAATATTAAATGTTATGTCTTTTAAATCTCAGACTCCACAAAACTTGGATATTTCCCTAGATATGTGACTAATTTCTGGTCGGTAGGATAGGAACAGAAGGGATATATATGACATCAGAGACACATTGTTTAAAACATGTTCTTTTTCCCCTTACCCTGAACTGGAATGATGGCTTGGTGGTGCTGTGATGGTTAATTTTGTGTGTCAGCTTGACAGGGCCGGGGGTGCCCAGATACTTGGTTAACCATCATTCTGAGTGTTGTCTGCGAGGGTGTTTTTGGATGAGATTAATATTTGAATCCATAGCCTGAGTAAAGCAGATTGTTTTTCCCAAGGCGGGGGTGGGTGGAGTTCATGCAATCCATTGAAGGCCTGAATAGAACAAAAAGGCAAGCTAAGAGAGAAATCACTCTCTGTCTTCAAGCGGGGACACCAGCTTTGTCCTACTTTGAGACTCAGTGTTGGACTGGAACTTAGCCTATCAGCTCACCCGGTTGTTAGGCCTCTGGACTCTGATTGGAACTATATATACCATCGACTCTGCCCTGTCTTCAGCTTGCTGGCTGTATAGACCCCGGGACTTCTCAGCCTCTACAATGGTGTGAGCCTTTTCCTACAGTAACTTGCTTTCTCTAAACGAGTTATAAAATAATGTTTTTGGGGCACCCAGGTGGCCTAGTCGGTTGAGCATCTGCCTTCCGCTCAGGTCATGATCTCAGGGTCTTCTCATTCCCTTCCTCCATCTTTCATGATCTTCTTTCGTTTCTGCCTATTGGGACCATGTGCTCTACTTCTGGTTAGCCCCAGATTCAGGAAGCCCTTCATTAGTGTATCAGTTATGGTTTCAGGACCAATGACTTAGACATCACAGACTCAGAGTTGCTGGACTGTGAGCCCCTGAACGTCTGGGGTCATTCCTTGTTCATCCTGTGGTAAACAGAATTTACTTAACCTTTTCTAGTTTTAATCATCTATAGGATGGACACCATAATAATAGAACATACTAAATAAGACTGTTGTGAGAATCAAACAGGTTTGTACATGTAAAGAACACACACCTGCTAAGGACTGTTGTTAAGTGTTAACCCCTTAGTATTTTAGTGTTCCTTGTTAGTCACTATTTGCTAAGTGCCCAAATAAAAGAACAACTATGTGCCGCAATGCCAAACAGCTATCCAGGGGTCAGAGGTTGTGATTTCTAGAGCCAAGACATTGGTGTGATGGTGTGTAAATGGTATCTGAAGTTTGCATGCGCAACAAAGGCTATAAAGTATGAAATGAACTTGGATAAGAGTGAAAGGAAGTTCAAATGGGTGAAAAGATTTTAAGGCAGCAAGCAACAACCAGCCGCTGTAAGTCATAGCTGTCCTCAGTTGTGAGGAGTAGAAAACTCTGGAAGAATCGGAGTTGGGTAAACTTATTTCTGATTTCATTTATTATTTTTTTTATTAAAGATTTTATTTTATTTATTTATTTGATATATAGAGAGAGCCCAAGCAGGGGGAGTGGCAGGCAGAGAAAGAGGGAGAAGCAGGATCCCTGCAGAGCAGGGAGCCCGACGTGGGACTCGATCCCAGGACCCCGGAATCATGACCTGAGCCGAAGGCAGACGCTTAGCCGACTGAGCCACCCAGGCGCCCTTATTTCTGATTTTAAAGAATGAAAATATTCCCTACGCTGCCAAGCTCACCCACACTTAGAAGACAAGGTGAAGCCAAGGCCTGACGGGTCAACCAGTAGAGATATAATGAACCACTTTTAGATTTTGATAGTTTGCTACAAACAGCAGGAAGAAGAATAAGTCAGAGGGGCAAGCTCTGTGTCCTACACACCAAACAGGATAACACCCAAACAAAGGGCAATGATTGCAAGACTAGTTGTGGGATGCCCTGGTACTGAGTTGCCTGTCCTTCATCAGAAGGATGTTGTTACATCCTCTCGGGGAGATAGAGAAGTGGGTGGGATTTGGCTTCCTAGCAGCTCCTTAGATGCCACCCACCCTCTCTGCACTCCAGGATGGTGTTCCGCCAGGACTCAGATAAGCTCCGATTCAAGCTTTGTTTATATGGATACCTGCAAGGTCATCAGGCTGGAGCTGTTCCCCTGTGCTCAGCAGTAAACTTGGATGGATCTAAACAAAACTCTTTTAAACAGATCACTGATGGGAAAGAAGATGATTTGTGAACATCTAAAAAGAGAATGAGCGGGGGATATGATGCTAACAAGATAAAATTTGATGTAAGTGAATGTGCAATCATGACTTTGGTTCTAGGAAACTGACCTTCCATTAGCTGAGAATGGGACCTGGCTTAGCAGAAATCTCCAAAGAAGACTAATGAGTCAAAAAGACTCGGGGGTTTTATTTACTGAATAGCTTCATGTGAAGGTATTGTGATCTGAGAACCAGAAGAGTACGTGTGCTGTGTGCCTTTAGTATTAGGATGTATGTTTCCAACCCCATGGAAGCAGTTGGCTTAGTGTAACCCACGTGCAAGGACACACCAGACAGTCACTTTGAGGACACATAGTTTAGGTTCAAGAGACTGAAACCACTTCAAAGAAGTAAGGGTTTCTTAGGCTAGAGGAGAATGAAGATGTATTATTATCATGCGTATTAAGTAAAGTCCTACTATGTGCTAGATATCCTGTTAGGTGCTTTACATGAATTATGGATTAAAACCTCATAATACCACATCAAATAATTACCATTATTCTCCTCATTTTCCACATAAGACAATGAAGATTCCATAAGGTTCGGTAGCTACCCTTAGACGTCTTGCTCACTAGTGCCTGAGCTGGGATTTGAACCCAGGACTAACCCCAGGTCCATACTCCTTACCAGTACTGTAATATCTCACTGCAATTTTCCAATATTTGAAGGGCTTTAATGCTTACAGGAGTATTATGGACTGAATTGTGCTCCCTCCCACTCACATGTCGAAGCCCTAACCCCCAATTGTGACTGTATTTGGAAATAAGGCCTTTAAACAGGTAATTAAAATGAAACAAGATTATAAGGGTGGGGGTCTAATCCAGTAGGACTGATGTCCTCATAAGAAGAGGTACTGGTGTGCACGCAAGCGGAGAAAAGACCACGTGAGGACACGGAGCGAAGGTGGCATCTGCAAGTCAAGGACAGAGGTCCGGTTGTATTCTGTTAGGGCGGCCCTAGCAAACTGACAGAAGATGTGAGATTTGTTTTGTATTCAAAAAGTATTGAGGGGCGCCTGGGTGGCTCAGGCGTTAAGCGTCTGCCTTCGGCTCAGGTCATGATCTCAGGGTCCTGGGATGGAGCCCCGCATCGGGCTCCCTGCTCTGCAGGAAGCCTGCTTCTCCCTCTCCCACTCCCCCTGCTTGTGTTCCCTCTCCCTCTGTGTCTCTCTCTGTCAAATAAATAAATAAAATCTTAAAAAAAAAAAAAAAAGTGTTGAGCCAGGGGTATGAGATGGAGGAGCCCCCTGCTGTCGAGGACTCCAAGGAATAGCTCCAAATTGGAATCTGCCGAGAGACAGCTTTGGACTCAGTCACAGGAAGAACTTTGTAAAGAGTCTCCCAGAAATAGGCTTATTGGGTTGCCTTGGCTTAGAGCTTTTTCCGCCTACAATACAATTCAAGTGTACCTAGGCTGGATGACACTTTCTGGGTGACGATGACAAAAAGATTTCAACGCTCAGCAGTTGGTTGGGCTAAATCATCTTTAAAGTCTCTCACACAATTCTTACCTCACTTATCTCTCTTCTTTGTACCCATTGAGCTTTTTTTTTTTTTTTTAAAGATTTTATTTATTTGACAGAGAGAGATACAGCGAGAGGAGGAACGCAAGCAGGGGGAGTGGAAGAGGGAGAAGCAGGCTCCCCGCTGAGCAGGGAGCCCGATGCGGGGCTCGATCCCAGGACCCCGGGACCATGACCTGAGCCGAAGGCAGAGGCTTAACAACTGAGCCACCCAGGCACCCCCCATTGAGCTTTTTAAAAAGCTTATTTTTTTTGAAATAATTTTAGATTTACAGAAAAGTTACAAGGTTAGTACAGAGAGTTTCTTTATACACATAGCCAGTTTTCCTTCACATTAATATCTTACTTTACTGTGGTATATTTATCACAACTAACAAACCAATATTCCACTGAGCTTTTGAACATTTTTTTGTTTTTTTTTTTAGGGAAAAAAAGACTATTTTGTCTTTAGCTTAACCTGAAATGTTTATTTGCTCTGAAAATAACCATCAAAAGTACAAATGTTGGTTCTGAGACTTTTAACTGAGCAAAGAAATTTTAAGGAAAAAGCAAAAATTTACCCCCCAGATTTCACACAAGTGGGCAGAACAAAAGCTTTGGAGCCTTGAGAATGGATACATACCTCAAAATAGTAAGTAGTGTAGAATTCAAGAAATAGGATACATGTCTGAGGGGGGATAAAAAACAAGACAGTACTTCTGAAGCTCTGTTACTGATCAGAACTTAACTAGAATGAACTTAAGGTTAAGCAGGAACTCGGAGTTGCTTTCATCCTTGTTTGTTTGGTTTGGTTTTGTTTTTGTTAAAACACATAACCTTAATGGGAAAGCCAGATTTTACTTTGCTTTCTTTGTACTTAGGATAACAAGATTTCTTCCCCTACTTTTTAAGGGAACTAAAATAGAGAAATTCTTCGTGATTGGCTTCCAAAGCTTCCCAGACATACTTTTGAGTGCAGATGCTTGACCTTGAGCCCTTTGGCTCCCCACATGGAGCCATGGACCCACATGGACTGCAGTTTCCATGGTGCCCGTTACGTAAAGATTCTCATCAGGGCACCACTTACTGAGACAAGAGGTGCTTGTCACAGAAGCACAAGAGTAACTACCTGATTTCCTTTTAGCACTGTTGACGACTTATGAATTTTTAGAATTAAAAACTATACAATGAAGGATATAAAGAAAGATTTCATCCTCTGGTTTTCCTAGGAAATTATCACTGGAAAAATGGACTGAAAACAATTATCAACTGTCTTCTCTATAGGTCTTGGCATGTTGAAGACCTCTCCTTTTCCTAACCCACTTAAAAAAGACTAGTCTGTAAAATTCCAAGCTTTCCAAAGATACTAAAAATGTATTTTCCACTACAAACTGCAACCCCAGCAAGTAGATCTTGATGCAACTCTGTGTCACAAAAGAACCAACATGGTAACAAAAACTAAGCTCGTAAAACCCACACAGAAGAGGGAATGGTATGTTTAAATAGCAGCATCCATTTGGGCGGTTGGATTATGTAACACATACGGAAAAAGTAAAACCTTCTGCCCATTGTTGGAAACCGTTTTAGACATCACTCAATTTGGCAGCCCTTCTTATCTTGTGAAAAGGCGAGGCTGTCTCTGTCATCTTCACTTTGTCATAACAAAGATGGTATTTGTCCCCATACTGTCATAACTGGACATGGGAACATGTTCAAGTCAGAGGAGAAACAGATTTTAATTCTACACAGATCTGTGCAGTAGCTAAGAAAAGTAGGAATAACTACAGTTATAGATGCATAATTGGCAAAGACCTTCATGAGTGATTACAGATAGTATAAGAATATTTTTAAATTAGTAGATGGCCGAATCAGTGTTAACACCTGAGACAAGCAGCAGATTCCATTAAACTAAGACAACGAACAGGGATGATTCATGTTTTTGTCCTTATGAATGTCCTTCATTCATAAGGACAAAAACATTACCCCTAATCTCATCTGGATATAATTTTCATTAGTCCTTAGATGAAGAGGGATTAGATATTAATAACTGATCCTAAAAATTTGCTGTCTACATGTTTGCATAATGCTCGTAGTAAATTGATATTGAGTAAATAGCAAAGAGTTCATTCTATATTCCAGGTTCAGTTTCAACTAATGCTTGTGTTGGTTTTCAAAATTCCAAGTCACTGAATCCTTGAGCAGTGGTTAAGGGTGATAGCTCAGTTGGGTAGTCACAAACTGGTACCACAATTGGATAGTCAATTTGGGTACCTACAAATTGGGTAGCCAGTGGCTGTGGACCAAACCAGGTCAATGGCCTCCTCTCCAGATGCTACCCAACAAAGCATGTGTGTCTTCAGGACAGAGCCATACATTGCCCTGAGTTTGTTCGTCTCTGATCTGTGTTTCTCAAAGTGTGGTGGGCTAATGACCTGTATCAGAATTCCCAGAGGAACTTGTTTAAAAACACAGATCTGGAGGCTATGCCAGACCTAATGAATCAGAATTTCTGGTCATGTCCAGAAATCTACATTTCAGAGACACAATTAGCCTCTTTGAATGAGTGAAAACTACTGTTTTAGATATGGTCAACATCAAGGGGAATGAACTCTATATAGAAATTCTATGGGAAACCAAAAGATAATTACCAGTTTTTGATATGTCCGCAGTAATGCTTCCATTGTATCTATAGATGATTCTCTAGGAAGGCTTCATTTGGATGTTGAGCATATTTATAGTATGTTTCTACAGATAACTGTAATTAGCTACCTCAGGACCCATATGACATAACTATGCTGTGTATCTGCAGATGATTTTCACATTACTCAAGCAATGTGTAAAGTAGTTATATAAAAACTTAATTGAAATCATACAACTGAGACAAATCCATTTTGTCAGTTCCCACATTTCTCTGTATATCTAACAACCACCTACGTACTCTCAGAGCAAGTTATAAGTGGTTTTATAAACCATCTGTGTAAATTAGGGTATTAAAAGTAACTAGTTACTGTCACTCTCCTTCGAATCTAACAAATAATATTCTCAATATTGCATTCACCCAGCATCCACAACTATACTTTGTACTTTTATAGCTGGACCAACATAGAGACCAAAGAATGTTGATTTGCATGACATAATCTTTCTCTACGGGGTAATAATATCAAAATAATATCTATTTTTGAAATATTATCCACAAGTGGCGGTGTTTAATTTTGGAGAAGTAGTATATCTGCAAAGCAAAGAACATGATATCCCAGCAGTATGGAGTGAAGATTCCAAGTGTGGCCTCTCTGGAATGGGACAGTCCAGACTCAGAATTCCAGTCCGAATTCTACTCCTTCTTAGCTGAGTACCCTCGGGCAAAATATTTAACCGCTCTGTGCTTCCGTTTCTTATCTGTAGAGTGGCAAACATAATTGCACCTCTCTCATTGGTTTGTATGATGATTACATAAGTTATAGACATAAAGGCTGACACCAGTGTCTGGTAGATAATAACTCAAAGTTAGCCATTATTATTATTAATCTGTTTGATAACATGCCAGAATTATGCCTCAGGTCATTCATCTGTTTTTGGTATATTTTTCTACTCCTTTTTGTTCTCACTGGAATCTTGAGGGTTTTTTTTTTAAAGATTTTATTTATTTGACAGAGAGAGACACAGCGAGAGAGGGAACACAAGCAGGGGGAGTGGGAGAGGGAGAAGCAGGCTTTCCGCGGAGCAGGGAGCCCGATGTGGGGCTCGATCCCAGGACCCTGGGACCACGACCTGAGCCGAAGGCAGACGCCCAACGACTGAGCCACCCAGGCGCCCCGGTTTTTGTTTTTTTTTTAATTGAGATATGATTGACATAACATTATATTAGTTTCAGGTGTACAACATAATAATTTGATATTTGTATCTTTTGGAAAAGGATCACCACAGTAAGTCTAGTTAACATCCATCACCGTACATAGTTGCAAGTTTTTTTTTTCTTGTCCTGAGAACTTGTTTCAAGATTCACTTTCCCAGCTACTTTCAAATATGTAGTATCCTGTAATTAATTGTAGTCACTGTGCTGTACATCACATCCCCATGACTTACTCATTTTAGAACTGGAAATGTGTACCTTTGACCCCTTCAGCCATTTTGCCCACCTATACTCCCCACTTCACATAACCACCAATCAGTTTTCCATATCTCTTGAGGGCTTTTCCCTCCCTCACCCCACACAATGCTGAAAAAAAAAAGATTCAGACTATTGACTTGAATTCTAAACAAAGATTCTTGGGTCTGTTTTTGTTTTTGTTTTCTTTTTCTCTTGACCATAAGGTTGAGGGTTTGGGGCTGGAGAAGGAGAAAGAGAAAACGAAAGGCAGGGCGGTGACTCTGGAAGGAAAGAATGGGAAAAGGGACTAGGAATCCCCAAAGTAGGAGGGAGAGGAAAGGCCAGTCATCTGGATATGATCCATGATAAGCACACCATCCAGTGTGGACACCTGCCAGCTGACCTCGCATGGACAGTCGAGCTACTCTCCAGCAGTCCTGAACACCTGGAAGCTTCTGCTAACAGGCTGAAGAATCTGGTCATCCTGAGTGGGTGTGAGAGCTTGAAGGGAGAACCATAGAGAACCAGTGGGGAATTTCCCTAAGAATGGAGCTGGAGGCAGACAACTGCTGTTGGAATTCAGATAAGCGATATCTAGCTATGTAATGGTAATGGGAAAATGTTAAATTGCAAAAAGGTCAAGCTAGAGTTTGGGTGGTTTTAATTTCCTTATTCTGGAATTATAGGAATTGCACAACCACATTATTTAATTACAGAGTAAAGTTTTGAGTATAGTTAAAAAAAATCAGTTCCTTCTCAAATAATTCTTCTCTCTAGCATTTTTAATATGTCCCTCTTTAAATGGATCATTTTCCTTTAACCTCTAACAAAAACAGCTTTTTTAAAAAATCTTGCAAATTACTTTCTCATGACATATATCTCCTCAACCTCCCACCACCAGCTACCGTGTCTCATAGCTTTTATTTGCATTTTCCAAAATCACTGATGATCTTATCTATACAAATCTCAATCATTGTTTTCCTGGACTTCTCAGAAGTATTTGACACCCAATCCTTTGTCTACTTTCTTGAAATCAACTTCCTTTAATTTCCACAATATGGCAGTACGCTAATTTCTCCTCTTTGTAATTCACCTATGATATCTTAGGGGTCATCCTTGGCCTCAAGAAACTTACAGTCCATGGGCGCCTGGGTGGCTCAGTTGGTTGAGCGACTGCCTTCGGCTCAGGTCATGATCCTGGAGTCCCTGGATCGAGTCCCGCATCGGGCTCCCTGCTCAGCAAGGAGCCTGCTTCTCCCTCTAACCCTCCCCCCTCTCATGTACTCTCTCTCTCTCTCATTCTTGCTCTCTCAAATAAATAAATAAATCTTTAAAAAAAAAAAAAAAAAAAAAAAAAAAAAGAAACTTACAGTCCGGTGCCAAGTCTGACGTTTTGGCAGACATTGCTAAGCGGCTGGCCCAGCCTCAGTGCACAGACCTTTTCTCCCCAGCCATTTACTTCGATGCATCTATTAGTACACAGGTGTCAAGCTGGGCACTACCCATTAAGTGGTAGAGCAATGTCCTACAGGAAATGGACACAGTAGAAGTCATCTGCATGAAGGAGATAGGGAAGATTTATGCAGGATATGACACTTGGGATGGATGTCTAAGGATGGGAGAAATTTCAACAGTAAGAAGTGGAGAAGAGATTCCACGTGGATGAACTGCTTGAGCAGTGACACAAAAGTAGAAAGATACTATTCTTAACTGTCCTGGGATGAAGAACTGTCACTGGGATGAAGCCGAAGATGTGAACTCTAGTAGATTGCTGGGGACAGGGAGCACATAGATCAGGGGTGAAGGCTATGGAACCTGGACTGTTTCATTTAGATAATACACAGGAGCCATTACAACTTATGGACACAAGAGTGTCACTATTAGAGTTATGTTTTAGAAAAAGAACTCCAGCGTCAGTGTGGAGAACATGTTAGTGGGAAGGAGAGATTGGTGGTGGGATATCTGTTGATTTTTTTATGGATCTCATTCACCATCGGTCATACATTGCTTTCTTGGATTGTTTATCTTTTCTGTGCTAAATGTCATGCCTCGCTCTCCATGATAAACTATTTAAGGCAGGGACCACATCTTGTTTTTCTTTTAAGCATACTATAAGCGTACAGAGAAGTTATCACCCTGCCTTGAACATTATAATTTTCATTGTTATTAACATTTATTGAGCACCTCTGTGCTATACACTAATGCAAAGTCAATTACATGTAACATCTCCTTTAATCCTCATATGATTGCCACCATTTTATACATGTGCAAACAGGGATTTAGAGAATTAGTCATTTGCTCCAAATCATATAGTTGGTAACCAGTAGAGCTGGGATTCAAAACAAGTTCTTTGTGACTCCAAAGTTATTAACAACATTGTTAAATGGACTGTCCATAGTGGCCAACCAATAAATACTTTTGAGTGATTGGATAAATAAAAATGGTGGATCACAGAATAAATTCTTGGTTTGAGTTGATCTGTATAGGCAGTTAAACGTATTCATTCGTATCGGGAAGATATATCCAGTGTTTGAATTGTGCAAGTGTATCTATCCAGTATTTTCAAATAATAAAGTTAATAATAATGGTATGAGGCATTACTTATATGAGTAAACATCATTAAAGAACCAAATAGTAAATAATGTCAGTACTCTATCCAGATTTTGTAATACCCCTTTTCACTCTTCCTTTGTGTCTCCAGACTTCAGTGTGCTTTTATTCCCATCATTCATAATCTATAGTGATCTGGGGGGAGACTTTCTTTGGTCTACTGGAACCTTCTTTGAACACACAGGAATTTATGTTCCTCCTGGGTTGACCCTTTGGCAGTGCTCTTTGCCAATGGAGTTTCAAAGCCCTTCTTTCTTGACTCAGATTAGAACAACTCTCAGGTGATAATTTCTTCTTCAAAGTCCCCTATGGGATTAGGCTATGTGGGATTTTGCTTGAGATCATACCCTTATGTGGCTTCCTCCCCTTCTCTGTCCTCCTTCCTTCAGCCTGTTGTTGGTTTTACTGATGAGCATTTCCTTGATAAATCCCTTGCGTGTGAACCTTCATCTCAGGATCTGCTTCTGGGAAGTTGACCTAGGAAAAAATATACATTAAAATCTAGTGAGTATTCTCGTTTTTTCCCTCTTTCTTTTCAATGTTCAACATGGTATGTGTGCCTTTGTAATTTGTTTAGGTGGGAAGGAATCAATGACCAACATTACATGCAGTGTCCTATTAGGATGCCTTCTGTTACGATATGACTTTTCATAAGATTTGATTTGACCTTTGATACTTTTTGTAGCAAACCATGCAGAAAAGTTTTCTGCTGAGTGTGTTCATGTATAAAAGTGCAGCTTATGTGTATTTGTTGTAATGAAACTAGAAATTGCCTTAAAAATTCCACTATTGAATTTTTAGGAGTTTGAAAGTCTAAGTTCTAAGCTGCATTCCAAATATAGCCAATGTGCTTTTTAAAAATGGGTACATTTTGAATTCACATGGTTCAGATAATTCTGTTTCTTTCAGCATTATGAGCAAAACATTGATATGTTTTCTTCCTTCATTTCCCAAGCTGCGCATTTTATTTCTTCCAGCAGGACCATGGGTAAGCAAATCATTCCAAATTTAGCACATTGGAAATGTCTCATGTTTAAATCAGAGATGTTTTTATGGGTTGTGTGCCTTTTGCTAACTTTATCTCCCACTTTGCTTCAGGTAATATTCTGAATGATGGCAGTTTCTTCTGCATCCAGACTGGTGATGGTGTTCAACTCTCAACATGGCCAGGTCATAATAAATAGACTTTAAATAGAGCTCAGTAGCACCCATGATTTGCAAACTGGCCCCTCTTCCCTCCAGCCTGAGATTGTAAATGATTAGATTGTAGGTGATTAATGTGACCCTATCAGCATCCTAATCCTGTCTAGGTGACTGACTACTGTTGACATGCCGTGGCACAACCTAACCTAGAAATTCTCCTTGGACTTGGAGGGCAACAGCCATGGGGGAGGGGAGCAGGATTTTAGTGGACGAAAAGATGTATTTTCATTCTTAGTCCCTTTTGAAATACTTAGTTACTTCGTGTGTCTTGGTGGTTACATTTTAAATTCCGATTAGAGTATATTCAAGCCTTACACTGGAGTAGATGCTCTCCTATTAACTGTTAGCTGATCCCCCAGGATAGAAGGCCAGTGTGCCGTAATACAGAAGAACCACAGTAAGACGGAGAGACAGATGAAGAGAAGAGGACTAATACCCAAAAACGAACAAGGAGAAATCTGTCAAGTTCTAGGGCCTGTTGGATGCTAGGCATGAGAGAGGAAACTATAGGGCAGGCAGTGAGCTCAGGCAGGGATGGAGGGGAAGGGGAAGGAAGGGGCAGAAATGAGACAAGAAGATTTGGGACTTTGGCAGTATTCTGAGCTGAGATGGTAGGGGCTGCCTTTTAATGCCTTGGTGGTTTGATCCATGTTAAAACTGTAGGACCAGGGGCGCCTGGGTGGCTCGGTCGTTAAGCATCTGCCTTCGGCTCAGGTCATGATCCCAGGGACCTGGGATCGAGCCCCACATTGGGCTCCCTGCTCCACGGGAAGCCTACTTCTCTCTCTCTCACTCCCTCTGCTTGTGTTCCCTCTCTCACTGTTTCTCTCACTGTCAAATAAACAAATAAAATCTTTAAAAAAAAAAACAAAACAAAACTGTAGGACCAGACAAACAAGTACTATATTAAAATTCTCTTACATAATAGTTAAGAGTGATTCACTCTTTATAATTGAGGGGCACTGCAGTAGGCAGTGGGTTACAAATAATAATAATGATAATCAGCATCGTTGTGATAATAATAGTAATAAAAATAGCTTACACTTACATAGGGCTTACTGGTGTGGTACATATTATGTGCCAGATACTTTTCTAAAGGCTTCACGTATATTAACTCCTCACAACAGCTCTCTGAGATGGTACCATTCTTTTTGTTTTTGTTTTGCAGTTGTTGCCATTTTAATTCCCATCTCATGGACGATGAAGCAGAAGCCCAAGCAGGTGAAGTGCTTTGCTCCGCGTCACTCGGTACATGGTGGAGCCAGCCTTCAAGCCCCAGGCAATGTGGCGTCAGAGTCTGCAGAAAACGGCCCTCAGATAATCTGCTGTTAGGTGGGGAGGCAGGAAATACGTTAACCATGTCAGTGACCATATGACCCACTTTGCCCTAAATATCGAATTAGTGCTCTACACAGTAGGTGGCCCAGAGGCCTGGAGCTGGGAGAGAATGTTGGGTGTGGCCATTTGTAGAGGTGACAGGACTTGAAGGATTCGAAACTCAAACTCCAGCTGCATCACAAAGGGCATTCGTTGGTGGCATAACTGAAAAACCCAGGAGTTCATCTGGCATGGGCAGTATCTCAGGATGCAAACGATGACATCAACAATATTTGTCCTTTGTTCTCCTGGATTTCCTTTTTTCTCTTGGCTTAATTCTCAGCAAAGTCCTCTTCCCGGGAGCCAGATTGCCCCTAACAGCTGCAAGAGCACATGCAGTCTGCTTTACGCCACCAGTAAGGAGCTCCCTCTGCCTCCATGTTTCTAGAAGCACTTCCAGGACCCGATGGTCACAGGTTCGAATTTCCATGGCGTCAGTGACATATCTGCTTCCTGAGCCAGTTACTGCGTGTGGGCCTGGGTTATTTATGCCTCCCTTGCGCAAGGGTGCCCCTCCCCAAATTACATGGATTAAAAGTATAGGCGAGGTTTCCCAAAGGAATATATAAATGTGGTTGCCAGAGGAAAGGGAGATGATGGATTCTGGGAAAAAAGAAAGCAAAACACCAGATCTCTTGCCCCTATATTCCCAGGTGATGTGTTGACTGACCAAGTCAAGGACCCAGACAACTAAAATAAAGGGAGCATGTGAAGGTGCCAGAACCCCTTGGGCAGTCAGAGAAGGAGGGCTTGATGGAGAAGTGGGGATTTGCATTGGATTTTTAAGGACACATTTGAGAGGTAAGGCTGGGGGACATAAAGAGAAGGTAAAAGTCTTCTTCAGTGTATGGAAAGGCAGTATTAAAGCCCTATAAAGCAAAATAGAATGTGTTTTATGTAGTTCAGTATGACAGGAAGAGAATGAGATAGAGAAGGTAAAGCTGAGAAGTTTGATTCGGGCCAGATTATGGAGAGACCTTGAATGCCTTCCTAAGAAATATTTAAATTTTATTTATTTATTTATTTTTAAGATTTTATTTATTTGAGAGAGAGCATGAGCAGGGAGAAGGGGTAGAGGGAGCAGGAGAAGCAGACCCCCTGCTGATGAGGGAGCCCGATGTGGGGCTCCATCCTGTGACCCCAGGATTATGACCTGAGCCACCCAGGCGCCCCCTTAAATTTTATTATGTAGGCAATGGGTAGCTACTGCACATATTACTGCAGAGAAGTCAAGTAAAAACACCGATTTAAGAAGATCAATCTAGAGAAGATGGCTAGCACCTCAGGGATTCACAAACCCTTTACTAATTTCATGATTGGCAGTATCCATGCATCTGAGATTTGTTTGAGGAAATCACACAATGGGGCAGATATATTGATAAATCCTGTTCATCAAACTCAAGTGTATACACAGCACTGCTGAACAATCCTATTAACTTTCTTTAACTTTCTACTAACTTTCTGGAGTAAGTATTTTATATATTTTCTACTTTGCCTAAGCACTTTCTCCTGCCTGTCTTTTCCTTGACTCTACTCCACATCTGTCCAAACTCGCTTCCATTTCCACCTGGACTTTTGAAATGCCATATTCCAAGGTGATTCCATCTTTGCTTTGTCTTTGCCCCATCCTCTGGCACTAGGATAGTAGGAGTGATCTGGTAGAGACAGTCTTTCAAAAATAACTTAGTGAAGTCCCAGAGGAAAGGAAAGAAACAAAAGGTGGGTAGAAGGATACTGAGCATGCTTTTAGGTTGAAGAGATGAAGCCAGTAGAGAGAATTATGATGCAAAGAACACCAAGGGGGCTAAGTATTGGAGCAAGGGCACAGGGCAGAGAAGCATCATGGTACTGTGATAGAGACACCTATTACATTAAAGTGGGTGAAAAGGAGCAAAGACTTCCTGAATGTCATAGCTGGCAAAATGGTAAACCTGCCTGCACTGCAGGTTTCCTCCCCTGATCTCAGATCTGGGGATGCTACAGAGGTGAGGAGGTACTATTCAGCACTTTGTTTAATCACCTTTTAGGCCTTTCTATGCTTATTGGCATTTAACTGTGACCCACTGAACGTTAGCCTTGTGGAACATACATTGTACTGGGAACCCAGAGGCTCACGTCAAACTGTAAGAATCTCCTGGGCGATATAAGGAAGAGTACAGAGTAATACACATGGGAAAGAGGTTGGGGAATCTTCTTAATTTGTACTCTTTTTTTCGTTGGTGGTTTGTTTTTTAGGCCTGAGCCACAGTGAGCCCCAAACCCACAGATCCAGCTCAGCCTTGCCCAGGCTTCATGCAGTCTTGTTCAAATGGTGCTGACGTTTAGCCTATTTAGGAGCATCCAACATTAGAACCAGGCAGAGGGGCTGAGTCCAACTACACTGCTTATAAGAAGACAGTGGGGTAGTGTTTTAGCACACGTTTCTTGGAAACTTAGCAAACAGACATAAATTAAGTGTAACAGAAGATTAGAATAACATTGGGACACCTAGGTGGCTCAGTCAGTTAATCGTCTGCCTTCGGCTCAGGTCATGATCCCAGGGTCCTGGGATCGAGCCCCACATTGGGCTCCCTGCTCGGCGGGGAGCCTGCTTCTCCCTCTTCCTGCTGCTCGCCCTGCTTCTGCACTCTTGCTTTCTCTCTCTCTGTCTGGCAAATAAATAAAATCTTTAAAAATAAATAAACTTAAAAAAAAAGATTAGAATAACATAATTAATATGCTCAGGATAATAGACTTATACAGAAATACAAATACAAAATATACATAGAAAATTTTTAGCATTGCTGAATGCTCATAAAACACAAACTGTAAAAACGCAATGTGACAATAAAGGGGTTTTTTTGTTGTTGTTTTTTTATTTTTTATTTATTTATTTTTTAAAGGTTTTATTTATTTATTTGACAGAGAGAGACACAGCGAGAGAGAGAACACAAGCAGGGGGAGTGGGAGAGGGAGAAGCAGGCTTCCCGGAAAGCAGGGAGCCCGATGCGGGGCCCAATCCCAGGACCCGGGGATCATGACCTGAGCCGAAGGCAGATGCTTAACAACTGAGCCACCCAGGTGCCCCTTTTTTTGTTTTTTTAAAAGATTTATTTATTTTTATTTATTTTTTTATTAGTTTCAGAGGTAAAATTTAGTGATTCATCAATTGCATACAACACCCACTGCTCATTATATCAAGTGCCCTCCTTAATGCCATCACCCAATTACCCCATCCCCCCACCCACCTCCCTTAGATTTATTTATTTGAGAGAGAGTGTGTGTACATGAGAGTGTGCTTGAGTGGGGGGGAGGTGCAGAGGGAAAGGGAGAGAGAATCTCCAGCAGACTCCCCACTGAACACGGAGCCCAACATGGGGCTGGATCTCAGGACTCTGAGATCATGACCTGAGCCGAAATTGAGTTGGATGCCCAACCAACTGAACCACCCAGGCGCTCCAGTAAAGTTTTAACCAACAAGAGAATCAACATAACAGGAAATTCGATCAAATTAGAAATCAGTGACAAAAGGAAAGCTATAAAACTGGCACAGTTTTGGAAACTAAAATCATAATATTAAATAACCCTTGGGGAAAAGGACAAATAATGATAAACTGATGAAATAATTAGAACGGATTTACAAAATTATCATATGACAGAATTTATGGAATATGGCTAAGGCAGTATTCAGTGGAAAATGTATAGCTTTAAAAACATTTACAACAGTAAAAACTGAAGTCGAATGAACTGGTTGTTCAATGAAAAAAAGAATTAACAATGTGTAATGTTAAACCCAAATAAGAAATAAAGCAATTTATGACAGTAAGTTAACATTTATATTATAACATTTATTGCCCCAGGCACTGTTATTGATGCTTAACTCACTTGATCCACAGTAATAAAGATAAATGCAGAGACCAATGAAATTGAGTAAAAGTAATACAGAATATTAAATCAAAAATTAAAATAATTAAAGTGTTTAAAACTGTTAAAACAAATAAGATCAATTTTTGCATTGAGTCTTACCAAATTACCAAGGAACAGATACTTCCTACCATACTGATTTATTTCCAGAAAACAGAAAGACATGCCCAATTCATTTTTCCCCAGTTCTATTAAGAAAGAGTTGACAAACATCAACTATATAGGTTTAAGGTGTACAGCATGATGGTTTTCTTTAGACCCTATTTGTTTTATGAGACTAGAAAAACCATTCTTCCAAATACAAAGATATGAGAAAAAATTATAGACCCTTTTCATATAAGTGACTAAATGCAAATGAGATATTTATTAAATCCTACAGTGTAACAATGTATCATGATTAGGGTTTATCTCAGGAATCCAAGAATGGGGGACGCCTGGGTGGCTCAGTCGTTAAGCGTCTGCCTTCGGCTCAGGTCATGATCCCAGGGTCCTGGGATCGAGTCCCGCATCAGGCTCCTTGCTCAGTGGGAAGCCTGCTTCTCCCTCTCCCACTCCCCCTGCTTGTGCTCACTCTCTCCCTCTCTGACAAATAAGTAAATAAAATCTTAAAAAAAAAAAAAAGGAATCCAAGTATGGTTTATAACAGATTTACTACAGCAAATGGATTAAAGGAGAAAAATCACATGTTAACTGAATAGATGCAGAAAGTGCATTTGATAGCATCCAATTCCTATTTGTGATTGAAAAATAAAATCTGGACAACTAGAAATGAATGGAAAATTACTTAACTTGATTAAAATTCACTACAAACGTTATGTAATGCCATTTAATAATATGAGGATCCCCACTCCCACCATTACTTTTCATCACGGAATTGGAGGTCCTGACCAATGCAACAAGATAAAAAAAAAAAAAAGAAACATATCAAATCAGGATGATTGAGATTATGCTACACTTCATAAAACCTAAATGCTTTAATTGCTTAAAAACCACAAGAGTGGACGCCTGGGTGGCTCGGTCAGTTAAGGGTCTGAAAGAAATGGGCACAAAAAAGTTTTCAACCTACTCCTATCTCAAAATACTGCTTTTCTGTTTCTATTCTATTCCTATATGATTCCACTTGCCCCAAAATACTAAAAAAGTATATTGATATTAAAGATAACATGTTTATGGGGCACCTGGGTGGCTGAGTCAGTTAAGCGTCTGCCATCGGCTCAGGTCATGATCTCAGGGTCCTGGGATAGAGTCCCCACATGAGGCTCCCTGCTCAGTAGGGAGCTTGCTTTTCCCTCTCCCTCTGGTCCTCTCCACTGCTCATGTGCTCTCTCTCCCTCTCTCTGACAAATAAATAAAATCTAAAAAAAGTTTAAAAAAAAAAAAAGTTCTTTTTTTTGGTCATTTTTATTTTTATTAAATATACTCTCTTGGCACAAAGAACCAGTCCCTCTAAAAATAAATAAATAAATAAATAAAATATATAAACAAAATGTCTTCATGACATCAAAAGGTAACTCCAGATCAGGACGACACCAGTGGGGAGGGGGGTGACCTTGGAGGGCACCAGCCCAGCTGTGTGCGGGGCTGGGGGTGGGGGGTGCCGCCCAGGCCCACTCTGCTTGTGAGCCACCTTGGGGAGGCACACAGGGGCCAGCAGGACCTGGAGGCCCTGCCCTCTGCTGCCTGGCTTGCAGCTCAGCATAGAGTGCTGCCCAACCATTCATTTAGTCTCACCTGCCTGGAGTGGACCCCCAGCCCCTGCTACTTTCTCTCACTGGGAGACCCTTGGGTCCCCACCCCATGTCCCTATGAGCAGTCCCTGCCTCTCCTGTCCAGCCTGGCAAGGCCGGGAAGCAAGGCCGGGAGAGGAGGTGGGAAGCCCACCCACCAGGACAGCCATCATGGGCTGCCTGGGACCCTTGGGAGGAGCCTGGGGCTGGCTGGCGGACCCGTGCAAGGAAGGACAGAGAGGGGTCTTCACACCCACAAGTCCAAGGCAAGAACAGAAATGGGACAGAACAAAGGGGAGAAATGAAAGCCATGACTGGAAATGTGCGAGGGGCAAACATGCCTTCTCAGACCCTTTCACACATCCTGGCTGTGGAGCCATCTGTGAACACTGACCCTCTGGTCACCCTCTGCCTGGAACCAGATGGCACTGGTCAGGGTTTACTGTGACTAGAGCCAGGGTCAGCCAGATTGAAAAGCAAAACCAAAAGAAATCAAGAAACTCAGCAGGCCCCTGGGGACTTCTCCGTGAGCCCAGTTCCCCTGGGCTCCTCTGATTCCTCCGAGCTTCCTTCTGGCCCCCATGCCACACACTGTCTCAGGGGCTCCCACTTTAGGAAGATCAAGGCTACCAGCTACCTCCCAGCACTCTGCTCATGGAAATCAGACAACCCTGTGGGCCCTACATTGCCCTGTGTCTTGGCCAAGCGCCCGCCCAGGAGGGAAGCCAGGGATGTGCCAGATGCCCCCAGGTTACAACTCAGACCCAGACCCATGGCGATTCCTCAAATCCTACAGCCTGGAAGAGGCGTGACCCTCTTGGGACCATTACAAACTGGCAGGTGGGCAACAGAAGGGAGAACGCACTCCTGGGGCCTGACTTTAGCCATGGAGTCCAGGATCCGAATAACGCTCTTGGGAGAAGGCTGTTCCCCAGCCGGAGGCTCTGGTGATAGAGGAGTCACGTCCGCCCGCTGGGAAGCAATGGTAAAGGCACGACAGGTGGGGTGAGGGCGGGGACTGGGAAGAGGCTACATTTAGAGCTCCAACTGAGTTAAGAGTCTGGCCCCAGCTCACCAGGGTCCGGAGGCCCGCTTCTCTATACACTCTGGAGCTCCCTCCTTCCCGTGAGCATAGGGGCAGGCCAGGTCTGGCTCTGAGCCCCCGGGGCAGAGGGTCACTAGAACTAGAAGCATGTCCAAGGTCACAGAACGCCAGGAATTGGTGCTGGTCACTCCCAGCTCAGGGCATTTAGGGCAACGCCTTCTTGGCAGAAAATCGTTTTGAAGACGCTTGAAAGAGGATTTGGGGTTGGTCTGGGGGAGCTACCCCCGATTTGGCGAGAACACTGGCCTTGATTTCCCTTAGACCTAATCTCCAGAAGGGAGGGAGCTGAGAACTTGCCTGTGGATGGGAAAGGTGAGGGCAGGACGGCCTGGGAGAGCTCCGTGGCCCCACCCGCGGACAGGAGAGGCAGGAAGTGAAATCCTAATATGTACCCGGAAAGGGGAAGATAGGGAAATTCTGGTGGGCCTTTCTGATGACTACCACAGAAGTATATTAATAGGAAAAGGAGACAAGACACAAAACTGTCCTTCTTTATAGATTTATGAGTTCTTATATAAGCCAACAAGAAATAAATTAATAAATTATTATAACTGATAAGATCTTGTAGCACTGTTGCTGAGCACTGTTTACAAAAGCACTGTTTACAAAAACAAACAGTGGTACTAATCATCACCTGTTTGATAAAGTAGATTACTCTCTCCTCCAAACACTCGACTGACTTGGCTTTTCTAAAACTGTAGCCCCCTGGTTTTATACCACCTTCATTGGCTGCTCGTCTTAATCTTTTTTCATTTCCTCTGCATCTCGGTGCCTTCTTAATGTTGGAATATGCTAACATCAGTCTTTGGACATTTTTGTCTTTCTACTCTCTCTCCCTTGGTGATTTCTTCTAGTCTTTTAAGTCGATGTGGCAATGTTACTCATATTTATATGTCTTAGACAGATCTTGCCTCTGAATTCCAGACTCACATATACAACTGCCTGTTCAAATCCCAGTGTCTGATGACATCTAAAAGGGATCTTTTTGATCCCTTTATATAATGGCATCTAAAAGGTTAAGGGAGTTTTCTTTCCTTAATTTGTTCTTCAGGCAGTCTTTCCCATTTAGTAAATGACAACTCCATCCTTCAAGTCATTCAAAATAAAAACCTTGAAATCATCAGTGACTCTTCTCTCTCTCCAGTACTCCACTGCCCAGTTGTCAACAAATCAAGAATGTGACTCCTCTTACCTCCTCCATTGCTGCTAATTAGTCCTGATCACCATCATCTCTTGTTGAGCCTACTGATATAGCCCCTGATCGGTCTCCTTTTTCTTTATTTTTTTTTTTAAAGATTTTATTTATTTATTTGACAGGGAGAGACACAGCGAGAGAGGAACACAAGCAGGGTAAGTGGGAGAGGGAGAAGCAGGCTTCCCGGAAAGCAGGGAGCCTGATGCGGGGCTCGATCCCAGGACCTTGGGATCATGACCTGAGCCAAAGGCAGCCGCTTAACAACTGAGCCACCCAGGCACCCCCGGTCTCCTTTTTCTACTCTTGCCCACCTACAGCCTACTTTCCACACAGTAGCCTAAGTAAACCTAGTATCTGGATCATTCATGGTATTCACACAGTGGGTTCCCATCCCAGTTAGAGACAGTACAGGGCAGTGTGTTAGAGAACAGTCTCCAGAATCAGACTGTTTGGGTTTGAATTCTGGCTTTGTCACCCTCCAGTAGTATGCCCCTAGGCAAGTTACTTAAGCCATTTGTGCTGTGGCTTCTTTATCGGTAAGGTGGGGAATAATAGTAGTAAGTCTATCACAGGGTGGTTGAGAGGATCAGGTAAATTAATATGTATAATGCCCTTGGAACAGTGCCTGGTGCACAGTAATGCAAAATATATGTGCTGGCTGTTACTGTTATTTTAGTAAATGCCAAAGTTCTTTAAGTGACCTTGAAGGCTCTACATTACTACCCTAAGGTAAGCTCTGTGGTAGTCAGGAAATTTGTCTGTTTTCCCAGCACGTAAAATAAGGTCTCAGTCATAGCAGGTGCTCAGTAAGTATCTGTTTAATTAATGGATAATAGAATACATGAATTCAAAAGGGCCAATGAAATATAAGGAAGAACTCAGAATCTACTCCTGATTAAATGATACAAATTGCACCACAAATCACGGGGAAAGGAAGGACTTTTTAGTTGCTGTTGTTGAAGAAATTTGCTTTTTATGTGAGAAAAAAATTGGTGTTTACACCAATTAGAAAGCTAAACTTTAAAAATGTGACTTTTTAGGGCGCCTGGGTGGCTCAGTTGGTTAAGCGACTGCCTTCGGCTCAGGTCATGATCCTGGAGTCCCTGGATCGAGTCCCGCATCGGGCTCCCTGCTCGGCAGGCAGTCTGCTTCTCCCTCTGACCCTCCTCCCTCTCATGCTCTCTGTCTCTCATTCTCTCTCTCTCAAATAAATAAATAAAATCTTTAAAAAAAAAATTCTAAAAATGTGACTTTTTAGACAAAACACTAAGGCACACGCCCTAGAAGTCAAATGTGGGTTGAGCAAAGTTAGCAGAAGGAAGAAAATAATAAAGATTAAAGCAGATATAAATGAAATAGAGAATAGAAAAACAGGAAAAAAAATCAACAAAACCAAGAGTTGGTTCTATGAAAAGATCACAAAAACTGACATTGAGGGATCCTGGGACAGGGGAGCCAAGAAAGAAAGTGATATTTTCTGTTAAATTGAGCAAAATAGGATCTGGGTTATTATAATTTGCACAGTAAAAAAAATATGGCTTTACTTTGTACTCAAACCAATGAGGGGGCATACTTGTTACTAATGTGAATCACTGTATATAAGTAGGATCATAGTATACCTGCTAATTTAGAACTCATTGTTTTTCCTTTAACAATATGTTGTGGACATGTTTCCATGAAGTAAATGTATAAATGTAAAAAAACCAAAAAACAAAAAACGGGGGGAGCATCTGGGTGGCTCATTCGGTTAAGCATCCAACTCTTGATTTCAGATCAGGTCATGATCTCAGGGTTGTGGTTGGACATGGAGCCTGCTTAAGATTCTCTCTCTCTCTCTCCCTCTGCCCCTTGCCACTCATGCTCTCTCTCTCTAAAAAATAAATAAATAAATAAATAAATTTAAAAAGTTTTTTTAAGATCTCAAAAAAAGAGTGGGTTGGGTAATTGGATAATGACTACAACAAAATTAAAGATTTTTGGCAATAAAGGACAGTGAAGGTAACAAAACAACTTACAAATTGGGAACCGGGAACTGTATTTGCAACATTAAAAGCCAAGGATTATTATCTAGGACATAATAGAAATGTCTGTTGATCTGCAATTAAAACAAAAAGTAGAAAATAATGAACAGATGTGAATTGGCAATTCGCAAACATGGGAACCTGAATGCTTTAAGTATCAGAGATTCTTACACTTGCTAATAATCAGAGAAGTGTAAATTAAAACAGTAATGATCTAATCCTTTATACTCTTCAGATTGGTAATACAAGACTGATACAATCCTTTATACTTCTGAGATTGGTAATGAGGAAAAGTAGCAAGTACTGGTGAATGAAATGGGAATGAAATGGGGAATTCTCATATTCTGCTGGAGAAAGTATAAACTAGTAGAAACTTGGGGGAGAGAAAGCTGGCATTACAGATGAAATGATATATGTGTATCCCCTAACACTCCCACAACCCTGTTCTTGCTCTTAGACTCCTCTTCAGCATGTCTAAGGATCCCTGTTTGCATCACTGTTTGCAGTAGTGAGAAACTGGAGGAAACCTTTGCTGGGGGAAGAGTAAGTAAAATGAGACAGGTGCACACAAAGACTTATTATTTAGCATTAAGAAGCAATAATCATGGTGCTACACACAGCAACTATGTACATCTTAAAAGTGATATTATTGAGTGGAAAATAATAAAGAGGGAGAACACGATTTATAGGTCAATCCAATTTATATTAAGTAAAACTGTATTTGCAGGAAGGAGGAATGAGAAAGGAGGTCAGCTCATAGTCAAACTACTGATTCTTGTTCTGCGCCTGCTCATTCCCAGTGTGGGTACCTCGACCTCCAGGACAGGGGTGCAAGGGCAATATCCGATGTGTTTATTATGGCCGAAGCCTCGGAGACTGTGGAGAAGACACCTGCCCTTTAATGTAACTGACACACGTGGAAAGAGGGATTGGGCATCCCCAGAGGCCCTTGGCATGGAGCTCCTTCAGAAATGCACACAGATTCGCAGGAGATTGCATTTAGGGCCAAAAAAGACACTGAAAGCTTAGAAGAAAAATACCTACTTACACCTACGTAACTAAAAGGGGCAATAGTCTAAAATCCTTATAAAGAGCAGTTTCTAAATCCACCACTATAGTGTCTTAGATTTTCCACATCAGACATTAACCACAGCCTTTGGCCTTTGTCATTCTTAAAATATAGCTGCTATTGCTGAAGCTCGTACTACGCATTGGGTAACACAAGCAGCTAGCCATCCCTTCTGCCCAGATTTCAACACAACCAGTGTAAAGCGTTCACAAATTGCCCAGTATACTTGTCAGAACATGTCTTTGCCAGTATGATCTGCGATTTATTGACCTTGGGTTACACATTTTAAATCTAGTATTCTAGGCAAGTCCCAAATTATAAGCCAATTTTACTTCAAAATGTATTTCGTGACCTTGTTTGGAAATGAGGATGTCCTTTCCCATGGAAAGAATGGTATAAGTGGTCTAATCCACCTTCCTGGGCACTGGGTTCACAGCCAAATTTTGGAAAGCTGGACATTTATTCTTAGCAGCCTTCCTGCTATAGTTACAGGTTTGCTTAACACACCTACACATGAGTGCACGCTGCACACAGGAAAATAGGCTCTTCTTTAAGCTAAAGAAATATTGGGGAGGGGGCGTCTGGGTGGCTCAGTCGGTTAAGCAGCTGATTTTTTTTTTTTTTAAGATTTTATTTATTTATTTGTCAGAGAGAGAGAGTGAGAGAGAGAGCACAAGCAGGGGGAGCGGCAGAGGCAGAAGGAAAAGCAGGCTCTCTGCTGAGCAGGGAGCCCAACGCAGGACTCGATCCCAGGACCCTGGGGTCATGACCTGAGCCAAAGACAGATGCTTAACCAGCTGAGCCACCCAGGCTCCCAAGCAACTGACTCTTCAGCCCAGGTCTTGATCTCAGGGTTATGAGTTCAAGCCCTGCATTGGACCTCATGCTGGGCATGGAGCCTACTAACACAAAAACAAAACAAAACAAAACAAAACAAAAAAACATTAGATACAAGCTTCCCTTCACTTGGTGTGGCTTGTTTAACTTTGAGATTCTCCTGAAAGTGACCCCTCCTTTGGCTTTAGCAATAGGTGACCAGGATGTGGACTTGTGCTCTGATGAACATAAAAAAAGAACATAAAAAAGAAAAGTCAAACCACAGTGTCTGAAGGGAGAGAGAATAGGTCAGATCTTGAAACATCTCCATGGGTAGCCAGGCTCTCATTTGTTCATTCATTCATGCAAAGTGGCAGCAAACACTGAGTGGGGGTCTGCTCTAGCCCTGCAGGCCCTTCTCTAGCTACAGTGGAAACAAAAGAGATGGACGTGTGTTTATCCGTTAGCAAAGTGTGTAAAACATGCTAGCTGGCAATAAGTCAGAGAGAGAGAAGGAAGTCAGGAGAGGGGCTTAGGGAACTTTCTGAGGTGGGGTGGCATAAAGAAGTCTGCTCTGTTGCACACGCAGGTGACATGTCTGGGATGGTGGAGGAATGTCAGGAGGGGCCGCAGGGGCCTGAGTGGAGTGGGGGAAGGAGAACCTGAATAGAAAAAACGAGAAATGAGAAATGAGGTTTATTTGATTTTGAACCACCCCTCCCACACACTTTATGGGTAGTGAAAGGACACCATCTCCTCTCTCTCTCTCTCTATCTCTCTCTTTCTTTACCTCTCCAAGAGAGTTAGAGCCTTTGCACCCAGACTAAAGTGGTCTAGGTTCCTGTTTTCCACATACCCTGATCAGTCACCGTTTTAGTCTTACCCAGGACTTCTCCAGCTTTCTTCCTCATGTATCCTCTATCCCTCAGTCGTTCTTTTTTTCTCTCTCCCTCTTAATATTTCTTGCTTCCCTGACAATGAGAATAGCTACGTGTTAAGAAGAAGCTGATCTAATTTAGTTCTCACTAAGGTGCTTGTCAATAGGAATAAATCTTTAATTGATGTAGCATCAAGTCCTGTGAGGAACGGAGTTCTGGAATTGGCTCTGGGGTCCGGGACCTTCGCTGGTCGTTCAGCATATTTTCCCTTTGCTGACTCAGGAATGCAGAGGCTCAAGAGCATCAGGACCTCTGCTTGGTGGTTGTTTTTTTTTTTTTTTTGCAGTGATGGAACGCGTTTGGTGGTGGGAAGGGCCGAATAGGGCAGGCTTTGCACAGAACCCTCGTTGGTCAGCTGGTATCTGTGGTTTGCTAACTGCAGCACTCGCCAAAGCTGAGACACCCCCTCCGTGAACTCAGGAGCCCGGCGTGGCCTTCTGAAAGAAAGAAAGCGTCACAGAATGCCCTGGAGCTTTGCTGTTATGTGAGTCAGAGCGCACAAGGTGGGGGACGCAGCTGGGGTCAAAAGCAGAAGACAGGATAAATTAGTCCATGAAACAGCAGGCCAAGGTTTCCAGAGGAGCTGCTACCGCTGCCTACTGCTTTGAAGTGAAGGAAAGAAAGCAGACAAGAGTACACGGCTCAAAGAGAGTGGGCGGTGAGAGAAGGAACATGCTCAGGAGCCTCAGGAGCACCAAAATAGGTTTTCATTCAGGATGACCCAAACCTAGATTTCGAGTCTGTCAGATCGGCCACACACGCATGCCTCTCTCTCTTTCTCACCCATCCATGACTCTATCAATTCCATCTATCAATTATCCATCTACCTCCTTACCCACCCACGAAAAGGAAAAGTCAACCTGCATTGTCTGGTAGGAGAGGAAATAGGTGGGATCTTAAAGTCTGTTCCTTTGGCATCCAGACTGTAACTAAGAGATGAGAGATTCATTCATTTCTGTCAACAAATACATAGACACACACATACAAGGATATTGTCACTTTCCGTTAGAAGAGCAGAGAAATATACACACACGTTCATAAAGACCCAAGGCCACTTCCAAGGGCCGAGTGAAAAGTTAAGAGTTTTAACTAATTTGGCTTTAAACTCAAGGCTTCAGATACAGGTTAAGTGGAGGGTTTGGGAGGGCACTGCAGAAGAGCCCGGGTTGGAGCTGTGAACCCCAGGAGTTAGGGCAGCACCCTGGAATGAACACCTTTCACAGCCTCATCTGCCAGGGGTTGCTGTGAGTTGTTAGCAGGAAGAGAACTAGGTGTTTGCAATCTACGGCAGTGTGGGGAAAATACAGGCAATGTATGGAGAGACTTTTGATAATAAGATGTAATGTTGGAAGATCATGAAAAAACACGCTGAATTGCGGTTTTCATCATTCTCGAGGACTATATTGCACAAAGCAGTTTATTTATTTTTTTTTTAAGATTTTATTTACTTTTTTGAGAGAGAGAGAGAGAGAGCAGCACTAAGGGAGAAGCAGACTTGCCGCTGAGAAGAGAGCCCGATGCGGGGCTTGACCCTAGGACCCGGGGATCGTGACCTGAGCCGAAGGCAGACGCCTAACGGCTAAGCCACCCAGGCACCCCACACAAAGCACTTTAAACTGAAGCGATTCCCAATAATTTATAACAGATTGGAGGTAAGAAACTTGCTTTAATCGATTTCCATTGTACTTCACCCTCCTCCCCGCCACCGCCAACATACATCTCATGTAGAATTTCACCCTTTCAACTGTGTTCTGGGACTTAACCTAAAAATGTGGTACTGGCTTCCCCATTAGGTGGTAAGTGGCAAAGACACAGGTTCACAGGCTGGAAAGTTGTGGCCAAAGAGGCAGTGTGACTTTCAACCTGAGACACCTCTGAAAACCGACCACATGCTAAGTAAGCCTGCAGCTTGGGGAGAAATGAACATGTTCAGAATGTGGGTGTGTGTGTTTGTTGCTGATTTCAGCAAAGTCCTCTGAGAGGGATGGACAGAGGCTAGCCAGGGGTAAGCAGAGAAGGAGGAACAGAGCTGTGCTCCGGGAGGCCCCCTTCCTGCAGCTTTAACTCCTGAATGCCAGAGAGTTAGGTCATGGGAGGTACGGTAATGTTCTGCACCCCAAATGGGAAAACGAACAGGTGGTTTTAAGAAGCTACTTAGCAAGACCGTGGCACCAAACCTTTCCCGCAAACCTCCTGTTGAAATCCCTGGCAGACAAGGTGAAACAGTCCTGCAGCAAAACCTGGATCTGGGATGCCGCCTTCTCTGCCCCGCCTCATTTTTCACATGGCCTTTGCATCCTCACATGGAAAGCTGAGGGGTGAGAGAAGAGGCAGATCTCCAAGACCAAGGAGTCAAAGATCAGAACTTTGAGCTCAGCCTAATCCTAATACAGGTGTGAAGGTGCAGGTGGCTGTGAGACTGGGGGATTCATCTACTTTGGAGTTTCAGGGGGATCTTCTGACTCTCCCCGCTTTTTCCATGCTTCACTTCTTGATGAGCTGATTTTTAACGGAAACTTGAAGGACAAGTTAGGCATTAACCAAGGGAAAAGGAGGAAGAAGACTTTCCTGGCAAAGGACACATTGCAAAGTCTGGCATACCTGAAAACCTTCAGGTTATAACCCCAGCCGTGAAATAATGGTCCCTCTTCTGGCATACTGGGAGTGGCACAGAATCTTGACATATTCAGATCTGAGTTTGAATATTTGAGTGCCTTTTATTTGTCATATGACCATTGGCCAAGGTAATATATTCTCTCGCAACGTCCACGTCATCATCTGTAACATGGGTGAGATTTACCTATGAGAAACTACATGCAGTGTCCAGAAGGTTGCTGGATACATAGTAGCTGCTCAGTAAGCGTCGATATCCCGGTGACATCACCCATCCCTACACATCTGTCACAGACAAGAGCATCTTTACTGCTTTACAAATCCTTTCTTCCTTGCTAATTTCAACTCCTTCCTTCCCTTCTATGAACTCCTGTATTTCATTCTTGTTATCAAAGAATTGAGTTTTTCTTCATCCTTTCTCTTATCTTTGAAATTGACTAACAGGATTGTGCCTCTAAGAAGAGCTCACCATCAACCCCAGTGTACCTAGAAAGTTACTGGACACAGAATTGGTCATTATTGATCATAAAGCCTAAGAGCTAAAAGGGCTTGGGAAAGTATGGCAGTTGAACTACAATCAATGCTGAATCTCATGATGTCCGCGTAGCTTATAATCACAGAGCACCTGGAAAATGGGCCAGAGATATATTTACAAAATGCAACCCCACCGAAACTATTTTGGTGCAAACATGTATACATACTGCTAAACGCGGCAGACATTTAAGGGTTTTGGGGGGAGACTGAAGAACATTTCCACCTGTTCTGTCACGGGGCACACTCAGGTCCCTATTCAGGTAACACCTTCTTGGGGCGTTCTGCTTACCTGGTTTGCACCTCTGGGATGCAAACCCTGACCACCATGATGAGATGGGTTCGTTCATTTGAGGTCCATTTCCTCAATAATACCCCAAATGGGGGGTTACTTGGTACGTTTTGAAGATAGCACAGATTAGTTGAGAAGAACTGAAACTATACTTAGAAGCTACATTTGCTAAATAAATTTGCAAAAGACAGTGAGTACTCTATCCAAGATGAAGGACTCATTCTCAGTACGTTTTGAAGATAGCAAGGATTAGTTGAGAAGAACTGAAACTATAATTAGAAGCTACATTTACTAAATAAATTTGCGAAAGACAGTGAGTACTCTATCCAAGATGAAGGACTCATTCTCCAGTACAGTATACTTTTAGGGTTAGAGCAAGGCTTGCTCCTTAGGACCTGGTCACAGATGTGGCTCTTCTGCTTCATGCCTTGGCCCTCTAATGTCACCTCTTTCTGCATCACTCCCTAGTTCAGGGCGGTGTTTTAGATCCACTGTAGCTGGGTTTGGATTCTGGCCTGTTCCTTACTGGAAATATTGCTTTGAGTAAGTTTCTCTATCATTTTTGAATTGCCGTTTCTTCTGCTAAAAGTGGAGGTAACATGGGGCACCTGGGTGGCTCAGTCATTAAGCGTCTGCCTTCGGCTCAGGTCATGATCTCAGGGTCCTGAGATGAAGCCCCCCGCATCAGGCTCCCTGCTAAACGGGGAGTCTGCTTCTCCCTCTCTCTCTGCTCTCCCCCCGACCCCCCACTCCTGTTCTCTTTCTCAAATAAATAAATAAAATCTTTTAAAAAATTAAAAAAAAAATAAAAGTGGGGTTAACAGATCTGCCTTGTGAGATGACTGTGGACTTAGGGCCAACAAATACAAACCTGTGGTGATGTGTGAGCTGCAGAGATTGCTTACTAAAAGATCCGTTAAATAATACTTTTATTTATTTTTGCTGTTCTTTCTTGGCATCCTTTCCTGTGTCCCTCCACAACCCCCCCCCAAACACCCCGTGACAGATTGGCCAGGTCCTGCTAGACAAAAAATGCAGAATTCAAGCCTTGCAGTGGCTTCAGTTTCTAGCTATACGCTACGGAGTCCTCATCAGCCCCATTCCTCCATCTGAGCTCTTGTGTTTCTATAATTTCTTATGTACTAGCTAAGCTGAAGGAAGACCAGGACTTTTTCCAATGCATTCCTTACTGTAGCCAGAGAATGATTTTTCTCCATGCTTTTTGATAGTGGTTGTGTAAGTGGAGGTTTTATAGAACACTCTGGCTTAGGGAAGGAAAAAACCTCAAGCCTGCATGCTCTATCAAAACTTCTCCTCCCATTAATCAAAAACTGACGATGTTTTATTTCTGTATCGCATTGCTTCTTATACCTGTCAGCTGAACCACCTGGGATTCTGTGGTTTAAACATTTCATTTTCCTGTAAGTAGGAAATATAGGGAAGCAGCTACAACAAAAACAGTAAGTTACACGCAACTAACACGATGCTGAGCTCGCATGCTGTGCAGCCCCAGAGAGTATAATCTCCAGGGGTCAATTCGGATGAAAAGTGCCAGTTTGATTCCTTACTCTGGCCTTTAAATATAAATGGCTCCCTTTTCCAGGATAGCAAATTTAAACCCTCCCAAGATTTTAATAGTTTATTCTGAAGGACTCTGCTCATATATAATTTTTATAGACCAATGAAGGCTTTTAGGTAAAGTACTCTGTTACTTTCAATTCCATTTATTAAATAAATATATATTGAAACCCTACTAAATCCAGAGGGACTAACCCAAGCCCTGTAGGGACTGCAACGATTTCTTGTTTATAAACAACTTACGTGATTTCTTCTCTACATAAAGTATGACCTGCTTTACATATAAATAGGGGCTTCTTTTAATTATGGCACATCTAAATCACAGTCATAGCTCTTTTTTATTATATGGTATGCATTTTCAGTGTGAATAAAATAGTTCATAAGTCAAAGTAAAAGGAAATATTCAATTATGCAAACACTGCTTTTCCAAAGAGACAAGCAATTGGACTTGAAGCATTTTACTTCAATTCATGGATTATTGAATAAGCATATTTTGAGCACCTACTATGTGCCAGACACTTTGGTAGTATCTGGGATATGAATAAAACAGGACCGTTTCCAGGGACTCAAAATCTGTTAAAACACAATTTACAATAAAACATGGCACACACAGCAACAAGTTGTGTTTAAGGTAAGAAGGCCAGTAAGAAAAGATTTGGGGGTGATCTCCTGGTTTCCTGCTCCAATTCCCCCAAATGATTCCATTCCTCATAGTGTTCCCAGCTGCTGAAGCCAAAAACATAGGCATCACCCATGAATTGGCCCTTTCCTTGATCTCCCACCTTCAGTCCATCCGCTGGTCCAGGCAAACCCTTCCCCTAAATTGCATCTTAAACCTGCCGGTTCACCTCCAACCACACTGTTTTCTCCCAAATTCAGGCTGCCGTCCACTTTCCCCGGGTCCTCTTCAGCAACTGGTTGCGCTGCTCTCCCCGCTTCTGTTCTTGCCACCCTACATTGCATTCTCTGCACAGCAGTAAGTAGGGTTTTAAAAAATACAGAGCAAATCATGTTCTACTGTCTGAAGCCCTTCAGGGGCTTCCTGTTATGCTTAAAATGAAACCCAGTCCCTAAGACCTATAAGACCCAACATGATCCCATACCTTCTGCATCACCTCCCCCTTTCCTCTGGGCTCCACACTGTAATAACTGTGAAAGGTACAACAGTGCACCATCGTAGGGACTGCAAGTTATACTAACGCTGTTGTGTGTATCTCAACCTTCCTTCTGTTTCTATATGTGTCTAGCGTGCTCTCACCTCAGACGTTCTGCATGGAACTCACTCTCCCCAGATACCCCCTTGGAAGGCTCCTTGTTTTCTTGCAGACCTGAGCTCAGAAGTCCCCTCCTCACCCTCTAGCAACTCACTCCTTATTTCCTTCTTCGCAGCACTTACCAATATTTGAAATTGTCCTGGCCTCTCTTTTGTTTGTCTTTTCCTCCCAGTCCTCCCACATCCTGGCCCTCCACACACACACACACACACACACACACACACACACACGCATGCACGCACACATACACACTCGCAGGTGTAAGCTTTGCAAGATCAAGGACCTCTTCTGTCTTGTTCGTATCTATCCACCCAGCACTTATCGTTAGATGGTTGTGGAATGGATGAATGAATGATTTTATTTTTTCTTAAGTAATCTCTATGCCCAACTTGGGGCTCAAACTCAAGATCAAGAGTCAGATGTGCTACCAACTGAGCCAACCAGGCACCCCTTCTTTTTCTCCTCCTCCTCCTCCTCCTCCTTCTTCTTAGCAAATGAATGAATGATTTCAGAAGGAAAAGGACTTTGGAACTAAGTAAGAGCTTGTCAGACCAAGATGATGGAGTGAGACTTTAAAACTGTAAGGTATTGTTTCTTCCTAAATTGCCTAGTGAGAGAGACACTTAAAGATGAGGAACTAGCAATACAATGGTTAATATTCCAATTGGGAATAACTTCCTGAAAGCGGACATAGTATGGACTGAAATATGCTTCACTCAAGGCAGCCAGACTAAGACTGAATACTAACACTTGGAACGTGTTTTGGTTTTTTAAAAGTTCTGAGTATCGGAACTGGTGTCTGCATTCAGAAGTTATCGCATGGATTCTGTCTTTCCAATTATACCTTCACTCTCTGGTATTTTTAAAAGTGAAATTGCAATTTAAAATTTCAAAACCTTTGTGGGTTTCTTCTGTGTGATTGGGAAGAGAGGTCATGAGAGTTCACTGGCAAATACGTTGGTATATGTGGAACATACTCAATGACAAGATCACAAATCGTTTGCAAGAGTCTTGGAAATAAAAGCTTGTTTTCTGTCACTAAAGCTTTTAACATGGGGGCCTTGAGCTAACAGTGACAAGAATCTGGGGGAAAAAAAACTACCTTTACTAAATTGTCTGGGGGCCATTTCTGTTCTTAATTAAATCTTTCAAGTTTTCTTATGATTTATGAAGCTACTGGAAATAAATCAGCTTCCATCTTCTCATTGTCTTTATGGGGAGTTTACCATTTTCCCACAAATCATTAGCATTTGTCTGGTAATTATGGAAGCTGCCCTCTTCCAAGCCAATAGTGTTGACCTCTCTAGAAACCGCAAAATTAGAATGACGGCAACTGAATGAAGAGGGCTTTTTTCTTTTCTAAATTAGCATTTACATTTTCCCAAGAAATTTGTAAGCATAATAAATGTCTGAGGTCAATGGCATAGACATTCTTATCATCTGAAGGCTAATTATTCTGTTTTCTTATTTCTAGTAGATAGTTACTGCTAACTTTTTTTTTTTTTTTTTTGGCTTCTGAAAGTTTGGGTTTGTCTCTACATCCCTCCATCCATAGAGCTCATCTGTTTTCAGAATTGTACATCCCTCCTGCTCCAATGACCTCCTGATTTCTAGGCTAGACTTCTGACCCAGGCACCAGGCCCATGGTTTTAAACAAACACAGGACCTTTTCATGCAAAAGCTCCACCACCAAATAAAATTCAATAAACCCCAAGTTAACCAAGATTCTTTTGCTATCCATTCATGTCTGTCTTTCACTCCCTCACCTCCCACATTCCCTGGCCTATATTCCTGCCCATCATTCCCTTAGCCCTTCCATTCAGACTGTAGCAAAGGCTTATTTATATATTATCTCTTAGATTCATTTCTTCCAGTCCCATTGGGTACACGCTTGTATAGGTATCATCACACCTAAATCAAATCAACAATGTTCTCATCTGTCTCCCTGCCTTTTATTTCTTTGTCCTTAAAATCCAAATACATTTTCAAAAATAATTTTTGCAGCATAAACATGACTAGAAGGGGATCCAAGAGCTCCTTACTTACCAGGAAAAGAAAAGCTTCATGTTATCTGTCAAAACAATTCTCAAGAACTTATCTGAGCACTTAACCCCCCCCTTCCTTCTTTTTTTTTTTTTTTGTCAGCTTGCATTCTAGATAACCCTGTCTCTTTGCTGTCTTCTGGCCAACCTTTTTAGATGGTCCTCTGTCATTTCTACCCTGGATGACCTCCTCTCTTCTTGTCACTTATCCAAGATTATTTTTTCTTCAAGGCACTTTTCAAACCTCATCTCTTCAGAGAAGTCTCCCCTGGACACTTGAATCTATATCCATTTCCTTTTTCAACAATATAATCTCCTGTATTGTTTGGTGTGCTAGGTCTTGTCTCCCTCATAAGAACTTAAATTCTGCAGGGCCAGAGATATTTTCGGCAGCATCTGCATCTTTGACAGTCCTAAACCTTTTTTAAACATTTTAGGAAGTATTTGAGGAATCATATAGCAACAAAGAATCAGCCTAATGTGTAAGCTCCGTGAGGTCTGGGGTCATGCCTGTTCTGTTCCCAGCTGTGTATTCAGTGGGTAACACAATGCCTGGCACAGGGTCAGTGTCAATATACATTTTGTGATTGAGAAAATGAATACAGAAGAACCCTCCTATGTCCATTTTTATAGTGTGTATTCAACAAATCAGAGTCATCAAGAGAAAGAAAGATGCCTGACATAGAATGTCAAATCTAAAGACACATATCCATAGGTTAAAAATTGAAGCTACAGCATACATATGTTAAAAAACTAGCATAGTAGGGTGCATCACGACAATCAGAATCCAGGCACCTGTTGAATCCTGAGAAGCTTTGAGATTTCTGTAACCTTAGGTCTGGTATGGGGACAAGGTATCATGGAGCAAAAAAGTACAATTGCTTCAGTGAGAAAGCCGGTGGGGGTGGGGAGGCTAGTCCACACCCTCAAGAAGTGAGTGGATCTTCCCACAGAGGGACCAGTACAATATGTTGTTAATAAAAATGATATTTTTAGTATGCTTGTTTTCCATTTTGGGTCAGATCCCCATGTTAGGAGCTGTCGTTTCATACTCTACGTTCTACTCTAGCATTCATTATGACTGTAATCAATGATTTTTTTGTTTGATATATTTCTTTAATATCTGTTACCCATGCAAAGTGCAAGCTTCCTGTAGGCTTCTTGTATCCCTCATGTCTGGAATGGAGACTGAAGCAGAGCAGGTGTTCAATATATATTTGTTGGATGAATGAGGAAATCTAAGCCTAGAATCAAATGTGTGTGTGTGTGTGTGTGTGTGTGTGTACACTCTTGCATGTGAGAGACAGAGAAATAGACCTACAGGATAGAACTGAAGACTCTAGGAAGGTGAGGCAGTTCTGTGAAGGGGAAAGTGCCTCTGCCTAGCTGTCTCTTCGTTTATATCTGTGAAGTGGGGAGAACAGCAGGATCCCTTATATTAACGTCAATTGGGAGGCATTGAACCCAGTCCCTGGTTCCTACACAAGACATTGCTCACCCTTTTGACAATTTTCCTTTAATTCATGAACTCATTGGCTACTCTTTCTCAGGGAAATATCATGAAACAAATTTGAGAAAAATGAAAGAGCAGGAGATACAAAACACAGTGTAACACAATGGATTGTACATGCTTGAAAGCCATTCAGATCCTTGCAAAAAGAAACTAGAAAATGTTTCCTCTGATTTCGTCCTATCTTAAATACTATATTTGTGTGTGTGTGTGTATACAGTATATATCTGTATCTGTTTCTTCATCCATAGCTCAGACTACATCTGTCCATATTTGTCCATATAATTTTTTTAAAGATTTTATTTATTTATTTGAGAGAGAGAGAATGAGAAAGAGAGAGAGAGAGCATGAGAGAGAGGAGGGTCAGAGGGAGAAGCAGGCTCCCCGCCAAGCAGGGAGCCCGATGCAGGACTTGATCCGGGGACTCCAGGATCATGGCCTGAGCTGAAGGCAGTCGCTTAACCAACTGCACCACCTAGGCGCCCCTTGTCCATATATTTTAATTAGTGATAGATTTTTGCATTGATATGTAAATAAGGAAAAAGTGAGATTTTATTTTTTTGAAGATTTTATTTATTTATTTGAAAGCGAGAGAGCAGAAGCAGAAGGAGCAGCAGAGGGAGAGGGAGAAGCAGACTCCTGATGTGGGACTTGATCCCAGGACCCTGGGATCATGACCTGAGCCGAAGGCAGATGCTTAATGACTGAGCCACCTAGGCGCCCAAAAGTGAGATTTTATAAAACAAAAAGTTGAAATAATCTCCTCCTCCTTCTTCTGTCCTTTTTCTCTCCCACCCTCTCTCTCTCCATTTCCTTCCTTCTTTCCTTCCTTCCTTCCTTCCTTCCCTCCCTCCCTCCCTTCCTTTTTTGAAGTGATCAGATCAAAATAAATACCAGAGTAGTTTTTAAAACCATTACTTTGGAATATCTTCTGCAGTTTTGATGAACTTAAAATTTTGCTTTAGATACTGAGGGCCACAATGAAGTTTTTAAAGGAAGCACCAGGGTAAGTTCTGCTGACCTCTATATCTGGCAAGTATTGGGCACTTTTCTTTCTTTCTTTCTTTTTTTTATTATGTTATGTTAATCACCATGGGCATTTTTCTTTAGTTGCAGGCTGGGCAACATGAATTTTTGTAGAGGGATTCCTCTGTGACCTAAGTGCCCAGTATGATGGCATGAAACAGTGTGCTCTTTTTTTTTTTTTTAAGATTTTATTTATTTATTTGTCAGAGAGAGAGAGCACAAGCAGGGGGAAGTGACAGGCAGACAGAGAAGCAGGCTTCCCGCTGAGCAGGGAGCCCGATGCGGGACTTGATCCCAGGACCCTGGGATCATGACCTGAGCCGAAGGCCGACGCTTAACGACTGAGCCACCCAGGCATCCCCATCAGTGTGCTCTTGACCAGCCACCTTGTAAGAGGAAGACTGAGGGAGCAAACTAATCTTGGGCAGGGGATCTTTTCCTGAAATATAGAGTCAGGGACTTGAGATTTCCCTCTTGAAATTGAAATCATTGCAAAAATATTGAAATTAAGATCTTGACGGTAAAATTGTCTGCATCAGTCCAAACCTTTTTTCAGCCATGGTCCCAAACACAGCTGCACTGTGCTATCAAAAGAACAATGGTTAAAGGTAAAGTTTAGGAGAGGGAGTGAAATGTGAGCAAAACACGTGGAAGAGGAGCATTTCCCTCTAAATGGATTCTGTTAGACTTTGTCATTTAACACCAAGATAACTGTTAATGCCACTTATTGGAGGTGAACGGCTGTCGGGAATTTTTCATATGTTGTTTAATCTTTGCAGCAGTTCCGTGAGGTAAATTTTATTATCTTTATTAATCCTCTCTTGTAGAGGAGCAGACTGGAGCACTGAGGGGTCAAGGAACACACTCAAGCCATGCAGCCACTAAGTGGCCAAGCCAGGGCTTAAACCCAGGCAAAAGGATTCCCAAGGCCACAAGCTACCCAGGGCACCATCGTTGACTCATCTCTGTAACAGATAGAACCTGTCCGCAGGACGGGGGCTACCAATGGACTGATTGTATATAATTGGGTGATCTTTTTTATGATCCAGATGGCAGAAGGATGTCTTCATTCACTCCTGATGGAAAACAAGCACATGTTTTCTCCTAAAGAATGAAGAACCTCAACCTCAATAAAAGCTTTGACATATGATGTGGCCTATGTGATAATTTATTTTATTTGCAGTTTACCTGTCACTGACCTACAATGGTAGCATCTGGCTTTGCTTACTGAAAAGCAGGCACTCGTGATTAACTGCCTCTGACTGTTCTTTTCCCAGAGCCGTCTGCATCTGCTAGGCTTTGCAACTGGAATTTCTGAAGCAATTCATCCTGACATGAAAATTAGGTTCTATAAAAACAGGAGTTTCATATCAAAAAAGGAAAATGAGTGAGGTTGTAATAATTTAGCACTCGCTTTTCAAAGAAGCAGAGCCCCAAATAATACATGGGCTGTTTAGATAAATCAGCTTAGATAAAGGCCCTAAAACCAACAATATTTTAACAGGTAAAAGGACTCTCCTTTTCTGGTTTCTCTAAACATTTGACATTACTGGCCACACCGTCAGTGTGTGTGTGTGTGAGGACATGGGAAGGACCCAACAGAAGTCTGGGGAATCTTCCTGAAGGATCAGTGAAGAAAAAGGACTTGTCAAGGCTAGACTATGGAAGGGGCGATGTGTTTTAGGCAGAGGGGGAACATGAACAAGAGGATAAAGACGTGGGAGGAATTAAGAAGGCTGGAGTGCCAGTGGGAGAGGTAGAATGACTGGCCAGGTAGGTAGGTGGCAGATCCAGGAAAGCATTGTGCATTATGTAAGTGAGTCTAATTTTACTCCACAGGCAAGAGGGAGCCATGAAAAGATACTCAGCAGAGTAGGAGCATGGTTAGTTGCAGATATTAGAAGGCTCTCTGGAAGCATGGCGTCCATTAGATTGGAGAGAACATAGACTAGAACAAGAGAGAACTAGTCAGGAAGCTACTGGAATGACCATTGTAAGAAAGGATTCTGGCTCAAACTGAGGCAGTGGCATGAGTACAGACCAAGGTGGATGAAAGAGGCCTTTAGGAGTTTGAATCTCTACATGCGGTGACTGATTAGATGCGTAGGAAGGGAGAAGAGTCAAGGATGACTACTAGGTTTTGGACTTGGACACCAGGAAAATGAGAGAGACTTGTATATCTGTCCAAACAGGGATGGTGGAAAATATTGGCCAGACAGCATGGGTAGAGGCTATGTGGTGTTGTGAGGTCTTGGAGAAGCAAGAGGATATGGGGCGCCAGTGGGAGTAGAAACATCACTTCCACGGAGATGGGAGAACAAGGCACAAAGAGGGAAGCGGGTGCAGATAAGCCCGTGCTGCTACAGTAGATGGGGCAACAGTGCTCAGAAAATGAAGGGACTTCTTAAACTTTCTCTAAGAGGTGACAAAGTTTTGGCTAAGAGTAAAGATCAAGGTGTTAGGTAGGAGAGCGGTGAGGGGTGGTGAAGGTATGAACTGTTGTGGACAATAGAAAGGAATGAATGTTGCCTAGGAAAAGGCAGATGGGTGCCTGGACAGGTTGGTGGCTTTGAAAGGGCCAAAGGAAGCCATAAATTGGTTGTGGGACCATTCTGCTCAGTTTGTGATGCATAACTTCACCCTACTGTATTCTACCTGGTTATTGTATTACAACTCACTATTCTTAAGACCTCGGTGATGGCAGGGACCATGTTTCATTTAACTCGGAGAATCTGCAGTGTTCAGACCAGGGCATGACCTGTATTAGATGTTCAATATACTTCTGTTGACTTGAAATTTGGGCAGCTATAGAGCAGAAGACATGAAATACTATTAGCAAACAGAACCATTTTTCCCCAAGTGCATTAAATGGCAGTACCTTGGAGAACTCTGAAAGTAGAACAGTCAATATTTTAGGATGGTTCTCCCAGGAGTGACAGTTCTCTGTATGAACAGGTGTATCTGAAAAGACCAATTTGCTGCCAATAGTCACTTTCCTGCTGCAGACTTGGGGTTTAATGATTTAAGGCGAGGCAGAGCACCTAGCATTGTTTACAGGGCTCTTTCTTCACAGTGACATTCTAAAAGAGTCTGTGCAGGGATTTTAGGGAGAAAAGTACAGGGGATTGGAAAAAAGTGACAAAAAGGGATAACCAAGGGAAAGAGTGAGCTGAGGACAAGTGCCAGTTGAAAGTTGTTGACTGACACAGTATATGCTGTAAGGCAAAGAGTAGAGAGTGGAATAAAACAAAACAAAACAAAGCCAAACCCTAAAAAACCCTACCTAGGTCCTAGTTTCATCTCAGCCTCCAACCAATTATATGATCTTCAATGTGACCTTTGAGCAATTTTCTGAGACTCAGTTCTTTGTTATCAAAGAGGGATCATACTTCTTGCATCAGAGGATTCTTTTTAAGAGTGGTATCTCTTTTTGTGGAGTGGAGTCAAGGCTACAAATAGGAACTATGGTCTCAAGCAAACATGCTTCCATGGGGCGTCCACCTTTGCCTCACTGCTTTCCCTCTGCTCGTGCCCCCACCCCGCTCAGTCTTCTGTTTCTTTCTTCGGTCTTTTCAGAATGAATTTTATCTCCAGAAAATCCTTACACAGAAGTTGAAAGTTAAATATAATCTAGCATTTACTTCCCAAGGGAGTACATTTTTGGTGTATCCAGGATGATCCTCGACATGCCATGTTTCCAATTTCTAAAAATTTGCAAAGAGGAGCTCATTTGTCAACACAACCCAGTGAATGGGTTTTGAACTGCTGTTATGTTCCAAGCATGGGATGCAGGGGATAGAGGGATGAGGTACAATAGGGGAGATGAACACAACTGATTCTATTCAAATAGATGCTAAATGTCCACAGTAAAGTGTAAAGTATGAGTAGAAACACAGAATAGAGATTAATTTTGTCTGGAAGTTTTAGAGAAAGCGTTCTAGAAACTGTGATGTTCCACCTGGGCCACGAAGAATGAACACCACTGATACAGTTGCACCAGACATAGAAGGGAAAGACATTAAAGTAGAGAAAACAGCATGGACCAAGTCCTAGAGATAGCAAGGAGTGCAGTGTGTTGAGTGGACAGGCGGTTTAGCTGTAAAATTGTTCATTCTCCAATGGAAAATTCTCACTAGAGTTAAAAAATCAGATATGGACACAAGGGCCTCAAACATGGCTGTTTCCATTGCTTTTGGAGAGTTAGGGCTACCAGAGACTCTGGAATAGTGACACAGAAGGGTAGTGATAATCCCTGTCACATATACAACATAAGTGGGTACCAGCAGTGACACAGCAAGGCCAGTGGACTCAGTCATGCTGTTTTGTGGAACATCCCAAAGATGGCTAAAGATTTGCTGTGATTTAGGAAATAAACAAAGGAGAAGAAAGGAGCATGTGAGTCGGCGTTTTACAAACAGACAGATGGACACACACACTCCCCATCACTGGAGATGTTGAGATACCTGTAAAGTATAGGAAAGCCCACCTCTTCCCCCTCAATTCTTCTGCATCCCATGACAATTACATAGCTAGAGCTTGTTTCTAGGCATCAGAGGTGAAGCTGGAGTTAATTTAATTGCAGGCTCTGCTACTTGTTTTACGTGGGCCCTTGGCCAAACTATCTGATGTCTATAAATCTCCATGGGTTCCTATGTGTGAAAAGATGGGAATAAGAACACTTACTTTCCAAGATGGCAGGGATGATTTACCATGAGGGACATAAAGCCACCTGCAGAAGTTCTGACATCTGCCATGTGCTCGATAAACGGTGCACGGTACTATTCTTGTCTTCTTCTATTGCCTTTTCTCTGTATTTAATAATCATGATGGTTTAATTTGGCCAATTTCACCACCAGCTCTCACACCATGTTTTACAGGTCGTTGTCCCATCTCACTTGCCTTGCCAGAGCCAGAGTTCCTGAGTAGGAATAGATGTGGGTGATAATTTTCTTGTGAGAAGATAAATGATGAGCCGTGCTTTACCTATTTTGTAGATGCCCACACTGAGGTAGAAACCTTGGATGTGCCCCAAGAAATTCAGGCTCGGAACTCAAACTATAATTAAATGCCTTTCCCTCTAAGCCTGCAGACTCTCATTTGCCTCTGCAATCTTGTTCACGCAACCGTATGTCATCTGAGTGCTGAAAGGAGCAGCTTTCGTAAGACTGTGCACCAAGCAACATCTCCGTGGCTAGCATTGCTCAAAGAATGCGTCCTTTAGAAAAATCCAATTTGAGAAGGGTGAGAGTAATAACAAAACAAGGGATTATAATTTAATCACATCAAACCAAAGATAGAGCATTTACCATGATTGAATGGTAACGGTAATGGTTAAAAGGAAAGAGTAATTCATTTTTGTGGTATCAGAATTGGATTTCCCCAAAGATCAAAACAGAGCTCCATTCTTTGGACTCGTGATGATACTGTCACTAACAGAATGCTAGCAACAAGAACTGAAGCCACTGCCTGTTGAATAGCGTCCCTCAAAATTTTTTGTCCCATTTATGTATTTGAAAATCTGAATTATAAAAGGAATTATGTATGTCTCAGTTAGGTCTGGCCTTATATAAGATTTTTCACTTTGGAAATGTATTAATATTCCTTAGGCAATTCATCCTTCACTAGAAAGGCGGTGGTAGCATGACCTTTAATAAGTTTGCAGCCACATTAAGCTCTATTGATCTGAATTGGTATATCTGTCTTTTGCCTGATAGTTTATCACTATGATTCACAGGTAGCAAGATGTACAGTTACCCAGTTTCTACTGACTATGCAAGAAAATGTATTACATGTCATTGAATATATTGCAGGTCTTGGGGATAATTTACACAGTATATTTTGGTTTTGTATATTAAATTATTTTATCCTGGCATTAATGTCAGTACATAAACATAGACCAATGCTGTGAACATTGAATGTATGAATGAATGAGTAAATATCTTGTATAACATCAAAGAAAATAAGCAATGGATTCAACAGTCAAGTTTTATGCTTCAGAATGTTTAAGTCCTTTGGTCAAGGAGAATCAGTTGGTTAGGCCAGGGGTAAGCCGAGCATCTCACAACTCAGATCTTGATATACTATTTTGGCTACACATCCTACTTACTTGATCTAAGTTGGAAGAGTTGATGGAGTTCATCTGAGTTAGATGTCCTGAGGCGGCATAAGAAGCTAGGAAAACCAAAGTGATAGAATGAGATTTTACTGAGAGCTCACGATGTGCTAGATACTGTGGTAAGTTTTTGGATTCCATCATGAATGAAACTAACAAAGATCCCTGTCCTCATGGATCTTATGGATCTTGTATTCTACCAGGGGAGATAGAAAATAGAAAAGAGATAGGACATATAAGTACTATAGGGCTTATTAGAAGCTGGCCATTATTATAAATAAAGAAAAAGGCTTGGGGCGCCTGGGTGGCTCAGATGGTTAAGCGTCTGCCTTCAGCTCAGGTCATGATCTCCTGCATCTGGCTCCCTGCTCAGTGGGGAGTCTGCTTCTCCTTCTCCCTCTGCCCCTCCCCCTGCTTGTGCTCTCTCTGTCTCTCTCTCTCAAATGAATAAATAAAATCTTTTTTTAAAAAAAAAAGACAGAAAAAGGGTAATAAGAAACATCAGGTGTGCCTTGGTGGGGGATGGTCATTTAAAATAGCGTGATTGGCACACGTGCTATTGAGAAGGTGCTAGTTAAGCAAAGACTTGAAGCAGGGAGGGAGTGCGCCATGTGTGTTTAGGTGCAGTTATGGTCATTGTGGAGAGGAAGCTGGGCGATCCCAGGTGCCTGGTCTGGGACACTAAGGGTGAACCTGTGGTCATGGGTGAAGTCAAAGCTAAATGATCTATCTGTAGGTTGGTCCCATAACCTTGGCCTCATCTGACTCTTGAGAAAACTGAAGGGGTAACGTGTAGCTTTGTGACAGAGTAGCTTTGCCTTCGGGTGGTCACAAGCTTCCTCCTGAGAGCTCATAAATCCTGCAGTCAGCATGAGCCATTAGTATGGGCCCTGCTCCAGGATGACGTCCGCTCTGCTCAATACGGTGGTTTTCTGTCTGTGAGCCCCAGAGGTGAGGGGTCACCACTCCAGCCTCTAGAGGGAATGCAAGGTGTCCTCTTCTTACCCCTTCCTCACCTCACCAACCCCTTCCCACTCCCCAGTATTCTGATTTTCTCATCCTCAACATCAGATGTTAAGACCTAGGATAGTATGAGGTCTTGCTGCTAGGAGTTGGAGCTTTTCATCTAAGTACAGTCACTCAGAATGAAAATGCTAATACACTTCTAATCAGAATCTCTGATTGGCATTTACCTGGGCCTACAATTAACAAAAACATAGGATGGACTATTACTTTGCAAATGCAATATGGAGGACCAAATATTTCAAAATATATGTTCCTTGGAGGAAAAGCCTGTTTACCGGATGAGGACGGCTTCCTTTTCAGTCTATAGTTTTTATTGCCCTCCTCTTTCTTTTCCTGCTACAGGTTTGGCCTTCAACTAAGTTGGCTATTTGTCTGCCAAAAAAATCAGGCTAAAAGCCAGCACTGACAAGAAAATAGTCATAACAGGGTCACTACCTCGTTGAGGTTGGGTTGCCAATCCAGGAGAAGAGATTTTTGCTTTGTAGAAACTTCTATCTCAAACCTAGCCTGCTAGACAGTGAGTTTGTTTCACTACAAGCAGTTATCAAATACCAGCAAAGCCTCTGAAGAATGCTGAGATAGGCCCTGGTTCAGGGCCCTGTCAGCACTTCGTGTCAAGCAGATGAAAACTGATTTTCAATTATTTAGAGAATCTTTTGTGAATAGAGAATGTGTGTGTGTGGTATTTTGAATCTGGATTGCTGATGAAATCCTGTATTTGAGTTATTTAGGATAAAATGGAGAGCTTCCTGTCCCAGATATGGTGGAAGAGATGGGTAACATGGTTTAGGGGGAAGGAGAAATTTTGAAGTCAGACCAGTCCTTAGACTGACCCACGTTGTGATAATGGGCAAATTGCTTAATCATATTAAACTGCAATTTCCTGATTTCTAAGAATCAATATTGCAATAGTTTCCACCTTGAAGGCTTTTTATGAAGAGTAAATGAAAGAAGATATGGGTAATGAGGTAAAGAAACCCATGAACTTGTCCAAGGCCCTCGATGACAAATAAGGAAACTGCAGCTAACTTGTTTTCAAGGTGCAAACCTGGGACTCTATCTTCCCATGCTCAACGCTGAACACAGAGGCCTTTCTGTTGCAACATGCCGGAGGAAAGAAAAATACTTCTAAACAACACATGTTACCTACTATAACTAGGTAGAGCTCAAAAGAACCCACATTCTCTGTTTAATTCTAACTATAATACAGCTGGATTCCAACAGGCTAAAATCTTGGAGGAAGGAACCATACCCAGTTGGGTTTCTAAACAATGCATCTTGGTTGAAAGATGGGATAGTGGCTTGACTGGTGGCCTCCAAAAAGACATGTCTGTGACTAATCCCCAGAATACACAAATGTGTCCCTTTTTGGAAAAGGTCTTTGCAGATGTAATTAAGGATTTTGAGATCAAGGAATTATCCTAGATTTTCCAGGTCTTAAGTCTAATGACAAGTGTCCTTAGAATAGACACACAGAGGACAGACACAGAAGAGGAAGAAGCAGTGTGACCACGGAGGTGGAGATTGAGGTCAGGCCGCCACAAAATGCCCAGAAATGCCCACAACCATCAGAATCTGGAAGAATCTCCTCTAGAGCCTCTGAATGGATCATGGCCCTGCCAACACTTTGATTTGGGGCCTGTGATACTGATTTCAGACTTCTGGCCTCTGGAGTTGTGAGAGGATCCATTTCTGTTGATTTAAGTCACCAGGGTTGTTTTAATTTTATGGCGTGATAACGGCAGCCCTAGGAAACGAAGATGGGAGGGCAGAAAATCTGAGACACAGAACTGAAAACAAGGTGCGTGCTAGCTACGGTGTAATTCATACGCCAACATTGGCGTGGGGAGAGGCAAGTGTCTCGGCTTGCTCACATTCAGGCGGTTGAAATGCTGTCCTGGGGCTGTGTGTCTAGGCACGTTAATTCAGTCAATCACGTTAATTCAATAGAAGATGCTTGCCTTCAAGTTGCTTAAGTCATTGGTTAGTGAACAAGCCAACCAACAAATCAGTTATAATGCAGCATGCCGATGGCTGCGATAGAGGGGAGGTATAGATGCGATGAGTCGCTTGGAGAAGTGAAGCTCGAGCCCCGATGGGTACTGGGAGGCCACCAGCACCAGCTTCTGAGAGGCACTGATGCCTGGGCTAGGACTTGAACTTGTTGGCTTAGAGAGACGGAGGAGCAGGGGTGCTATTTTCCTCACCCTTTACACGGAGGTCCCAAAGGCCAGGTTTTCTATTTCTTATGGTGTCTACCCGCCCCGCCCACCTTGTCCATGACCTAGTATGTCTATATAAAGAACAGGGTAGCTGTTTGCTGGGTTGAGATTAACATTAGACAAAGAAGTGTGTCTGACACATGCGACCAGGTGTTCTGGAAAGATAAGCTCAGAAGTGGGTAAAGGCAAAGTCGCAGAGGATTTCAAGCTTCCGTTTGCCAGGTGGGAGCAGGTCCAGCTCTGCATTCATCAGCTCTGCCTCTGGCTTCCTGTTCCTGCCTTAGGGGGCCTGCCTACCACTCATTCTGCTCTTGGACTGCCCTCCCTTGCATCCCCCTAACTCCCATACCAGACAGTGGGACTGAGCAGAAGAGAGGGGACAAATCTCTTTTTATGTGTCGCAAGCTCTGTGCTACATTCTTTACATAGGTGATCTGACTTAGCCCTCATCACCTTCCTCTGGAGAAATTATCACTATTTCCATAAAAGAGGAAACTTTTCCTAAAGTTGAAAAGCCTTGGGAAATCTGGGTTTTGCTTACTTCTCTACCTCCAACACTAGTTGCTCTCTGTCTCATGATTTACACCGTAGCTATGCCAACCTGCTTCTAGTCTTCTGTGCTTAGCACAGTGGTTCTCAAAGAGGGGCAGTTTTGTCCCCTAGGGGTAAAATCTGACAATGTCCAGAGATATTTAAGATGGCCACAACTGAGGAAGGGGACGCTTTTGTCATCTAAGGAACAGAGGGCGGGGATGCTGTTAAACACTGGGCAATGCACGGGACAGCCCTCCTCCCCTGCAGGAGAGAATTATCTGGCCCTACGTGCTGGTAGTTCCGAGACTGAGAAGCCCTGCCTTAGTGCATATCATTCCCTCTGCCTGGTCTGTTCCTGTCCCTCTTCCCCTCTTAGCTGGGTGTCTCTGACTCACATAAGACCTAGCTGAGATGTCATCTTCTCTAGGAAGTTCTTTCTGATCCCTCCAGGCTGGGCTGGGTGCCCCACCTCTGTGCTCCCACACACAGCCTACCTAGCATTCTACCCTTAGTGTTTCTGCACTGTCTTGTTCATGAATCAGAGGCTCCCACTGGGCAGGAGACCACATTCTATCTGCCTTTGTATCTCTTGTAGCTAGTGCAAAGCCCTGGCAGGTTGCTTAAGATGTATTTGTTGGATGGATGAAATGATGCTGTGGGGTTTATACGCTATAAGAAAGGGAAAACAATGAGCACTTGGATCGCTCAGTTTGTTAAGCCTCTGCCTTTGGCTCAGGTCATGATCTCAGGGTCCTGGGATGGAGCCCTGGCGTCTGGCTCTGCACTCAGCAGGGAGTCTGGTTGGGGATTCTCTCTCTCTCTCTCTGCCCCTTCCTACCTCTCTCAAATGAATAAATAAATCTTTAAAAAAGAAAGAAAGAAAGGGAAAATGAGGGGGGAAATGAGATAACTGTTCTCAGCACATGATAATTGGCATGAGAAGAACATGGCAGGAAGTGCTCCTGCGGAGATATTGACGCACTTCCCGCTGGTTTTAGCACTGGTTTCCTGAACCAAGAAAGAGAGTGAGAAAACCCTGGAGAAAAGAAAAAGTAGCAGAATATACCAGATGCATGTCCTTTCCTCCTTAACTCCTACTTCCTCCCCAGGTGGTGAGAGCTAAAGGAATGACAAAACAACCTAACCAAATTGGGGCTGGCCGTTGTGGCTTGAGCAGCTATCAGATCCAATGGCGGAAGCACGGAGATGGGGCAGTGTTTGTGCAAGGACATGGTTTCAAGAAAACCTAGTTGGCCCTTTCCTTGCTTCCGGCAGAGAAATTCAAGTGACAGCAGCACTCGTGCTGTCCGCCAAAGGAATTGGCTGAAAGCAGGAGATATTGGAGGCACTAGACATGCTATTTCTTTTCAAGAGAGTGTCTGTGACAGCCTTCGGGCTCCCTGGCTCCCTTTGGCACTCGGAAGCAATGGCAGCCAAAGGAACATTGGGGACCATTCTTCAGTGCTTTTCCTCTGTGCCGTCTCAGGATTTAGAACAGCACAGGCATGGCTGAAAAGGTGACTGCAGGTGTTAAAGATTTTGTCCCTGGAGCAGAAGAGGAGCCAAAGACCAGGAAGCAGGACTTGGTTAAACATCAGCACTCAGGTGCCTCCACAGGCTTGAAATCTGGCTCCAGCATTTCTTACAAGATTTCAAATGTGTGCATCTTTGGATACTAATTTCTATATTTTAACTTGATTTCTGTTTATAAACAGGAGCTTAAATTTGAACAGAAAGTCGTTATAGAAAATTCTTAGTGTAGAGCAGCCTGATGGAAAAGATCGATGGCGATGGGCATCTTTTCTCCCACACTGATTTTTCCCTCTAATTCTGAATATGCCTGCTTTCCAATACTCATCCAAACCCCTTTCTTCCCTAAGGAAAAATATCATAGGAAGATTATCACAAGACCAGCCAAGGCAATTCTTCTGTGGAGAGTATGCTGCATGGAGCGGACACGGTCCAGCAGTCAGTGATTACACAGTTAGATTTTGAGCTCCTTCCATCCGAGAGGATGTTGGACAGTGTTACACCGAAATACATGCCGTCCATCTCTATGCAAGGGGCCATCTGTCTTTATTGTACAGCCAACCCTGAAGTTATTACTTCTCGCAGGACAGCATGCCACATAATCGTCCCACTCCTGCAGCAACAGAGAAGTCAGACTAGGGGTGGGGGAGAGAAGGACTGAATGCAGACACAGCTGAGTGGGAGTCAAAGGGAAACCAGAGAGTTTCAAGTTTTGATACCAGATTTAAATTTCCATGTAGTTAAAATCCCCATTTTTTCTTTAGAAATCCCTCTCTAGCCCAAAGTTATAAAAATATTTGTCTATGTTTTCATCTAAATGTTTTGAAGTTTTGTTTTTGTATTTAACTTTTTATTCTACTGGGATTTTTTTTTTTTTTTTTGGTAGAGGTAATGTAAGGCATTTATTTTTATCTTTGTCCACATATCTAACAAAGGATTCCAGCTTACTTATATTAAATAGTCAGCTTTTGCTCAGTGGCAGAGTTACTACAAAGCAAATGCAACATAAGCTTTAGGTATCTTCACTGTTACCAGACCCTTCTAAGACCCCAGCAAGAGTTTTAGCACTGCAGTCACATAGTCATATTATTTCTATAAATCTTTCAAAAATATTTTTGTATTCTTTTTCTTAAACAGAGCACCTGTTCTAAGTAAGCTTCAGGCTTCACCAAACCTGGGTGCATCTGGTGCCCACTGATTTTTTTAATGCTGTCTGTGGTAGGTAGAATAATAGCCCTCCAAAGAGGTCCACATCCTAATCATCAGGACATGGAAATATGTGAGGTAACATGGCCAAAGGGAATTGGTGTTGCAGATGGAATTAAGGTTGCTAATCAGCTGCCTTTAAGATATGGCGATTATCCTAGATTACCCAATGTAATCACCAGCATCCTCAAAAGTGGAAGAGGAAGGCAGAAGGAGCTATGACTCCAAGAATGGTGAGAGATGCAACGTTGCTGGCTTTGAAGATGAAGATGGGGGCAACAAGTCAAGGAATGTAGGCAGCTTCGAGAAGTGGGAAAAGACAAAGAAGCTGATTAGAGATGCCGGAAACATAGTCCTGCTGATGCATTTCTATTGGTCCAATGAGACCCATGTTGGATTTCTGAACTATTGAGTTGTACATAAATACATGTGTGTCGTTTAAGCCATCAAGTTTGTGGTGATTTGTTATAGCAGTGATAGAAAATTAATACCCTGTCTGGTTGTCATATAGACAAGGGTTTGTTTCTGTGCTTTTTATTCCTGTCTGGTGGGCTCTCCATCTATTCCTGTGCAGATAGCAGACTGTGTCAGTTACTATAACTTAGTAATGATTCCTGATATCAGATAGAGCAACTCTCTTATCTTCTTCCCATATCTTTTATCTTCCACATGAGATTTACACTTGGCTTGCCATATTCCACAAAAGCATAATGCTACAAAGCAACAAATCAAAACCCTGTGAAATGTTGATTGAAACGGCTTTGTATTCAATAAATGATTTGGGGGCAAATTGACATTTTAAGATATCGATTCTTCCTATTCATGGACACAGTATATGTCTTCACTTATTTGGGGCAGCTGCTTCTTTGAATTGTTCCCCCTTCAGTAATGGTTTATAATTCTCTTCATCAAGGTCTTGAAAATCTTTTGTTAAATTTATTCCTCATACCTTAAATTTTTTGTTGATATTATTTCATATATTTCAAATATTTCAAAATATTTCATGCATTTTTCTATCACATTTTCTAATTGATTATTAACCATGTAAGGAAGGCTGCTCATTTTTCTTGCTGAAGTTCATCTAGAAACTTTGCTGAATTACCTTAGTTGTTTTGATAATTGGTTGGCAGATCATCTAGGAATTCTTATAATTATATTGTTTGCAAATCGGGACATAATTTCTATTCTCAATTCTTATATCCTATTTTTTTTATCTTGGCTAGGGCTTGGTACATAGCTGAATGTAAATGATCTTAGTTGTATACTTGTTTTGCACTTTTGTTCTAAGAAATTCCTTTAATGTTTGGTTGTAAGGAAAGAGACTTAGTGTGGTTCTTTTCATATATAATTTTTATTAAGAAAAAAGTTTCCTTATTTCTTTGTTTAGAGGTTTTCTTCATGAAATTGTTTTTGTCAGGTGATTTTTCCTTTTTCTCAAGCTTTTATTTAAATTCTAGTTAACATATAGGGTAATATTAGTTTCAGAAGTAGGATTTAGTGATTCTTCATTGATTGAGATAATTATATGTTTTTTCCCTTAATATGTTATTCTAGTATTATAGTAATAGATTTTCTAATGTAGAATTATCTTTGCTTTTCTGGGATTGACCCATTTTAGTTATTATACTTTTAACAGACTACTAAATTTATTGTACTTGTATATGTTTAAAATTTTGCCTCTATATTTTTAAGTGAGATTGGCTTAAATGTTTTTTTCTTGTGCTGTTCTCTAGTTTTGATATCAATGTTACATTAACCTCATAAAATGAGTTTGTAGCTTTCTTTTTTTAATATTCTGTGATGCAGTTTGTATAAAACAAAGATTGTTTGTTCCTTGAATGGTTAATAGAAATCATCTCTAAAAATCACCTAAACTTAGTATCTTTTGGATTTCATGGTATTTCTCATGTGCTCAGCTCTGCCCTGTATGTCTTATCTTGGGACTTAGACTGAAGGGTCAGATTTACTTGAGACATGCTGTCCTCATGGGAAGGGAGGAGCAAAAAAGGTCAGAACAAAGTGTGCAAGCATGTGTATAGCTTCTTCGCAGAGATGGCAGGGAAAAATACTGTGCCCGCCCAGGGAGTGATACCAGGATATTTGCTTTTTGAGTTGAGTGGCAAGTGTTGAGAAAACAAGAATAGAAATCCAGATGGTGGGAGAGCCACATATGTGATGGTAAAACTGGTAAAACTGGTATCTCTGGTCACTTAGAGAGCTACCTATATGCTGAGCGTACAGTTCTTAAAGGAGGGATTGAAAGGTAATGTTACTAGGTTTATTTATGTTGGTTGTCATTAACTACATTTTGCAAGTTATTTCTATAGTTCATAGACTATGTTTTGTTATAGATTGTAAGACACACCTTTATTTTTTGTGCTACTCAGAAAGGGAAAAATAAGCTCAATTAAGCTCTCCAGTAATGACTTATTGCATCAGTTATGAAATGTAACCAGTCTCAAAGAGATTAACATGAGAACTGAATGGGCATCTTACAATCAATAAAATGTGGTGCCAAAAAGAGATAAGCTCAGGAAAGAATTGGGCTGTTGCATACAAAAATGAAAGGGAATAAGGTCTACAAAGTCAGGGTCCTACCGAATTGGAAAAATCAACTGCCTGTAGACTCAAAGGAAGAGTTGAGATTTTAAAAGGCTTTGAGAGATGAAGACGCAGTGAGACTTCTTGGTTGAATGGAGTGACTCAGCTCTAAGGCAGAGATCGGCTTTGAGTCAGATAAACGGCCTGTCTACTCAAGCTTTACAGCCTCCAGGTAGAGAGAGAGGCAGGCCTGGGGTGAGGAACTAAAGAAATAGAGAAATCTGTGATCTAAATCTACAAGATAACCTTGAATATAGTTAACAGCTCATGGATCTTACTAGAAGCAAGGAACTCAGAAGCATAATGATTATTTGAGGGAGTTTGCTGCCAAAGGGTTCTTGAGCCTTGCCGAAAAGAAAACCTAACTGTTTAGGGAATCTTACAACAGCCCTCATGCAGGACGTGGGCCACGTGAACGGTGCGGTTCTCGACAAGAGCACACTCTTCAACACCCACATTAGATGTGGCCAACATGGGTTAAAAAATTGGAAAGAATATCCTCAAGTGAAATCCAGAATTATGAAGAACAAAGGGCAAATGAGTTTCTACTTCAGAGAACAGAATTGGGGTCTATTCAAGGAGCTCTCCCTTCTTTCATGGCAGACCTTCACAAAGTCAGTCCAGTGGTATTTCAGAATTGCTAAAGACTAGTGGCTACTAAGCATCTCCCAATTTTCCTTCTTCTGACTGGAAGTGTCTACCTGTGGAAGTAGAGGAAGGTAACTTGTCTTTTTAGCTTATAGACTATTGTACAATGAAAGCCCCATCCAGAAATGGAAAGGTCACCTAGAAATCCTGAACTTGGAAGTAGTTTCAGTGTAGATCAGATCTCTGGGTTGCCTCCCTGGGGAAGGGGTGAGCATGTTCTATGTGTGTGAAAATGGTAGGTATCTATCAAACCCAGTTCATTTTCCTGCTGACTGCACTGGAAGATCATATTGCTCATTCTCCCACTATATTAGTGGAGCCATATGACTGAGTTCTGGCCAAGAAAATGTGGGTGCAAAGTGACATATACTATGCTACTTCTATACCTTGCCATCAACGCCCCTCCATAAACCTCTCTCTCCCTTCAAGGAATTTAGAGGGCTTGTGTTGAGGTGGAAGGAGCCCCTTTGAATGCCAGCAGAAACCAGGAGAGAGAAATTCTCCCCCACCGCAGTACTCCTTCCACTAGTAACTATGGTTGAAAATGGGCAGTTCAATTCAATTCTCCACCTCCTTCCACTCCCATTAATTCCAAACCCAATGGTCAATTCTTTGTTCTTACTTAATTTGAATTCCTAGCATCATTTGTAACGGTTAACCATGCCCGTTTCTTTGGTTTTCTTCCTACTATATTGGTCATTTCTTCTCCACCTTCCTCGCTGGCTTCATCCCTTCACCAGATCTCCAGATGTAGGAGTGACTCAGAGCTTCTTCTCTCAGCTCCCTAAATCACACCCTACCTGATCTTATCTACATTATGCCTCTAAAGTGTGCCATATTTATGATAGTGGAACCCAAACCTATAGATTTATTTCAATACTCTAACCTGAGCCCAAGGTTCATATATTTAGCTGCTACTCAGTATCTCTATGAGGAAGCCTATCTGGTATCCCAAACTTAACACGAACAAAGCAGAAATATTGATAATCCCTCCTATCATATTTATTCTTCCCCAAGATTTGCCATCTCTATAAATGGCATCACTGTCCTCAGACCCTACACCTAGGATCCCTCTTTGACTCTTCTGTAATTTTTCTTTTCCTCACACCCCTTAATCCAATCAATCAATCAATCAATCAACAATTTACTTCACCATCACCGCTAACCAAACTGTAAATAAGCCACCTTCGTCATTTGGTTTGAAATTCCCTCCTAGATGATCTTATTTTTTCCTTTGCATTCCTCCTCAGAGAAGCCCCTGGATCTTTGGGAAAAATAAATCAGATAATATCACTCTTCTGCTAAAGGTCTTTAAGAGTCTCTGATTGCAACTAGAATAAACTCCAGATTCCTTACTTTACCCCATGGGGTCTTACATAATCTTTACCCTGCCTGACTCTCCAATCTCATCTCCCCTATTTGCCCCCCTCACACACTACATTTTAATCTTACTGCTCTTGTTATCGTCACTCAATTATGTCAGGTTCATTCCTACCTTAGGGCCTTTGCACGTCCAGCTCCTTCTGGATCTTATCATGGCTGCTTTCTTCTCACCATTCTAGTCTTTGCTCAAATGTCCTTGTCTCAGAGAAGCAAGTAATAATCCCTGAGTTATTTTCCATCCCTTTAACTAATTATGTTGTCTTCATAGCATGTATGTGATGCTGAAATTATAATTTTTCCTTATGTGCAACCAATTCACTTAAAGAAGTTTGACTGTATTTTAGTAAGTGACACACTTCCGATAGCTTAAATCATTGTATTATCATTTATAAACAAGTAAAGGAAGCTGGATATTTAGCCTTTCTATTAGGAAGTCTCAGGCAGGAACTAAATATCATGAATGCGGTAGAAATTAAAGAGAAGTGCTGGCTTTTGTGGAGAGAAACTTAATAAAACCATTGGTTCAAAAAAATTACTTAATTATAACATGCCTGAGTTTGAATGCCACCTGATTATGGCTCCACTTCAATTTACAGCCAAGATTCTGGTGCAACCAGCACTTTGAAATGTCATGGCAACATTGCCTGCTGGCACATCTTATTCTCAGTGAAAACGTTTGTTTGTTTTTTTTCCTTCCTATTGAAAGCACCACTTTCATTCAATTGCAGTCAAGTCTTTGCCCTCCAATGTGTCTATTTTCAGGGGTAGTTCACCCCCTTTAAGCACTCATCTTCCATGCAATAGAGTACGCTTTCTCATCCTTTAAAGGGATACCCATGCAGACCTTCTGTGATGGAGGCTTTAGGTCTGGCTTTGGTCCTTGCTTCCCTCTGCTGATCCCTACCTCCCAACCATTGTCATCTCTCACTCCTTTTCCCGTTCCTACTTTTGTCCCTCCAAGCTTGATGAACACAACATGGCTCAGTTTTCTCAGCCCCAGCTCTCTCTGGCTGGCCAGGAACTTCTAAGGGTAAAAGAACAGTCTAGTCACCAAGCTCCTCTTCTTTACAACCCTGTTACCTCTTATTCTTGGATGTAATTCCTGGGTAATTCCTACTGAGCACACAATCTGGAGGCTAGACTCAGACATGGTCTGACTTTAAGCATGTTGCCCCCAACCAGAAGACTTGGGACCCCATGTTGGTAAAGAGAACTAAAGTGCTTGGTAGTTTACCAGATGACTGTTCTGTACTTTTCCCCAGATCCTTAATTCCTGCCATTAAATCCATTCATGAGAAAAGCCACCAATCCTGTGTTGGTCAGGATGATGTGGAAGATGTGAGCTGAGCTACAACTAGTCCAGATACCCTCCTAGAGAACTAGTTTGCTTTTGGACTGCTTCCTATTTGACCAACCCACTTGGCAAAAGTCCTGGGAGACCTAATCTGAATTAACACTTATTATCCTTTTGAATAGATCAAAATCTTTTCAGAATGAACTTTTAAATTTGAATAATAAATAGATCCATCTGAAGGGAAAAATTCCTTTTTATTCTTGAGAATGAGGTCCTAGTTTGCTGGGACCACCCTCACAAAGTACCACAGACTGGGTGTCTTAAGCAGCAGAAATTAGTTTTCTTACAATTGTGAAGGCTGAAAGTCTGAGAACAAAGTGTTGGCAGGGTTGGTTTCTTCTGAGGTCCATGGGGGAAGCTCTGTTGTGGGCCACTCTCTTTGGCTTATAGATGGCTATTTCCTCCCTGTGTCTTCATGTTGTCTTCCCTCTGTACATGTCTGTGTCCAAATCTCCAGTCATATTGCAGGAGGACCCATCCTAATGACCTCATTTTAACTTAATTATCTCTGTAAAGACCCTGTCTTCAAACACAGTCACATTCTGAGGTCCTGGGGATTAGGACTTCAACCTATGAATAGAGGTGGGGTATAATTCATCCCATAACAAGATCTTCAGCCTTTTGAGAAACATTCCATTGACAGCTATATTCTGTCTCTTACATGACCACCTGTAGCTAAATGAGTGCAAGAATATGAACAAATTAGTTAATTTCTATCTAAGAAGGTTTGCACTGGCCCTTTCCTTGACCCAGAATGTTCTTCTCTACATGGCCGTGTGGCTGGCTCCATCACTTCCCTTAGGCCACTTATTAAATATCACTGAAATGAAGAACATCTCCCAGACCACCAATTAACACCTTCATCTTACACCCATCACCTGCTTCTATTTATCACTTTACCATGCTTTAGTTTTGTTCATAGCACTTAGCACTATATGAAATTAAAATTTGTTTACTTGAAAAAATAAAAAAGAGCAGTGACAACGTCCATACGTAACATTCACCGAGTGCTTACTATATGCTAGACCCTTTTTGAAGCACTTTATATATTATTGCATTGGATTTCACAGCAACCCAGTGAGGTTGTCACTATTTTTAACACTATTTTGTAAATGAGGAAATGTGCTTATCATCTTATTTACCAGTGTACCCTGAATGATACATATTAGGAACTTACATGTTGAGTGAATAAATGAGGGATTACAAGTGCAAAACTGAAACAAACAGAGAGGAATAAAGTGTGCTGGCAGGGCTTGGTTATCCAGATCCAGAATTAACTTTGAGAATACTTAAAAAAAAATTCTTGTCTATCACCAAGAATGTCTGAGAATGCATATATGGATTCTCATGTTATAGAATCACTAAGTCATGTGATCAGTGGTTCTTGATGGAAAGTGTGCATCAGAATCAATTGGGGAACTTCTAAAAACTGTACCTGCATGGCTCCCAGACCCATGGAATTAGAATCTTTTGAGGAAAGATCCAGGCAAGTGAGTTTTGAACTCTAGGCTGACACTTCAAATCACACCTAGGGGTGGAGGAAAGAACCCTGTGGCCTTGGAGGTCAAGGTGATCATAACTCATGCTATGCAGAGCATAGAGGAGCATATTGTTATCAGCATGGCCTTTGGAAGTCATTCAGACCAGGGTTCAGATCCTAGCTCTGTCCTTGCTTTTGGTGTAAATAATTTAAACTCCCTGACCCAAAGATTCTTCAAATGTGGAATGAATATAGCATTTCCTATCTTATAATATTGTCCTGAGGATTAGGTGAAATTACATACTGTTTAGTACAGTGTCTAGCCCAGAAGTAAATTCTCAATACTTAAAAGCTATGCTAAATAGAAAGCGCATAGGAATGCAAAGGAATGATAGAAATCCCCCCCCCGACTTTTTTTGGGGGTAAATGCATTGAAACCAGTCTTTGAGATATCTGAAGGACACCTCTGTGCCAGAATTTGCTACTCTAAGCACACCAGACCCTTGCAGGTGTCCTAAATATGGTGTAACCCCTGGCCAAAGTTTTCAGCGGCAGACTCTTCTTGGTCATGCTCAATGGACTCTCAAATCTCATGAGAAGTTAGGAGGGATTTCTCCATACTAAGAGTTTCTTGGGGCTGCTGCCAAATAGTGGCAGCCCTATCTCCCCCTCAGTTACCAAGGACCCATGGTGGCTTTAGCCACAGTTGCAAGGTAATTACAACCACTTTTTAATTTGGTCCAAGTTGAATAGTTCAGAGGAAGATCACCAGGTATTATTTCATTATCCCAAATCATTCTAATATGTCAGCAGAGGAAAAAGTCACCCATGAAGTAGATTCAAGTAGAGGAAACCCCTAGTAGCCCAGATTGGTTCTCCATCATGTGGATGATCTGACAAGTCTTCCACCCTCAGGATATTGTAATTCTAGAATCTTGCTGAAATTTTGACCTTGCTGGCCTTGGCTTTCCTAGAGCTCTGTAGATGTGAAGGTGATTAGCATACAGTTTGAATCACTTACCCTTTCTGTTGTTCACTGAGCTGAGTTTAAATGGAAATCATTTGCATAACTGAATGTTCCTTTCTTCAGTGTTGTGGAAGGAGCTCCTTGTTGTGAGTTATTCCATAAGGTGAATTATCTTAATGGATTCAGTGTGTATGAAAAATTAACAGATGTTTGTGGAAGTCTAAATCTATTTTGCTTTGTTTAAAGATGTGATTTAAGCTCATGTGTCTTCAGATAGCTCCTAAATGATTCAAATAAATAACTAGTCAACCACCAGGTGTGTTACTAAGGAAAGGTTGTGCCCAGAGAAAGTATGCATGCCAAATTGTATTTTAATTTTTCAAGGAAATGGATGATTTTCATTGTTTGTGGTGTTTACCATTTCTAAGGGACGGTCTGAGCCTGTGCCTATACTGAGCTTTTCTGTAGCTCCTAGAAAATTGAGGAAATGATTTTGCCCTCAGGAACAGTGTTCTATATTAGGAAATGTGCATATTGGGAGATGGTCAAGGGAGTGCTACCTGAGTGTAGAGAGCTATTTAGAACTATTCAAATTTAAATCTCTGATTTGATCTGAACACAGTGGAGCAATAAACCCATTTGTTGCATTTATGCTTGGCTGAAGTCAGAGGAAATGTAACATTGGTATCATCTACTCTTGTGGCTACAGACATACATATTTGCAAATAGGTCATTATTTAAACATATTTGCATAGCAATGAAAGTATAACCTCCAACTGAATAACTTAATGGAGATAATAATAATATTTGTCACACATCTATTGCAGAGTATTTATGGTGTGGTGAGTGTGCTCAGAAACAGGGTTATATAATCTAGGAGTCTTGTACAGCATGGCATACATCTCCATGGGCCCCACAGGGCTAAGAAATATATGCAGAGCAGTTTTAGACTTAGAGAAATAAACCTACTTTTCTTTGAAAACCCATTTCTATTAGTTATTCTCTAAAAATTTCTGAAGCAAGCAGTTTAAAACTGGAAGAGTAAAGTACTTATTAAAACTTCTAAAGTTCCAAAAGTGGTCTTGAAGGCAATTTGGCTATAACTGGGCACTATACCTTGGACTTTTTGGCAATAATTGAAAAATAGGCAATTGTGAAACCCATATCAACTAAGATATTAATTCCCCACTTACCTCCCTTCCTGAACTTAACTGAAACATTTTCTCTAATGTTTAGCTTATTAGTGATTTTGTTACTGCAGCTACTATGATGAGGCAAGGGAAATTTAACATGTAAGTAGATGATAACTAAACTTTAACCCATACTTCAGAAACACAAATATTATTAGAGCTGAAAGGAAACTTTGAAGGCTTTCTAGTTCAACTTCATCATTAGTTAGGAAAAGAGAAAGAATGACTTGCATAAGGTTAAATCACTGATTAATGACAGAACCAGAAGACAGGTCTAGGAGAGCCCAGGTTAATTAGGATAATTAACAGCAAAAACAAGACCTATCAGTAATTTTCCTGACAATATTTCATTCCATGGGTTTTCTTTTTTCACGGAATCAAATTTTATTGAAAAACAAAATTACAAAGAAATCACCTTTATGTTCATTGTAAAATCGTGTAAAATTGTATTTATGCACTGAATCAACTAGAATTTCTGAGTGAGTTAGGATTTCTTGAGACATACATTAAAGCATTTGTGAAATGACATGGTTTTCTGATGTTGCTTTCCATGGACCTCTTTCTAGGCTTTTCTTCTGAAGGTCAGCACAACATCGCTGAACAACCTCTTCAGGGAATAAGAGCCTGAGCTTGCCCGAAGGTTCGAAGGTTCATTTAACTCTATGGACACTTGATAGGCATAAAGTAAGTATTTGGACCTGAGCTAGTCATATCTGTGTGTGCATATGTTATGTCTGTGCATGTTTGTGTGTTTGTGTGTGTTTCTTCCTCCCCTCAAGGGTGAATAAAGTAAATCTCTAGCTAAAGGCATGATTTGGCTCTTAGAATTTCAGAGTATATGGAGTCAAGCTCATACAGTAAGCCAGTCCTTCTGCTCTCCACCAATAACACTTTTAATCAGATTTTTTCTTTACGTGAATATTTTTATTTTATTCCACACTTAGTATACATGTGGGGTATATGTGTATATTTTTCCTTTATATATCTTTTTTTTTTTTTCTGCTGTGGAACTGAATGAAGAAGGAACAAAAGGTTTGTGTTACTATTATTTTAGCTTCCCAAAGGATTGATCTTTTTATCATTATAACCTATTCTTTGTCTCTAGAAATAATTTTTTAAAAAGATTTTATTTATTTGTTTGACACAGAGAGAAAGCAAGTGCACAAGCAAGGGGAGCAGCTGAGGAAGAGGGAGAAGCAGACTCCCCACTGAACATGGAGCCTGATGTGGGGCTCGATCCCAGGACTCTGGGATCATGACCTGAGCTGAAGGCAGATGCTTAACCAACTGAGCCACCCAGGTGCCCCTCTAGAAATAATTTTTTAAAAGATTTTATTTATTTGAGAGACAGAGAGAGAGAGAGAGAAAGCACGCATCAGTGGGGAGAGGGGCAGAGGGAGAGGGACAAGCAGACCCCCCACTGACATGGAGCCTGATGTGGGGCTTAATCCCAGGACCTTGAGATCATGACCTGAGCCGAAGGCAGACAGATGCTTAACTGACTGAGTCACCCAGGTGCCCTGAAACAACTTTTATCTTAAAGACTATTTTGTCTGATACTAGTGTTGTCCTTGGACTCTCTTCTGGTTATTGTTTACATGCTGTTCTTCTACTTTCAATCTATTTGTATCTTTGAATCTAATATGTATCTCTTGTAGGGTCAATAGCTGGGTCATGTCTTTGTAGCCATTCTGCCAAACTGCTTTTTGATTGGAGTGTTTATTCTACTTACTTTTAATGTAGTTCCTGATAAGATAGAATTTACATCTCTCGTTTTGCTACTTCTTTTCTATATGATTTGTTTTTTTGTTTCTCTATTTCTCCATTACTACCTTCTGTTGTGTTAGATATTTTCTAGTGTTCCACTTTTAATTTCCTTGTGATTATTCTCTTATGTATTTTTTTTTTTTAGTTATCTTCTTAACAGCAACTTTGGAAATCAGATCCTCCCCCAACCTAGAGTTTGTTGTTCCGTTGTTTGTTATTTGTTTAATGACTTTCTGAACTAATTTTGTAATATCTATATCCTGTGTTGTGTGTGGTCACTGAAGTCTCTGCTCAGTTAGCTTAGTAGTCAACTAATGATTGGAAAGAAATTCCCTTAAATGCCTTGAGCAATAAGTCGTTAATTGTTGCCCAGGGACTCTGTATAGTTTGTTGTGGCATTCCTTCAACACTTTGACAATTTACAACTCCACTGTATCTTTTTCTTACTACTTGCAAAGAGCCTCAAGGTTAGCCAGGGGTGAAAGCTTAGGGTCTTCTCAGATCTTTCTTGGCATGCCCATGGCCTTCTAGATCCCCAGGAATATGGCAGAGATTTTCAAAACCCTCCGTAGATATTTCATTCCGTAGGATTTTCGTTTAAGGTTTTTGGGAAGGCTCCAATGTCCCAATTTGTATCCCCAGCTCAGGCAGCTATGATATTAAACAATTGCTGCTGATTACTTTTGACAAATGCCCTGGGGTTAAGAATTTTCCCGTGGAGTCAGAGCCGAGTCAGGTCACCGGAGGACAAGTCCTGTGACTGGGGCATTTACAGGGAGCACCAGAGAGGTTAAATGGTGACAGTTCTCTGGGGATTGGGCTTTTTGCAGTGCTTCAAATCCATTCTGTCCCCTCCAATGTCTGCTAGACTGCTGGTTTTCACAGCTATCGTGGTTGTGACAATGCTAGTTTTCAAGGCTACTGCAAAGCTTGGAAGAGGTATGGGAATAATGTAAGTCAAAGCAAAGCAAATCTCACTTTTCTTACTGTGATAAAGCTGTTTTTACTTAATAAACACTCCTCATATTGTTTTTTTTTTTTAAAGATTTTATTTTATTTATTTGAGAGAGAGAGAGAAAGCACAAGAGACGATAGGGTCAAAGGGAGAAAAAGACTCCCCGCTGAGCAGGGAGCCCGATGCGGGACTCAATCCTGGGACTCCGGGATCATGACCCGAGCTGAAGGCAGATGCTTAACCAACTGAGCCACCCAGGTGCCCTCTCCTCATATTGTTATAAGCCTTTAGTTAACTTCCAGCATTCTGAAAAAATTGCTTTTGAAAATAGTTTGTCCATTTTCTCATTGCCTTTATGGAGGCACGGAGTTTTGGAGGTCCTTACTCTGCAGTGGAAGTGTTCCTCCCCTTCTTGAGATTTTAAGACTTAGTTTAGACATTATCTGTTCCACGAGATCTATCTTGGACTTCTAGGATGGACTAAATGCTCTGATGTTGAGCCCTCATTGTATCTGGGGCATATCTCTCCATAGCACTTGCCATATTGTAGTGAAATGATGCTTCTCTGTTACTGTTCTTCTTTCATTAGCCTGTAAGTTCTTCAAGAACAGAGACAGTATCTCATTGCTCTTTGTGGCCCCTACTCCTTCTGCGGTGTCTGACCCAGCTTATTTATTCAGCTATGTCCTCTTTCTTTAGGTACATGCCAACTTCCCTCATTCTAAGATCATTCAAGGCAAATAAGAATATAATAGTAAAGGTTAAAATGAGTATTTGAGTGGACTCAGAGATAGGGAAATACATTTAGGGCTAAGATTCATACTGCATATGATCTCATACAATTGCCAGGCTTAGAATGAAAGTTGGCCTTGAGATGCCTAGGTACAGACCTCTGAGAAACTCTGGTTTCCAATATGGAGTTATGATTATAAAACAGAATGATGTAAAAAAGTATTACAACTTATATCTCCAAATATCTGTTATCCTTTTTTATGATCACTGTAGGAATTGGGCTTATTTCCAATAATATTTCCCCAACACAGATCTCTCCTTGGGAACCAGCTCTTGTCAATGTGGTCCTATTACTAAAAGTACCCTGCATCAGGCTACCCTGAACCCTTGGTTCACATTGAATTTGCCCCATCTCCTGTGCTCAGTCCCTCCCCTCAAAGGATGAAGATTTACTTATCGAAGTGATATGAGTGAAATACATACTGCCCGAGGACCAAATCTTGGTCAAAAGAGGCTCAGGGGAGACAGTCCCCTAAGTTGCTCATGGGGGCTCTGCCATACCTTTCTTGCTTTCTTTTTCTTTTCTTTTCTTTTTTTTTAAGATTTTATTCATTTATTTAACAGAGAGAGAGCTGGAGAGCACAAGCAGGGGAGCAGCAGAGGGAGAGGGAGAAGCAGGCTCCCCGCTGAGCAGGGAACCCAATGCGGGGCTCGATCCCAGGACCCTGGGATCATGACCCAAGCTGAAGGCAGTCGCTTAACCAACTGAGCCACCCAGGTGCCCCTGCCATGCCTTCCTTTAGCTAATGTGCCAAGAAGCTCTCTCTACTTGGAGTGGCATGGCCAGAGCAGCTAAGTGCCTGAGGATCCAGCCTCTTAATTTGTGGTACTGAAAGGATTGCCGAGAAATTAAGACAGAGTTAAACAAATAGCAAAAGGCATTTGCAGAGAGATTTAATTTCTTGCTCTCACACCAAACCGCATACTTATCTACAGAGGAAGGGTACAGTAGTATTTTAACAGGTATGAAGCCCTCTGAGATGTTGATGAAATGATCTGTAATACGGTTCTCATTATTTTGTGCAACCTTGGCATTGAGCTCAGAGATTCAGAACCTAGAGTCTCTCCTTCATGAAAAAAAAAAAAAAAAAAAAGGACGAATATAAATTAACTCTTTCCTTCCCCAAAGGAAAATTGAAAGGCTGGTGACTCAAGGTCAAAAGCTTTTAAATTTAATAAAGATGACTTCCTGGCCACCTGCTGTGCCACAAGACTTTAAAGAAACAGTTACAATTTTTAGGACACATTCATGAGATGAACATACTGTCCCTTTGAATTTTCTTTTAAAAAAGTGAATAGTTCATAAGCACAGTATTATCAAACTGCTTAATTTCCATTTCTTTTAAAATCAAATTTTCTTTAAAAATGATAACATTTTGAGCAGAATTCTCCCCACAAACTTTGAAACTATAATGAAACTGCTCTTGGGTGAAGGATTAAGGAAATGCTTTTTTATTAATAACAGGAACTGACAGGGATTGGGAAGCTTTAAAATTCTTTCTCATTGTTAATGGTAAGTGAGTCTAGGTGAAGCAGGTCAGATCCAGCTAAATTTAGAGCCAAGTCTCCAATTTCTGTAAAGTAGGATTAAAAATTGGAATAGTTTTATGCCTGGAACACCCTGAGTATTTTTCTCTCCTTTTTATAGCAAAGACTTGGTATGTATGATTGACTGGTAATGTTTTTTTTCTTTGGTATATCTCAAGGCATAAAACAAAGAAATTTTAAGCAGTCAACAGTCTATTTTGAGTTTATTAAGATTCAGAAATAAGACAGAGAATCAAGAAGAAAAGAAGCAAGAAATATTATGAGAAAAGAGAGCATACAGCTAATGACAATATTCTTATTTTCTCTCCCATGAAAGGTGATTACATGGGGACATTTGTCAAGTTCAGAGTTTACCTGGTAGCTGTACCAAATCCCAATTGTGTTCATTCCTTACCTAGTAGTAATCCATAGGTATTGGCAAATGACAAAGTCGACTAGCCTAAATGGTTTAACTAGTTCACAAATCCATGAAATTTCATCTTTCATGTAATGAAAGTGAGACAAGTGAGACGGAGCCCCCCCCCCAAAAAAAAGTGTGGTGATTGCTTTAGATTTGGCCAAGGCTGTGTCCTTCCTAGAATCCATAAGTGCCTGGGCACAGGGAGTGATGGGGTGAGTCCATTGGCATGACGGGCAGAAGCACATTCCTATGCAGAATTTTGATGAGGGGAGGAAGAAGTGAGAAATACTAGCTTGATTCAAGAACAAAGCCTCAGAATCAGAGAGGAAGGAGATTTGGGGTACAATGTCTTTCTCTTAAGTTATCTCCCAGCCCAGTGTCATGGACTCATGTGTGAGTGTTCTGAAGAAAGGGCTCCAAAGGAGTCAGAAGGGTAAGTGCATCAAATCCTCACTAAGAATTGGGAGCACCAGAGGCCTGGTGCCAAGACCCACAGAGCTGAGTGTAGCATGAAGGTGGTGAGAGGCTATCTGCCCTTCACTATGGGGATGACAGCTGACAGCGCTCTCAGCTAAGATGGATGTCTTGAGACAATAATGTATACTAGGTGTAGAGGAAAAAAAATTGGGACTAATTTCCAAACAGAAGAAATGCTGGGCTGATGATAAGAATGTGGAAGCAGGACCGAAGGGCAGGAGCAGAAACTAGATCAGCAACATCTTCCATGTTTGTTTTGAGCCGTTGTAGTTTTCCTAGACAGGTGTCCCTAATTGTGGCAATGGCTTTGTGAGCCTGAGTCCTTGCAGATTATTAGAGAGTAATAACCATGGCAAAAGCCACCTTGTATCTGAAAGGACTAAAATGGTAAGCACCTAGGGAAAAACCTCTGAGAACCCCTAAGAGTTTATAAGAAAGAATACAATATTCAATAAGGGGAACTGGAGGTCTTATAATCATGGGTGGATGCAGAGTCGGAAGAACACAGTGTGAAACTCTGAATGCAGCCCTCATTTTATCACCAGCATATTGAGGCCAGAAAGAATTTTCTAGAACTTAAGGAAAATTGTCCCTCAATTCCTACAACCATTAAGCTTAAGGAGAAATAGGAACTTGAAAAAAAACCTTATGCGTATAGTTAAAGATCACTTTCACTTATGTTTTGATGCATTTTTCACTAGGGCTGCTTTTAGAGGCCTTATTATTATCCTCACTGCATACACGAAGGAAATGGGCCTCAGTTTCCTCAAGTTGCTAAGGTTTCAAAGCTTCTGAGTGGGAGAGTTTGCATTAGCCTTCAGAGCTAATGAGTTGTTCTCTGAGAAGTGATGCTCCCTGTAGGATCCTACATGCAAACATCTCATTTGCATGAGGGCAGGTACCCTTTTTAGACCTCAGGTTAAGAATGAGTTTAAAACTTGCAAGAGCAGAGGGGTAATTGCAAAATGAAATTCCAGATGTATGAAGTTGTATACGATGGTCTTTAAAAACAATGACCGGAAGCAGCCACTTTCCTTTTCTGGAGGTTGGAGCAGCACCAACGGGAACAGCAGGCTCGTGTGGTGGCCCCTGGCAGGCCCCTGGAGCACAACTGGGATGGGATGGGCATTGCTCGCAAGAGCCTGAATCAAAAACTATCTTTTAGAAAGAGAATCCTCACTCCGGGTACTTGGGTCCTCCGGGGAGCCACCAGAGTAACAGAGAGATTAAGGAATCTCAAAGAATTATGAGATCAGTTTTTGGTTTGTTTCCGCTTTTTGTTGGCGGCTGCCTCAGCTGACGCTTAGTCAGTACCACATGGGTTGTCTGACTTCTCAGGCATCTTGCAAAGCCCCATCTATCCTAACCACTTTCTATCCTCGGATGACATCGAGGCTAGTTCAGCTTCTCTCTGATGGTGTCTGTCATGGGTCTCTGATTGGCTAGTATTGCAGATTCAGCTGGGTGATCTAGAATGGCCTCACTCACACATCTGGTGGGTGACAAGCTGTCAGTGAGGTACCTCCATTCTCCTCCATATTGTGAAAATTAATTGAGGAAAACCTCACTAAAGTGGAGTTGGGAGGTGACAAGGAAAGCCATACCACTTGATGTCAACTGAAGGAACAGTTGTCAATCACAGGTCCCAACAGGGAAAAGGAGCATATTGCATCTCCTACAAGAAATTGACTACCCCTGCAACTCAACCAAGGAGAAACTCTTGTCATTTTAAACTCTTGCTTTTCTCCAATGGACTTTTGTTTCAAACACCCTTCCCAATTTCCTCTTTCTTCTCCGTAAAATACTGTTCCTCTCTTTTCTTTCTTTCTTTCTTTTTTTTTTTTTTGTCGAACTTGCCTATAGTTTTGCCATAGCTTGCTTATCTTGAATTGCAATTCTCCACTACTCCTGAATAAACCCATTTTTTTGTTGTTGGTAAAATAACTGACAGTTTTATTCTTAAGGTTAACTGTATGGACTTTCACCCTTTGGGAGCCTAGTTCAGGTTCATCCCTGTGTCTCCAAGTGCAGCAAGAGAGGGAAAGTCCCTACAAGCAAGCACTTTTTTTTTTTTTTAAGACTTTTTTCTTTATTTGAGAGAGAGAAAGCACAAGCGGGGGGAAGGGAGAGGGTGAAGCAGGCTTCCCCTGAGCAGGGAGCCTGAAGTGGGGCTCGATCACAGGACCCCGGGATCATGACCTGAGCCGAAGGCTGATGCTTAACCAACTGAGCCCCCCAGGTGCCCCATGTGCAGGCACTTTTAAGCCTCTGTTTGTTACTGTTTTCTTACTGAACCTTGACAAATCCTCCTTCTTAACTCAAACTCCAACAAAATCCCATAATATATGCTGATGCAATTAATTTTTAGAACTCCTAACTATGAAATTTCCAAACATAAACATTGGTAGAGAAAATAGTACAGTGAAACTCTGTGCGTAATCCAGCTTTAGTAACTAATTATACATCGCTTCTCAGCCTTTTGGCTAAGATCAAGTGTAATAACTAATTATACAAAGTATATCTTAATTCTACATGGTCATTTTAAACTGTATGCTGTGGCATAAACTGCTCATTCTCCCCCAGATCTACTCACCTCTTCTATCATAATAAAAACCCAGATTTACATCTCAAAAGAGAGACTACATTTTCCGTTCTAAGTTATAGCTAGATGCGACCATATGATTCATTTCTAGTCAATGGGATATGAGCAAAGCTTCTAGGTGTGCCCTTGATGGGTGTAACTGGTATAACTTGCAGGGGTGCCCTGAAATGGAAGCAGCAGCTCCGTCCCTTTCCCCCTCCCCTTCTCCGTGTTGGAGACAAGGAAAGGAAGCTACCTTGGACCAGAGGCCCAGTGTCACCTTAAAGATGAGAGAGCAACAAAATAGCAAGTGTCCTGATCTCTGAGGACTTAGCAGAATGGAACTGCTATACCAGTTTGAATTATTATGCAAGAGAGAAACATACCTCTATCTACCTCATGATTTTTGGCCCTCTGGCTTAAACCGCAGTTTACTTGGGTCTCTGTTAGCAGCATAAAAGCCAGCATCCTAACTGATAGTCTTGATAAACTCCCTATGATGCTTGGAGAATAAAAATCTGATCCCATATATTGTCACTTCTGTGATTTGGTGATGGCCATTGTATTTTAGCTCAGCAGTTACATTACAATTTCTCCTGTTCTTATTTAATATTTTCTGAGTGATTATTATATGCCAGGCACTATTCTAGATGTGAGGACTCCATCAGTGAACAAAAAGAGACAAAAATCCCTGCTGTCAAGCTTATATTCTGTTACTGACTGAATGTTTGCATCCCCTCTCCCTCATTCCTATGTTGAAGCCCTAACCACACACCCCCACTGCCCCCTGCCCCCCTTCATCCCCCATCCCCATGTACAGGTATTTGAGGTGGGGCCACTGGGATGTAATTAGGTTTTGATGAGGTCATGAGGGTGGGGTCCCCATGATTGGGTTTCTACCCTATAAGAAGAAGAAAAGAGAGAGATCTCTTCACTTATACTCACAGAGGAAAGGCAATGTGAGCCTCAGCAAGAGGACAGCCGCTGACTAGCCAGGAAGTAGACCCTCAGAGGAACAGAATCTGCTAACACCTTGAACTTGAATTTGCCAAACATCCAGAGCTGTGAGAAATAAAGGTCTGCTATTGAAGCCACCCAGTCCAAGGTATTTTGTCATAGCAGCCCAAGATGACCAGGAACCATTATAATAGGTTTTTCCTTCCTTCCTGCTCCAACATTTTATTGTTAGGTCATCTACTTATTCTGCCAACAAATGTGTATTGAGTGCCTAATGTGTCAGGCGCTGCTCTTCACAGCAGTGAAGAAAGGGGGCAAAATTCTTCTGCTTATGGGCCTTACATTCCAAAAGGGGAGGCAGTTGGATAAGCAAGATCAGTAACTCCTACTAAAATATATACCATTACAAATAGTGGTAAACACTAGGGAAAGCAGGAAAGGGGGATGGGAAGCAGGGGGAGTGGAATCATATATTTCAGATGGGATCATCAGAGACCACTTCCCTGAGAAGGGGATGTTTGAATAAAGACATGAAGGAGGAAGCCATGCAGATGCCCGAGGGAGAAGGAATAGCAAGTACCAAAGCCCAGAAGGGCTAATGTGTTCTGGAAGCTGTGATGAGCCTCTTGTAGTGGAGCTGAGTGAGCCAGGAGGAAACCAGTAGGTGATAAATTGGTCTTTTAGGGCTTTGGAAGGCCCAGAGGGGCTGGAAAGCTCAGTCATCTCTTGCTTAAAAAACCAGGCGTCTTTGCCTCATGCTCGCAGCATTTCTTTTTCTCTATTATTCCCACAGTCCTGTGGGCAAACGCACGCTGGTGTCTCAGAAGAGCGACATGATTGGGACCACAGGAGCAAAATCAGATTGGATGACCGGAGGGGTGAATCTGAAGCCAGACAGGTGGGCAAGAGTGAAAAGGGTAAGCGCAGGAAGTGAGGGGGTCACAAGGTGAAGGGCTTTTGAATGTGCTCAGTAAGCTGGGGTAAGGGGCCAGCAGTGTCTGCCTGTGCCAGCTCTTTGTGGTGAGTGGGAGGTCTTGCTCAGAGGAATGCTAACATGTAGAGGGGGGAAAAAGCATCAAGGAGATAAATTTGGGAAGATTAGTAGCGAATGTTCAGGTTAGACCTTGTAAAGGGAGAAATAGAAAACATGCCAACTATGGAATAGTTTGCATATTTTCAGCATGCAGTTGAGAGTAGCTGAGAGCACAGAAAGACTATGACTAAAGTGGGTCAAAGGGCTTGGCCACAGCCCCCCTGTGGCCCTGGTTTTAAGAGACATCAGCTGACTATAATAATCTTATAATGAGAAAGGACATCCGCAAGAGAAGTGAGGAGTAATGAGAGGTAGGTCCACGTGTGGTCTTGTTAGTCTTCCTGCAGGGAAGGTCTGGAGAGGAGTTGAAAAGGGCTTGGTCACCACCAGAGAAAGGGGAAGAATTTGGGTTAGGTATGAAGGGACTTCTCGGTGCTGAGCTCTGGAGAAAGCCCCCACGTGTAGCTGAACTTTCCCTTCTCCTGCTGACCCTGATGGAAGCCAGTGTAGGAAATAAGTCCTGTAGTGGCACATCCATGTTCAGTCGCATGGTCTACTCTGGTGATGATGCTTGGGAAGGACCTTGAACTAGAAAAGGTGCATCTGCCCCCCTGGCAGCTTGGATTGCTCTCCCTGCCCTACCGGCCTGGACGAGTCCAGATGGGAGAGCAGAACAGGAGGGCGAATGTGCAGCATAAAGACGGCTTTGGGTCAAACCAACAGGGGATGGAAAATGAAGGTATTCCCATTTATTCTATTAACTTTGCTCTCTACCTCGTACCTTCCTGAAGTGCTGTTTGACTAGAAGACAGAGGCGGGGTCAAGCTCAACAGAATGGAGTAGAATTTGTGGCTGGTTTGTCGTGTCGGCTGTGAGCATTACAGTGGAGGGTGGTGGGCTGTGTGTTACGTGATATTTGCCATCCCTGCACTAAATTATTATGTTTTTAAAAATAGAGACTTAACTATTTCAAGTAACGCTATTTTTTTTTTTTTTTTTTTAGTAGGAGAACATATTTTAAATTTGAGAACAGTGAAATTCTGTCCAAAGAAAGGCTGGAGATGCCAATATCAAAAAGTATATATATAACTTAGAGAAAGGTTTAATTGTTTTATTTACAAATTTCAACCAGTATGCCTTACTTTAAATTCACTTAAATTATGATTCAATGTGTGTCAAATATGAGCAAATGAAATAATCTATGTATAGAAAATCATTATGGTCAGAACCTTCTGAAATAAGGTGGTAAATATGCAATCTCAGAAACAGAGATATTCTTTGTATCTGTAGAATTTGTTATTGAATTACACATGTGGAAAAAGTGAAATTTAGATAAGTGGAATAAAAGAGTAAAAACTCATTTGTGTTGTCATTCTCCCCCAGTATTGTATCTGTGAGATGCATCTATTCTGCTCTGGGCGCTCGTAGATTGATCACTCTTACTGTTGTGTAACTTTCCCGGTGTGAATATACTACAATTTAATTATGCATTACATGCGTTATCTACCATTGATGAATACTTAGGTTGTTTTCATTTTTGTGAGCATAGAAACCCAACTGTGTTGGGTGTTTAACTAGGAATGGAATTGCTGGGTCATAGGATAGACATGGGTTTAGCTTGATAGATACTGCCAAATATTTTATACAGGGTATATGTATATACTTACTTGCTATGGTTGTTATGATGATAGAGTTTTCTGTATTTACCAACGTTTGATATTGTCCATCTTCTTAAAATTTAGCCATTCTGTTGGGTATATAGTAATTTTGCATTGTGGTTTTAATTCACGTTTTCCTGATAACTAATAGACTTTTGTCCCATTTCAGAAAGAAGTGTATATAATAACATCTTAGATTTTGTAAGAAGCAAGAAAATTGTCCTGAGTTAGACACATCAAGGCTATTACATTGAGGAGGCACACTTTCGATCTCATAGTGACTCTGAGTACAAAGATAAAATGATTGGCTCTGGGAGGTCATGGTTTCTCCGTCCCAGTAGTGGTTAAAGTTGACCACTTGAAGGAAAGAATAGAAGGGTTCCCAACAGTGTTTGGAATCCAAATCCATTTCAATGCCTCAATGTTCAATGGTGTCTTTAAAATGTAAGCCTGCTGCTTGATTTTTCATAAACTCTATTTTAGTATCATCTTGATTTTCTTAAGGTCATGATCCACAGAGACAGATATTCATTATGGATGGTACTCCTTTTTAGTAGTTCAGTAGAACCTGAATTAGTAAAAGTGATTCAACTTGGAGAAAATTTATAACATTAAAACATGTTACATGCACATGTGGCAGAAATAATGGAAATGGTACAAGAACATTCTTATAATATTTAGAGAGAAATGGGACCTTCATCACTTACATTAACCTTGCAAGTGGAGGACCCTTGGTATCATACTTCCTTCTATGGCCTAATGTGCCTTGATGAATGCTGTAATATTCAATTAGGGCCCTAAAAGTTACCTTGGTAATGGCGATTATGATTCATAAAACGTTGGAGACTACATTAAATGCTGTTCATATGTTCCATCAGATATATTGCTGCTTTCTTTCTTCTTCTTCTTCTTTTTTTTTTTGATATTACTTCCCGAGGAAAAGTCTAGTTTTACTGCAATTTACTTCCCAGCAAAATCTCAGGTAGCCTTTGATCCAAGTGTAAATTCTGGTTAAGCGCTTGCCTCCATTTTTATTAAGTGTTAGCCTTAACTCTTTCCCATATGATGTTTATATAATATGGAAACCTGTCATTCATTGAGGATTTACTGTGTGTTAAACATGTTATGTCTCTTATTTCATGTAATCCTACAACCACCCCATGAAGGAAGGATTGTTATTATCCCATTTCACAGATATAGAAACTGAGGCATATGGAATTTAAATAACCTACCCAAGGTCACATAGCTAGTCGATGTTGGAGGTGACATTTGAATTCAGACTTGGCCACAAGTACCAACTTTGTGCCCTCAGTAAGTTGTTTTAACTTTCTGGGTCTGTTTCTTCTTCTGAAGAAATGAGAAAATATTGAGAATATTGGGTTATTATAAGGGTTAAGGAAGATATATCTACAGGGCTTAGTATGTACGTGTGTGCATAATAGAAGGACTCTAAATGATAACTGTTGTTACTATTATTGTTGTTATCTGTTAGTGTTATTATCACTGGTTATCATTATCAACCAGGTGAATTTCTAGGTGCTGGCAACAGCCCTGCAAGGCAATTACTATTGTCCCCATTGAAAGAGACTAAGTAACTTGTCCATTGTCTTATCAATTACTATGAAACTCAAGAAGTGTTCCCTTCTTAAATACAATCCTATAACCCCATCTATTCATTTAATCACTGTGTATTATCTCAAGTGAGATGTCTCCAATCAGCTACTCAGAATCTTTGTATTCTAGGTCAGAGGGGAGCCAACTTTGAGATCTCTGCCCTCCTGAAGGAGGACAAACTACTTGTAGGGCATGGGGTATGGAATATGCATTCCGTCTCCCTCCCAGGCAATCTGCATTCTGTCATCATCCAGCTGTGCCACCAGAATGTTACACACGTAGCATTAGCTCATTTAGTCTTTTGGGAATTGCTTTCCTTAAATTCTTGTGCAGCTTTACCTTCAACGTCTATAGAAAGTCACTTCAAAGACCCTTTGAAACTTCTCATTGCCTTTGCCTCTGAGAACATTGCCTTCCATAGTACTTGGTGTCCCATTAATAAAGTCTCACTTGAGGGGCGCCTGGGTGGCTCAGTTGTTTAAGCGACTGCCTTCGGCTCAGGTCATGATCCTGGAGTCCCAGGATTGAGTCCCGCATCGGGCTCCCTGCTCAGCGGGGAGTCTGCTTCTCCCTCTGACTCTCCCCCTCTCATGCTCTCTATCACTCAGTGATACTGAGTGCTCAGTATCTCAGTGCTCAGTGCTCATTACATCACGTGCCCTCCTTAATGTCCATCACCCAGTTACCCCATCCCTCCACCCCCCTCCCCTCCAGCAACCCTCAGTTTGTTTCCTGTGATTAAGAGCCTCTTATGGTTTGTGTCCCTCCCTGATTTCATCTTGTTTTATTTTTCCTGGGTTTGTTTCTTTTAGGAACCAGAATCATGCTGTATGTATTGTTCTTTGATGTGCTTGTTGGAGATGTCCTTAGCCTAGCACACTCCTTTTATCTGTTATATATTCCACAGAATTAGTGTCACTATTTGAGTTGCTTCATTTTGCTGTTAATAAGAATGCTCCAAATCAAATTTCCAGTGAAACTACAATAATTATTTTGGAATCTTTAGTTGGAAGTATGATTGTAATAGGCTGCTGGAAGAGGAGGACGTTTGAAAACTATCAGGACAGTACAACTTAGTGAAAGCTTTCTTGAGTATCAACTGTTATTTTGGAGTCCTTCTAGATTTATGGAATATTTTCAAAGATTGTGTGACCTGCATAGAAAGATACTGTGTGGTATTAACACTGTGGTACTGAGACATTACTGTGTGTGTGATGGTTGCTATTACTACTAGGTATGGTGGTTTCCACTGTAGCATATACACAATTACACTGTGTAATTGTCTACATGGTTTATCCATTCATATCACTACTCTGTATTAGTGCACACTAACAGTTTACACTCCTATACAGTTGGCCCTTGAATAACATGGGTTTGCCCTGCGTGGGTCCACTTCTACGTGGATTTTTTTGTGAAATACAGTACAATGAATGTATTTTTTTTTTTTTTGGTAAATGTGTTTTTTTTAAGTAAATGTATTTTTTCCCATGATTCTCTTAATAATATTTTCCCTAGCTTAGTGTATTGTATCAATACAGTATATAGTACATATACAAAATATGTGTGAATTGACTATGTTATCAGTAAGGATTCTGATCAACCGTAGTCTATTAATGGTTAAGTTTTGGGGGAGTTAGACGTTACACATGGATTTTTGATTGAGCAGGGTATTGGTGCCCCTCCTCCCCATGTTGCTCAAGGGTCAAATATACTGTGTGTTAGTTCACACTATACTATAATGTACCATGTGCTAGTTCACACTACTCCACTACGTGAACTAGAGTTCACACTATGCTATGATGTACCGTGTGCTAGTTCACACTACTCCACTGCATGAACTAGAGTTCACACTATGCTATGATGTACCATGTGCTAGTTCACACTACTCCACTGCATGAACTAGAGTTCACACTATACTATAATATACCGTGTGCTAGTTCACACTACTACACTCAATCACTTCACACTGTTTAGCAGTTTGCACTGCTCTGCTGTGTATTAGTTCTGTATGTACTTCACATTACCCTACTGAATATTAGCTCACACAGCAAGCAGTTCACAATTCTACACTGGGTTAGTTCACACTGAGTGCAGTTCACACTATTACATTGTGTGGTGATCCGCACAGGACATAGTTCAGTGGTGCTGGGCTTAGCACTTTTATATGTGCAGGCCTCAAGAGCAGGCAGAGCTCTTTAAGTAAAATTGATAAGAAGAAAAAGAGAATCTTTCCAAGTTCACACTTTCTTTTTTCCTCCAAGTTTTTATTTATATTTTAGTGAGTTAACCTACAATGTAATATAGTTGAATTAAGTTATTCAATACTTCTGTACATTACCTGGTGCTCATCACAACAAGTGCACTCCTTAATCCCCATCACATATTTCACTCATCCCCCTGTGCACCTCCCCTCCGGTGACCATCAGTTTGTTCTCTAGAGTTAAGAGTCTTTGGGGTGCCTGGGTGGCTCAGTTGGTTGGGTGTCTGCCTTTGGCTCAGGTCATGATCCCGGGGTCCTGGGATCGGGCCCCACGTCGGGCTCCCTGCTCAGCAGAGAGTCTGCTTCCCCCTCTCTCTCTGCCCGTCCCCCTGCTTGTGCTCTCTCTCTGTCAAATAGACAAGTGGAATCTTTAAAAAAAAAGTTTGTTTCTTGGTTTTCCTTTTCATCCCCACCCATGTTTGTTTGTTTTGTTTCTTAAATTCCACATATGAGTGAATCATATGGTATTTGTCTATCTCTGACTGTCTTATTTACTTAGCATAATATTCTCCAGCTCCATCCATGTCGTTGCAAATGGCAGGATTTCATTCTTTCTGATGGCTGAGTAATATTCCATTGCATATATATACCACATCTTCTTTATCCATTCATCAGTTGATGGATACTTGGGCTGGTTCCATAATTTGGCAATTGTTGATAATGCTGCTATAAACATTGGAGTGTGTGTATCCCTTTGGATCAGCATTTTTGTATCCTTTGGGTAAATACCTAGTAGTGCAATGGCTGGCTCATAGGGTAGTTCTATTTTTAACTTTTTTGAGGAACCTCCTTACTGTTTTCCAGAGTGGCTGTACCAGCTTGCATTCCTACCAACAGTGTAAGAGGGTTCCCTTTCTCCATATCCTCCCCAACATTTGTTGTTTCCTGTTTTGTTAATTTTAGCCATTCTGACTGGTGTGAGGTGATATCTCATTATAGTTTTGATTTGTATTTCCCTGATGCTGAGTGATGCTAAGCATCTTTCATGTGTCTGTTGGCCATTTGTATGTCTTCTTTGCAGAAATGTCTGTTCATGTCTTCTGCCCATTTCTTAACTGGATTATTTGCTTTCTGGGTATTGAGTTTTATAAGTTCTTTACATATTTTGGATACTAACCCTTTACAGATATGTCATTTGCAAATATCTTCTCCTATTTACTAGGTTCCTCTTAGTTTTATTGATTGTTTCCTTTGCTGTGCAGAAGCTTCTTATTTTGATGAAGTCCCAATAGTTTATTTTTGCTTTTGTTTCCCTTGCCTCTGGAGACATATCCAGTAAGAAGTTGCTACAGCTGACGTCAAAGAGGTTACTCCCTGTGTTCTCCTCTAGGACTTTAATGGTTTCCTGTATCACATTTAAGCCTTTAATCCTTTTTGAATTTATTTTTGTGTATGGTGTAAGAAAGTGATCCAGTTTCATTCTTTTGCATGTTGCTGTCCAGTTTTCCCAACACCATCTAAGTTCATACACCTAAGAATCTAGTGGATAGAACAGTTATTTTAGCATTTACATGGTTTTTCTGCCAAGTCTGTAAGTCAGGGGTTCAAAATACCAGAAAGCACCATGTATACTGCAGAGAGTTTGGGTGTGAGAGCTTCTAGTTTTAAATCATCTGAGTATGGCCTAGGTGAGGCTGTTATTTAGAATATCATTAAAGAACAAGTTAGGAAACCATTACTGTTGGGTTTGTAATAATCCACGTGGATAATGAAGCTTATCCACAAGCTCTTAGAGGTCACTCCCCAACACGTGACCTGAGTTTCGCCCGGGCTGTGTCAACTGCATTAGCTGTGGCCAAGGTCTGAGTGTACTGTAACACTCAAACGGTGGCATCACCCTCAAGAGACCATATATTTGTTAATAGCTCATACAATTTGGATGGAAAATAGAATAGAAAATGGGTATAGTTTTATTACTATATTCTTCAGAGCCATCTAAAGATCTTCTGGGAGCAAAGTGCCCTCAAGGTGCCCAGGAAGATACTCAAATAAGCAGCGATGGCATTGGGTTCTAAGACTTCTGAAGGTCAGAACTGGATGGCACAGTTTGCTGAGCCCTCCCAAGGTACATGGCCACACAACCCTGACTGACCATGGTTTAAGAGAACAAAATACAGTAAATGTAGGGGAAGAATTCTTATTCCCACTCCTGCAATCCAAGAGGAGGAGTTTTCCTTGAACAGTCCTGGCCTCTAGCCTTGCCCTGATCCCCTCAGGCAGTGGGGTGAGTGGTCCCATTGGTGTCTGATAATAACTGGTGCAGCCTTTCTGGGGCCTGTTTCCACATCTGTTCAGTGTAGTCCCGCCAGCTCAGTGTGTCTTTCCTGCAGCTCAAACCTCAGGCACACTGGAGCCAGGCAACCACTGGTGCTGCACGCCTGACCCCACACCGCAGGACAGCTTTTTGTCCATCTCTATGTGCCCGAATCCTCTGTATTTTTCAACAATTCAGGATTCAGGTAGTGAGGATCATGCTTTAATGGATATGCCTTCCAACGCCACAGTGCTTCACACTTAACCGTGGTTTGAATTCCGACTTTTTGTACATGATTTGCATATGATTAATATCTGCCTTCTTGGTTAATTAGAAAGCTCCATGGGGAGCAAAGGGGTGAGCACACCTGTGCTTTTAATCCCTATTGTATTCTGAGCACCTGGCCCAAGGTCCCAAGGTCCCAAATACAGTTGCTCAAAGGAAATGAATAAATGAGTCTCAGAAAGCCTACATTCTCTTTGGGCGTGGCTGTTTTCCCCTCTCAGAGGGTTCTTTTGCTGAGGTCTGTAAGACTCACCTGAGCCTCCTGCCAAACTTGCCAACCCTGAATCAGTCCCTGGACCAATTTTTAACCCCAGCCAAGCCAACCACACATCACAGCGCCACCACCCAAGTAGAGGCAGCACCGTGTAACTGCATCCTGTTGCGTGGAAAAGTCATGAATTTTCCTTCTTTCTTTCCTTTGGCTTCTCACTTCTAGCTGGGGGCTTGTGTTTTTTTACTGAAAATTCTGGCCCCGAGCTTCCATCTCTCCAATACCCTTAGCAGGCCTTCATCAACAAACCTATGTGCTTTCTCTGTTGCCGGATGCCCCAGGAAAGTCCCCAGGTCTGACACTGCATCACGGGGGGCCGTGAAACCCAAGTTGGCTGATATCGTCTTACCTCCACTCCCAGACGCTGTGCGGGCGTAGGAGAAGTTGGAGCAAGTCTTGGGGACACAGTTCGGTAAAAGTGTTGTTTCCAGACTTTCTTGGAGGGCGGTGGGAGGGGGGGCATAGGCGAAGAAAATATTTACAAATAGAAAAGCAAAAGGGTTGCTCTGCCTTTCTTTCAACTCTTGCTTTTCCCACTTGTTTAAGAGTGCAGAGAACATTTTCTCTTCTGTCTTGCCTGGGTTTTTCTCGGCCTTATGATTTCATTTTGACACACCCTTTTCTTCAGGATTCATTTCTGAGCCCTTCCCGGGGCTCCTTCCCCTGCTCACTATTTGATAGGAGACAGCACAAAGGAAACAAACGGCGCTAAATGATCCATGAGGAGCCTGCTGGTTTTGGCCACCTGCCGGAAGGCGGTGAGGCTGAGCCCAGTGACATTGCCTTAAGGACAGAGTAATGTGCCTGCCATCCAAATCAAAGGTGCTTTTAAAAATAATTCCCTCTTTGGGGTCTGGTTTTTTACCCCCTCCCAGCTCCAGGTTTTGCTATCTTTCTGCTGTCCTGAGGGAAGGACCCGTGGTTCGATTCCTGCTTTGAATGGCAGAAACTTTACATTGTAGTACATTGTGCTGCTCAGCTGGCTAAAGCCAACTCTGCTTGTGGCTCCAAATCTTAGCCTGCAGCTGTTATCAGCTACAGCTTTACCTTCCTATTTCACTGTCTTTTCAAAGATACAGTGTTTCCTCCTTCACTATGAAAGTTATACATGCTTCCTATAGGAGATCACTATAGACAGATGCAGAGGGAAAAGAATTCTTTTCTAGCCCCACCCCTAAAGACAAACATTGTACATATGTTGCTACATCGCCTTTTAGAGGTTTATTTATTTTTTTATTTTAACATGTTTTAGAATTGGAAGATTCCTGGCCTATGCTCATTATATCTTACTCATCAAATATCGTGGATTCCCTAGTGGGATTTTATTTTTGGGTAAGAATGTCCTAAGGGGAAGAGACAGAAAAGGGAGAAAAATGTTGGACACAGAAGAAGCATAAACCCGGGCTCGTTCTGTATAATAGCATCTCATGGTTGTGAACTCCCAGAGTGCTGCTTAGTTACAATACTGCACAGTTAGATTCATCTATCAATTAGGAAGGGAAGTGATGAGTCAAAAACTGATTGGGTGCTAACAGCTCATCCCTCTAAGATGAATAACTTCAGCACCTTCAGCTACTTTTCCAAAAACTTCTAGTGTCCAAGAGGCTGGAAAGAGTTTACTTCTAGACCTCCGAATTCTCTGAGGAAGCGAGTAAACAAAGAGATGGCAGGCAGTTTAATAATGTATAAAATGGAAAATGGCATCCCCTCTGGGAAGGCGCATAGAGGCCCATGTGGGTGCTTGGCATGGAGTGCTGAGTGCCCCTGGAGTCTGGCCGCTGCCCAGCTGTCCTTCATCACCTCCGGGTAGGTATGACCTGTAGCCATATATGGTGGCTCGTGGCATGGAATGAGGAGTCAGGGGGACTCGGTCTGAGGTTTGCTTCTGGCTGCTATGTGTTTGCCCCGGGCCAATCACTCTCCCTTTGTGGGCAGGCGTGTCCCCTAGCACGAGGAGGGGCACAAAATGAAATGGTCTCTAACACGCACTGTAGGCCACACATCCCAGGGACAAAGCAAAATTACATCCGTAGATGTTGCGGACACACACTGATCTGTTCTCACATCTCACCTGAGACCTCACAGAACTGATTGCTGGAGAAGGTAGAATCAGCCATGGATTGGAATCCTGAACCTGTTCCTCCCGAGATCTGAGTGACCTTGTCCATGCTACTTCATTTTTAAACCTCCCTTTACTCCTTTGGTAAAGGGAATAATCAAGTGCACCTTTAGCGTTGTTAGGAAGATGAAATAAAAAACAGGATCAATTAATAATTAATTAATCCAGCAATTATTTCTGAAGCACCCATGGCATTCCAGACCCAGTTGCAGGCACAGTGGGCAAGCAGCGAGCGAGCAGATTCAAGTCTCTTGTGGAGCTGCCATACCGGTTGAGGGGGAGGGAGACAGGAAATAAACAAGTGAAAATATCAGTGCTGGGCAGACAATTAAAACGGGGTGATGTGGGGTGCCTGGGTGGCTCGATCGGTGGTGTCTGCCTTGGGCTCAGGTCATGATCCCAGGGTCCTGGGATGGAGCCCCGTGTCGGGCTCCCTGCTCAGTGGGGAGTCTGCTTCTCCCTCTCCCTCTGCCCTTCTCCCTACTTGTGCTCTCTGTCTCTCCTCTCTCAAATAAATAAATACGATCTTTAAAAATATATATATTTAAAAATGGGGTGATGTGCTAGACAGTGACGAGGTGGCCACTTCAGTCTGAGCAGTCAGGGGAGGTTTCTCTGAGGAGGTGACATTCAGCCTAGATGTAAATGACAAGGAGGAGCCAACCACGCAACAGTGACCAGGAGACGAACGTCTCAGGGAAAGGGAACAGAAGTGCAAAGGGCAAAGAAGGGAGGCGATGTGATTGGCATGTTTAGGAGCTGGCATGATGCCAGCATGGCTCGCGCTGGAAGGTGAAGCGCAGGTTCAGGAAGGAGGAAGGCGCTGGGTCACAGAGGGTCTCATAAATCAGAGGAACAATTTGGACCCGGGAGAGACTACGCAGCTCTTGGCCCAAAGGTGCTCTTGAATGAGGGACTTGTCTGTGAACCGGGCTGCAGAGAAGGTTCTGGAGCAACCTGTTTCCTCCTGACCCTGAAGGATGAAGGTGAAGGTTTTATACATGTTGCTGTGCCAGACGGTTTCTACGGCGGCGAGTGTCTGTCGACGTCAAACAGAAACCCTGGGGGAGAACTGGGCCCTCCCCAGTCTTCAGAGGAGACACAATCAGTTGCTGAAAGTAGGAAATGACAGGAGATAGCCATTAGGTTCACAAAAGGAACCTTAAAATAGATTCAGCTAGAGATGCAAATCCAACTCCAGGCAGGTCTCCTCGTGTCATGAAGCTCAGAAGATTCCTCTGGGAGGAAATGAGGAGGGAAACTGCAGGCAGAGCAGATGGCCTAGTGAACAGGAGCTGAACACTTTAGGCTACTCCAAGAAAGGGCGTCTTAATTACGGAGATTAAAAAAACCCCTAATAGCCGCCTGGTCTGCCTTCCATCATTAGTAGTCTTATTCTTCCGTTTATGAGATGCTAACAAATCCATCCTGGGCTATTCGGGTCCGAGAGGCAAAGAATCGCATTCTACTTCTTATTTACAAAGTCCCCTGGAGCTGCCCTCAGGTCATTTCCCAGGATTTCAAGGAAAGGCTAATGTTCCCGATGAGAAGTAATTACACTCTCGGTTTCCAACTGTCCAAGTGGCAGCTCAGATGCTTAATTGGTTCTGCTATCTTGGTCTGGTGTCCTGAGGCTTTCTACATCATTCCACTCCCTTTCCTATGTCTGAGGGCATTTTCTGTCCAGCCAGCTCTGCGTGCTTAGGTAACCCTGAAGGGTGGGTCTATCATCAGGCAACAATTGATTTCCAAGCCTCTCCAGTTCTGCAGTTGGTTGCAGGGAGCTGGCTGTTCATTAGCATCTGTGACCTTTTCATGGGCACTAATGAGGCCTGTCTGAAGAACTCAGACCCAGAGTCAGTGGAATTATTCCATGCCATAGGAAATGATTGGGAAACTTCCCGGGCCTATGTAGGTCCTAGTTAAGACCAAAAGAGCATCAAATCTGCCCCAAGATGATAGCAGTTTTACTTGAAAAGAGAATTCTCTGGAAGCTTCGGTGATAATATCTTAAAAACACATTATAATAGAGAATTTCAAACACATACAAAAAACAACTGTTACAAAGAACCTCTATGTGCTCGTTGCTCAGTCTCAACAATTATTAACATTTTGCCAATCTTCTTCCGTCAATTTCCACACATTTTTTTCCCTTGCAAAAGTGAGACATCATATCATCTCATCCTTAAATTCCTCAGGGTTTATCTCTGATGTGTAAAAAATTTCCCCCATGCCAATGTCGCAGGTTGGGTTCCCTAGAAAGCAAACTCTGAGATGAGGAGTAGCCCGCAGAAAGCTTATTAGGATTTTCAGGATTAGCGTCTGCAAGAAGGAAGGAAAGGAAGCCAGAGTGAGCCGATAGGCAGGCTCTATAAAGGATCCCCCGGCCCCCATAGAAAGCTACAGAGCTGAGCACTTCTCAGTTGTCCCAAGTTTTGGGCAGAAAGTTTGACCTTCACACTCCTGTGATGCTTGCATATTGACCAGGCTGTTCCCAGGAAGTGGGGATAACCTGGGAGTAGGTGTCTGTCTTCAGCCAACAGCAATTTGAAGGCAGTTTCTGGAGAGGGCACATAGCAGGTGCCTGTTTACCTGGCAGTACTCCCAGCTGCGTAGGGAATAATCTTGAACTTCTGAAGGGGGGATCGGGGTAGCTCATCATACCACCCACTACAGACGCTGTTATGCTTAACAAAATGAACAGTGATTCCTTATTGTTATCTAGTATTACCTGAACAAGGTCCATAAAGGGAAGAATTATGTTAAATTAAATTAAAAGACTCCTTTGGAGCAGATCTACTATGAATTTTAAATATGCAAATGAGCACATTGTGACTTTCCAAGGAAGTTCTCTTTTTTTTTTTTTAAATTTTACTTATTTATTTGACAGAGACACAGCTAGAGAGGGAACACAGCAGGGGGAGTGGGAGAGGGAGAGGCAGGCTTCCCGCCGAGCAGAGAGCCCGATGTGGGGCTCGATCCCAGGACTCTGGGATCATGACCTGAGCCGAAGGCAGACGCTTAACGCCTGAGCCACCCAGGCGCCCTTCCAAGAAAGTTCTTAAAGGTGCAACTATTCCGAAATTTATTTGACCACCTAACAGGTTTTTGGTTTTGCTTTTTTTTTTTTTATTTCTTGGGACATGGCCCAAAAAACAATGCCCTGGAGGATTTAATAAACAGAGAAAGCAACCCTTTTTATTTTACAGTGTTTGCAAATAGCTAAGGCCAAGACTGTCTTCCCCTTGGAGGGGAACTATAGTAAGAATAATGACAGCGAACTCTACTTGATGATGCCATCCATTCCAAGACGGCTATGAATTCCACGAACATTCGAAGATATTTTGCAGTTGGAACAGGGCATGTGCCAAAAATACTGCTCACTTCATCACATCCACAGCCTTTCACTACAGAGCTTTTTGATATGGTCATTTCTGCACAGTGGAAGGGTGGCAGAAAATGTGGTAACGAATAAAGAGTCTCTTTGTGGCTGCTGTGAAGTTATTTTTAGGTTGTTACAAAACCTCGTTTATAACTGCTCCCCCAATCTTAAGAGGTTGGTGTTGGAGACCAAGGAACTGGAAAGAAGTGGTATTCTAGGATTTAGTGAAAGGCTCATAAATCAATAGATTCCGATTGTGCATACAGCAGGGGGGCAGGCAGTGGAATTGAAAAAGGAGAGATATAGTTTGCTTCCCTAGGAATTTATGTTGAAAGGATGAAGGAAAAGGCAATGAACACAATGGAGCAAAGCAAGTAACCATGTATGCAGTTTTTATTTTGTTGTATGGTTGGTTCTCTCTGGGGCTTTTTTTTTTTTTTTTACAAACACTACCTCGATAAATGTGAATATGCAAGTATTATTATTCCTATTTCATAGATAGAAAGGTGGAGAAAATTCTTAATCACACAGCGGATAAGTGAAAAATTTGGAAACACAGTCCACACATTTTGATGGTAACTCTATTCTGGCTCTAGTAGACAATGATTCCGTTCATTGGGGGTTCAGAGTCAAGAAGGAGTTGAAGGGGAGAAGATGGGGTATCTGGAATGGGGGATACAAGGGGCATAAGATTTCTCTTGGTTCCATGACTTAAGGTGTTGGGTCCCCTTCTCTTAGAGGTGAGACACTAGGCATACCTGTAGGAGTTTATGGACCTGGGAAGAATGCTTGTGTCTCCACAGCTATGGGAGAACTTAAATGTTTTCCAAATTCATAGGGGTTGCTATACTGGTCCATTGTGAGTGGGACACTATCATAAGAGAACACGGATCTGAGACCAGATATTACTGCTTGTAAATCCTAGCTCTACTTACTAGCAGTGTGTTTCTATTCATTACATTCCTAACTTTAGTTTTTGAATCCATAAATTGTGTGTAATAATACCTAATTCCTTATAGGATCTGTAGGGATTAAATTATGTGTTATTTATGATAGTGCCTAGAACAAACTTGACAGCTGGCTGATGCTCAGTAAATATTAATTTTCTTTCATTATCCCTCATTACATCACTTTTCTTCTGTACAAGTTGTTAGTATCAGAAGTACTGAATAGGCTTTCCAATAAAACCCAGAATTCCTGGCCTTCTCCTTCCCCTCCCCCATCCCCTTTCCTGCAAATCCACGCAACATACACTGCTAAAGGTCATCTGTGCATGCTACTGAATTATTTTTATATACTGGTAGATGAGTCTCTGAAAGGTTCATATTTCTCTGCCTTATCGCATTAAAGATCATTCAGTAGTGAATAATAATTATGGATGCTATAATTTCCTGGGTGTTTACCATGTGCCGGTTAAGTGTTGGACAGACAGTAACAATTTTATGAGACAGGTCCTCCCATTACATATATTCTCATTATAGTGATGATGCTTTTGAGTGTTGGGTCAAGTAGATTGTCCCAGATCATAGACCTGGTAAGTGAGGCAGCAGCTCTTGAAACCTGCTATTTGTGACACCACAGTATAGAGGTAAAACCTTTGAGCGACAAAAAAGCCTGTGACATGGACTCTTACGATCCTACAAGGCTAGGATTGCTTGGGTGTAGTGACCAGAGAGAACTGGATCTTGGAGGACCTGGATTTGAGTCTAGTCTAATGATACTCTGGCCAGAAAGTTTGGCCAGAAATTCAGCTCAAGTTTGCATCAGCAAATAAATGCAATCTCATTCTCCCTCTGACTCTTGTTCTGTTGGACAGCCTTCTCATGTTGAAAGATATCGTCCAAATTTGACCCAGGAGATTTGCCAGAGATAACTTTGGCTTAGTTTTCCCTAACACTTGTGATCTCAGAGAAAGAGGCCATGTTTCCATAAGCTCCACCAAATCTGGGTCCCCAAACTAATCACTGTGGTCAGGAGAATGGAGAGTTGTCAGTAGCTTGGCCAAGGTTATGTTCCTCTAACCCTTGGGATTGGGTAAAAAGGAGAGTAGGGTAAATTCCATTGAAAATACCTGGAACGGAACATTGTAGGTGGTAGGATTAATAAGCAAGAGAATTTACATAGAAGGCTTGTCTTGGATGGCTCCAAGATGTATAGATCTCCACACCCACCCACCTAAATATCTAAAGTTAATAGAGGCCTTAACTGCATGTACACAATCCAGATGTTCTCAAGAACACATTCCTCTCTCAAGGCTGCATTCTTGAAGACAGCTCCTACTGTGGGAACTGTGGGCAGAGGGTAATTCCAAGGACAGGGGAGGGGGTGAGGAACCTCCCATTGCCCAGGTCTAGCTTGTGGGTCAACCAATGGTCATATCCTCTCAATGACCCCCTCCAACATTAAGTAGGTCATTTCTTTTTAAACTTGGTCTTCATCTGTGAATGAGAGTCATCATTTTCCTTGGAAGGTTGAGGTGAGGGACGAAGGAAATAATAGACTAGAAGGAAAATATTTTGTAAACTTTACAGGTCTGTGGCAACACTACTCCAAACTAGTATCTCTGAAAACCTGCTGTTTCCCTAGCAACCTTTGCTTTAACATAGGACTTACTGTAGGCGCTTCCTTGCCATTCAGTGATTGCAAGTCATGGACGACACTAAACTAATGAAAATACATGCATTTGCATTAGAATATATATGCTCACATTGGTTAGCTTACAGAGAAGCAAAAATGAAGGCATTAACAAATCTGGGATACAATTCTTTAGCTCTCATGTCTGCCAAATTCAATGCCAATGTGCAGCTTAATTTCAGGTTTACCTTAAAATGTCTCTGCTAAAAGCTAAAAGCTGGGTAACAAGCCTGTGGATAAAAATAAACAGAGGGTTTATACAAAGGGAAAGTACAAAGCAAGAATACAAAGCTCAGGGACAGGTAGGTGAAAAGTGAACCATGAGCTTTTTGTGCGTTTGTGCAAAGTCGGGACTTTGCCCAAGGTTATGAGCCAAGTGGAGAAAGTGGTGCTTCCTTCTCCGAGCGATTAAGCCTTAATATTGCATCAGACTATAATACTCTAGTTAAGTGAATCTTGGGTGCTTGTCCTCACAATAAAAAGGAAAGCTTGAATTTCTGCAGCTTCATGCTCTAGCCAAAGACTTTGAAAACATATCTACAAGAAAGCCATATTTTGAGAATTTTCCAGGTGATGAATTATTTTCTCTCTGGTTCTATAGCTCTAGAAAGATACTAAGTTCACTTAGGAAGTTGTATGTGTCTTAACATTGTAGCCATTGCTTTTAGACACTGAGAATTTGCTAGGTTCCTTGAAAATTAGTAAATGAAAGATTGAAGACATGAAGAAGAAAAATGACTGGGCACTGTGGCTGTGAATAAAAGGACCTATATTCTAATTCATTCAGTCAATATTCATTCAAAGAGTAAATATTTGAGCACTAAGCTTCATCCTAGGTGTTAGGGACAGAATTTTGAACCATATATTGTTCTTGCCTTCATGAAGCTTATATGTATCATGTAAGGGAGACTCATAATAAAAATAGCATCACATAAATAGTGATCGCTATGATGAAAAATCAAGTAGGACAGGGGAATTCAGAGGGTGTTGAGTGCTCTTTTAGAGAGAGTAGTAAGAGAAGAACTCTCTAAGGGGTTAATATTTGAAATAAGTCTTGAAAGAAGCGAGAGAACAAGACATGAATTTGGGGAAAGAATGCTCCTAGAAGAGGGAATAGTATGTGCAAAGTTCCTGAGGCAGGAGTGAAATTGATTTATTTGAAGAACTAATAAGGAGGCCACATAGTTAAAGAGGATTAAGCCAAGAAAGCAGGGATGATAGATAAATAAATTTGGGAGAAAGCTAGAGGCTATATTACACGGGGACTTATGGGCCTTGGCAAGACTTTCACTTCTTTTGATGTGTAGTAGAAAGCCATTGGAGAGCTTGAGCACAGGAATGATACGATATGATTTATGTCTTAGAAAGATCACTTCAGGGCTGCTTGGGTGGCTCAGTTGGTTAAGCATCTGACTCCTGATTTAGGCTCAGGTCATGATCTCAGGGTTGTGGGATCGAACCCCCCGTCAGGCTCCATGCTCAGCACGGGGTCTGCTTTTCCCTTTCTCTCTGCTCCTCCCCCCCACTCACGCTCTCTCTCTCTCAAATAAATAAATAAAATCTTAAAAGAAAAAGGAAGATCATTCCAGCTGTTCTGTGGAAACAGTGAAGAGTAAAGGGAGAATCAGCAGATGACTATTACAGTAATTTAGGGTGTACATGATTGTGGTGAGAAATGGTTTTATTTGAGATAGTTTATGAAGGTAGAGGGAAAGGATTTGATGTTGCTTTTCTGCTGTAGAACTCTAATCATATGTGTGACCTTGGGAGTGACAAAATATAGCGGACATTTTATCTAGATAATCTTCAAACATACACAAAGGTAAAGTGAACTGCATTTCCACCACTTGGATTGAACAAGTATTAAGATTTTGTCATGGGTGAGATGGGTGAAGGAGGTCAAGAGGTACAAACTTCCATTTATAAAATAAGTCAGCAGATGTAATGGACAGCATGGTGACTATAGTCAGTAATATTGTAGTGTATACTTGAAAGTTGCCAAGAGAGTAAATCCTAAAATTCTCATCACAAGAAAAAGAAATTTTTTTTGGTAACTTTGTATGGTGACGTTTGGTAACTAGACTTAGAGTGGTGATTATTTCACAGTGTATATAAATATCAAATGATTATGTTGTACACCTGAAACTAATTTTATATGTTAATTATACCTCAATATTAATAATAAAAAGATTTTGCCAATCCTGTTTTGCTTATGTCTTCCTACAACTCTTTTTTTTTGTCTTTCTGGATATTCAAACAAACCCTAGACATCACATCATTTCACCCATCCATACTTTGGTATGTGTCATCAACAAACCAGAACTTAAAAAACAAAACAAAACAAAAACCTCACCAAAACCCACAACATCACACATAAAAAACCCACAATATTAACCTAACAAAGTAAACAATAATTATTTATTACCATCTCAAATCAATGTGCCTTCAAGTTTTACTAACATTTTTCAAAAATGTATTTTTATAGTTAGTTTGATCAAATCAGGATCCAAAGAAGATCCACCCATTGCATTTGGTTAATTTGTCACATAAATCTCCTTAATCTATAACCGCCTACCTCCTCCCACCCTTTTATTTATTTATATTTAGAATTTTTTCTCTATTTTATTTTATGCTTTTATGGTAAGACTGAGACTGTATTTTTTTAGGGCAGTTTTAGGCTTATATTAAAACTGAGAAGAAGGTACAGAGATTTCTCATATACCCCCTTTGCCCCACATATGCATGACCTCTCCCATTATATACACCCCCAGCTGGGTGGTACATTTGTTATAGTTAATGAACCTACATTGACACATTGTAATCACTCAAAGTACATACTTTACCTTAGGGTTCATTCTTGGTCTTGTACAGTCTATTACTTTGGTCAAATGTATAATGACATGTATCCATCATTATGGTTTCACACAGAGTATTTTTACTGCCTTGAAAATCATCTTTGTTCTGTCTATTCATCCTTCTCCATTACCCCAATCTCTGGCAACCACAGATTTTTTTTTTTTTTTTTTTACCATCTCCACAGTTTTGCCTTTTCCAGAATGTCATATAATCACAATCATATAGTATGTAGCCTTTTCAAATTGGCTTCTTTCATTTAGGAATGTATATATAAGGTTCATCCATGTCTTTTCATGGCTTGATAGATTGTATCTTTTTAGTGCTGAATAATATTCTGTTAAATAAACTGTGGATGTGCCACAGTTTATATAATTTATTCACCTACTGAAGGACATCTTGGTTGCTTCCAAGTTTTGGCATTTATAAATAAAGCTTCTATAAATGCCCATATGCAGGTTTTTTTTATGGATATAAGTTTTCAACTCCTTTGGGTAAATACCAATAAGTATGATTGCATACCATATGGTAAGAGTATATCTACTTTTGAGAAATTGCCAAACCATCTTCCAAAGTGGCTGTACTATTTTGAATTCCCACTAGCAAGAAATAAGAATTCCTGTTGTTCACATTCTCATGGGTATTTGGTGTTCTCAACATTCCGAATTTATCCACCCTTTTATTTCTCTCTGCCATTTTGTTGTTGCTGTTGAGAATCCTGAGTCATTTGCTCTGTAGAATTTCCCATATACTCGGTTTGGCTGACTGCACAATGTGGCATTTGAAAAATGTTTCTTTATCCTCCCAATTTACTGTAAAACTGTTAGCTAGATCTAGACACCAGAGTAAGTCATAGATGGTGCCATGTACTATCTCTATCATTGCATTGCCAACCTAAATAAAGAGGTAAACTGAGGCAAGTTCAAATGACCAGAAATTGTTTGTTCAGGAATAGCAGAAGAATTGCAGTTCAGGTCACACAAACTGTGGCAAGTTACAGGGGAGTTTTGGAGGGCTTGGGGTAAGCTGTTTTTACAGGCAGGGAGAGCAAAGAGAGGGGAGTTTAGCTAGAGTTCAAGTAGCAAGTTCATTGGCTTGTGGATGGGTGGAAGTTCCTGGTGGCATTCATTGGCTGAGGGATGTTTCAGTTTTCCATAAATCAGGAATGATGGGGAAACCAGTCTGTCAGTGTGTTAAATTTCATTTCGCATGCAAGAAACCCTCCATTTCCTATTCTCCACTTCATTTTGGAATGCAATCCTCTTACAGAATGGGCAGATATATAATGGCCACTTTGGGGAGGTTGAACAGTGGGGCCAAATATACCCCCGCTTTCCAATGATGTCCACCCCCTAATCCTGGAGCATGGGAATTGGCTATGCTCCCCAGGAAAGGGGACGTCGTAGATGTATTTAAGGTAACAGACCTTCCAGTAAGAGGAGCCAGGATTGCCCAGGTGGGTTCAGTTGCATCCAATGAGCCTTAAAGGCAGCAACTCTTCCCAGCAGAAGTCAGAAGAAGCAGGAGGAAGATGCAGAAGGAGGTAGGAGGGAAGCAGGAGAGACAGCGGGCAGGAGGTGTGGTGTGCCCCCACTGGGTGTGGCACATGGGGTCCCGAGCCAGACCTCTGGAGCCAAGGGCGGCACCAAATCCAAAGCTTGTTTGGCCAACAGCTTGAATGAACCCAGAAACCGATTCTTCCCAGAGCCTCCCAATTACAGCCCAGTCTGGCTGACACTTTGCTTCTGGCCTTCTAAAATCTGCATCCGGGTGACCAGCTGAGCCTACTCTTCCCTACAGAACGGTGAGGTACACAATGTGTGTTGTTTTAAGCTGCTAGATGGTCTTTGTTAGGACAGCAATAGATAACTAATACAAGTGGTTGCAGGTGTAGAGAGTGGGACCCAGAACGTTCTCGGGGACTCTCACCCGTGGTCTCAGCAGCTGTTGACGATTGTTGTTCAGATCTGTTGTCATTTGTGGTTACAAAATGCTGATTTTTCTAACATTCCTTCTACATTCATTAGCTGGAATTCTTCTCTAAGGAAGAACTTTTTCAATAATTTAGTTTCCCTGAAAAAATTTGGTATATGAAAAGCAGGATAAATGCCAGAGCTTTTTCTCTTCATTAGGTTTCAGAATACGGAGATGGTGGTTTTACTACAATTTAAGGTGACCCATTAGGTTTTTCTTGGTTGTTGTTGTTGGTATTATTATGAATTCATGAAGTGTTATTTATTTGTGTGTTCTGGCCACATTGCTGTCATTAATTTCTTTTTGGTGCCTGACCTGTCCCATCTGTGGTCCTTGGAGAGCCTTTCAAGTTCAATCCTCCTGTGTTTTTGTCAAGGCCTTGTTATTTATGATGGCATTCTTTCTGGCACTACAAATTATCCAGTGTTCATCTTGTATATTTTATGCCCCACACATTGCATTGTACATTTCCCCAAGAATCCTTTGTGTTTTCGGGGAGGAGAATTTAAGGACCACAATCTGGGTGCTTAGGGGTGTTCTTGTCATTGCTCCAAGTCCAACTCAGGAGACAGAGATAGCATGTAGTATTTGTTTTTTAGAAATAAAAAAAATCATGAGTTTATATTAAATTTCTAATTCAAAGATTGCAGTACGTGGTGCATGCTTTGATTTTTTTATACTTAAATCTCTTTGTTAAGTATTTTGTTTTCTAATGACATTAATATATTGTTTTTTCTCTATTATCTAACAATGCAAATATTGCTGAATTTGGTTTAAGATGTCTTTGCTGTTTGTAGTAGTTTTTGTTCTTAGAATTTATTCCTTTAGGGAAGTACAGTGAAAATATTGTATTTTAAAGTGTCAAAGTAGTCTTCCCTGAGGGGGTTATATCTCTGATTTCTTATAGTTAAATGCATTTATTTTTATTATTGTTGTTTTTTCTTTTTACTTTTGGAGGGTTTTTTTGTCTTTTTAAAATTTTGTTTTTAAATGTGTAAATATTTATATAATTTCAGGTTAAAAAAACAAACACAGAAAACAAGGGGCATTTTGAGAGTTCTACCTTCTTGTTTACTTCCCTGATCTTCGTTGCCTTTCCTCCATAGGTAATCTTTTTATTACTTTTTGGTTTCAGGTCCTTTTTTCTTGTTAAGAAACAGCACGTGACGGGGTAGAGTGAAAGAGAATCTCAAGCAGAGTCCCCACTAGGCAGGGAGCCGACTTCGGGCCTCCATCTCAGGACCCTGAGATCATGACCTGAGCCAAAATCAAGAGTCAGACATTTCACTGACTGAACAACCCAGGTGCCCCCAGGTCATTCAATTTTTAGTTCAGAAAATACAAATATATGTACGTGTACCTATACATATATGAGTATATACATATGTTTATAGTTTTCCTTACCTAAATAAAAATTAGCCCTTTTAACACACCATTCATCCTCCTTTTTTTAGGTTAAAGTTTCCTGAAGATCACTCCATGGCAGTATATAGAGATCTTCCACAGTCCTTTTTATAGCTACATGATATTCCATGATTTATTTATACTAGATTTATTTAACCTGTCCCCTTTTCTTGGACACTTGGATTATTTCCAATCTTGTTATTATAAATATATTATAAATGTAATGGGTCCTGTGCCTTCCTCTTACTTGCTTGTGTATATTTAGGATATGAGGCTGCTGGGTCAGAGGTAAATGTACAAGTAATTTTGGTAGATTTTTCCAAATTCCTCTCTCTGAAGGTTATAGATTTTGCAATTCCATGAGCAATTTTTGAGAGCACACCAGCTCTTAATGAGGACTGATTTGTTTTATTTTGTTTTGTTTTTGCCATTTCCTGGCTGTGTAATTCTTGCCAAACCAGGCATACCCTTTGGGCACCAAAGGCACATGTAAATTATGGGTACCGGTTCCTTTCTTGAACAGTAGGGAGATAAAATGTAAAGAGTTCAAAAGGTAAAAATTTGATGCAGATAATATGTTCAGTAGATGTGCGCTTGCTTTCTTCCCTCCTTTCTTGGACAAATCATTTCAGTTGTCCACTGAAAAAATGTGTATTGAGAACCATGTGGTAGACCCAGTAGTAGGAACTAAAGATCAGCAATAAACAGACTGATACACTCTTTCCCACATGAGACAGAATTTTGTAAACAGATAAAGATGTGTCCCAGGAGTGCTGTGACGTAGAAGCAGCTGAGGTTGTCTTTAATTTTCTCATTAAAACAATATATGTGTATAGACACACACAGTTTCACCTATTTCATAAGGTTGTTTGTAAAATGAAGTAAGTTTCTGAACATTTGAGTATTTTTGAGAGTTGTTTAGCAATTGTTTTTATCTTTGAGGAAAGAAACAAAAACAAAGATGCTCTATTAGTTTCTTCGAGCAAGTACCACATCCTGGGTGGCTTTAAACAACAGAAAGTTATTGTCTCATGGTTCTGGAGGCCAGAACTCTGAAATTAAGGTGTTGGCAGGACCATGCTCCCTTTGAAGCCTGTAGGGGAATCCTTCTTGGCTTCTCTTAGCTTCCAGTGGTTTGTGGGCAATCCAGGGCCTTCTTTGGCTTAGAGCCACATCACTCTGCAATCTCTGCCTTCATTGTTAACGTGGCATTTCCCCGTGTGTCTTTGTGTCTTCATATGGCTGTCTTCTTATAAGGATACCAGATATATTGGATTGGAGGCCAACTTGCTCTAGTCTGATCTCAATTTAAATAATCAGCAATAACCCCATTTCCAAGTAAGTTTACATTGTGAGGTGCTGGGCATTAGTACTTCAACATATCTTTGGGCACAGTGTGGGGGGCTGGGAAGCACAATTCAAAGCATAACAGATGCTAATATGCAAAAATCAGCACTTGAAACAAGCCCCAAATGTCTTCTGGCAAAGGAATAGGGATGGAGATGGACAAAGTGTAAGGGGCTTCTGACTCTTCCTCTTCAGAGGTCAGAGGGAGCAGCTTCCCATTCCAACAGAACGGCCATTAACTATGAGGGTTCAATGACTAACCACCCTGCCTCCTTCCTCCTCTTCCTTCTATACCAGATCTTTAAGTGCGCCTGTTTCTCCCTGCACAAGCAAGGGACTTTTAAGGAAAAAGTTAGTTGTTCTTATGAATTAATCAGCTGATAGAGCCCAAACAATTAAAATTTTTCTTCCCGGGATGCATGGGTGGCTCAGGCTCCTTGCTCAGCAGGGAGCCTGCTTCTCCCTCTGTCTGCCCCTCCCCCTGTTTGTGCGTGCTCTCTCTCTCTGACAAATAAATAAAATCTTTAAAAAAAATAAAATTTGTTCTTCCTAAGATGAAAAAAGTGCTCATAGTTTTTATGATTATAACAATAATGCAGAACAGAAAAGTATAAAGAAGAATGTGTGTGTGTGTGTGTGTATATATATATACACCACACACCACACATACACCACATCTTTTTTACCCATTCATCTGTTAATAGACATCTGGGCTCTTTCCATAGTTTGGCTGTTGTGGACATTGCTGCTATAAACATTGGGGTGCAGGTGCCCCTTCGGATCACTACATTTGTATCTTTGGGGTAAATGCCCAGTACTGCAATTGCTGGGTCATAGGGTAGCTCTATTTTTTAACTTCTTGAGGAACCTCCATACTGTTTTCCAGCTTGCATTCCCACCAGCAGTGTAAGAGGGTTCCCCTTTCTCCGTGTCCTCACCAACATTTGTAGTCACCTACTTCTTCAACATTCTCTTCCATTCATGGCTCTTATTCCTCATGTATTTCTCCCTAACCCAGCCCTTGGGTAAAAAGCACCTCTTCCACCATCCTTGAATATTTTACTTCTGAAATGGCTCTAATTTTACTCATGTATACTTTATAGTAAATTTAAGGCAGTATATACTTTTCTGTGGAGCATATGTGTTTAAACCTTCATCTTAGATGGGAGTAGGCTACAAAGAACATGTAGAAGTCTTTCTTCCTTTGTTCTTCTTTCCTTCTCCTTCCCTCTCTTCCTTCCTGCTCTTCTCTTCCACAGATATTTATTAAACATCTCTACATTCCAGGCTTTGTTCTAAGTATGAGAATACAAGGGAGAGGACAGATGAAGTCCCTGCCTTCAGAACTTACACTGTCCTGGGAAAACCAGAGAGTAAACAAACCAATAAATAAATATATAATAAAATATCAAATAATGGTAAGTGCTTTGGACACGGGCCCTATTTTAGAGAGGGTGGCCAGGGAAGGCTTTTCCCAGGAGGAGACCGTCCAGCCTGAAGGAAGTGAGGCAGGGAACCCTACATATACCTGAGGAAAGGATTCTAGGCAGAGGGAAGTACAATTGCAAAAGCCCTGAGGTAGAGCCTTGGGTGGAAGTGTCAAAGACAAGGATATCAAGGACGCCAGTGCTTGGTGAACAATGAGCAAGGAAAAGACTGATACCAGATGAGCTGGAGGTAACATCCAGGTGTTAGATGATGCAGGGACTTGTGAGCCATAGAGGACTTGGGTTTTTCTCTTTCTAATGATGGTGGCAAGCCATTGGAAGATTTTGATCAACAGCACAAAGTGCTCTGACTGATGCTTAAAATGGTCCTCTTGGATTACCCTGGGGCAGAAAGCAAATTTCCATTTATAAACTATAGAAATAAATAATTTGCTGAGTTGTGAAGATGCTTTGTAAACAGTGAATTTCTATTCGTTTAATAAGTAAATACTGAACAACCGTTATGCTGTGGACACTTTTTAGGCTTTGGGGATGCAGTGATCAATGTGACATAAGCCCTATCCTTGTAGAATTTATAATCTAATAACCAAGCTTTAGGAGTAAACAGATAATTGTAAATAGTGTAGTAAGTTCTACAAAAAGGGTAAACATAAGGGGATGCTAAAGCCCATCAGGGAAGCCATACAGCTCAGACTTAGGTAGATGGGGAAGGGAGGAAGTTGTGTTCGCTAAGTTGTGTCCTGAAGGATGGGTGGCTGTAGGGTAGAATGGGGCCAAGTCTGCCAGATAAAATACAGGATGCCCAGTTAAATTTGAACCTTATATAAACAAGATAATTTCTTAGCATAGGTATGTCCTAAAAATATTGTATAGGGCATACTTATACTACAAATTTTATTGAAAATTCCAATTTAACTGGGCATCCAGTATATTTTATCTCCTAAATCTAGCAAACATGGAGGATGCTCCACAGGGGAATTCAAGTGTTCAGGTAAGCATGGAGTTGGACACAAGAGTGTTGAGAGAGGGGTAGTTTGGACCACGTAGGTTGGGCCAAGATTGCTTCGTACTGTCCGGATCAAGCCCAGAAGACAGTTGGTGAGGGGTTTGAAATATAGAAGTGACATGCTCAGGTTTCAAATTTCAGAAAAAGCGCAATGCTCTGGCTCTAACATACAGATGATGAAATGGGGGTTGGGTAAGGGAAACCGTAACTTGAAGAGAGGAGATAAGAACGGGTCCTATTTAGACACAAGTTTTTCAATTTATTTTTTAGTTTCTTTCATATTCCTTTGAGGAAGGGTTTATTATATGTTCTTTCTCATTAGCCCAGGCTAATTTTAATCCTAAAGCAGCAGAAAAGAACTTTGGAAAGAAGATTCCTTAACAAGAAACAAAAACCAGATTTCACAAAGAGAGCGCTCCTTCCTTAGGAAGCTCTCCAAATATTTTCACAGGAATTGTTGCCTTTGCCCTGAGATCACTCCCTGCTTTCCAGTTGAGGGGGTGAAGTTATCATGTGTCAAAAGCTTCATCTCCAGGTGTTGCTCATTCTACCCTCAGGCAGGGATCCCAAGGGCTTCTCTGATGAGCAGGATGCTGAGGCGTTCTTAGTTCTTAGAGGCCAAGAGGACAACCATGTGAGAAAAAGGCCGTGTGCTCTCCAGCTAGTGGGAGAGGGACAGGCTCTGCTCTTTAGCATAATTCAGCCCGACTTTGAAACTGATTCATGAGGGCCGGATGAAATGTCTTTGGAGATGAAAGTGCAAAAGGGAATTTCTCATCAAATGCAATGCCACAGGACACAATAATTCTGAAGCATGATTCCCTTCTAGTAATTTTTCATTCAGATTATCTTCCTGTCAGAATTTGCTGGCCTGCTAGCGTTGGTGGTATAGTGGTGAGCATAGCTGCCTTCCAGAATTTGCTGGCCTATAACACTCATTTTTTTTTTAATCCAAATCTTGTTCTTCCTTCCTCTCCCCTTGCACCTCTTCTTAGTCCTCCACCTCAACCTTCCAGTTCTATTGTCTTTTACACCCATTTGCTCTTTCACTCATTAAATATCACAGAGTATCTACGACGAAGCCTATTTCTGTCCTAATTGCTGGAGAATAAAAGATTGATCAAAGACTGTCCTTTTCCAAAAGATATTTATAGTAGTTGGGGGAAGCAAAAGCAAAAAATGAGTAATAATTATTATTGTAAAATAAAAAATAGTAAAGAATAATTATTGTTGTAAAAATAAGTAATGATAATAGTAACAATCTAGTAAATGCTTACCAGATGCCAGAGACTCTTCTCAGAACTTTGTATATATTCACTCATTTAATATTCACAAAAGTTCTGTGAGAAAACTCTAATTTGTGGCACCATTTTATGAGAAAACTAGATGTGGAGAGTTTCACAGATGTGTTTGTGGTCTCAAGGTTAGTGGAAGAGCTGGGCAGAGACCAGCACTCTGGCTTTAGAGTTTGTGTTTTTGTTTGTTTGTTTTATTTTTTGTTTTTAAGATTTATTTATTTGTTTTTGAGAGCGAGAGAAACAAAGCACGCATGAGTGAGAGGGGCAGAGGGAGAGGGTGAGAAAATCTCAAGAAGGCTCTGCCCTGAGCGCAGAGCCCAACATGGGGCTTGATCTCACAACCCTGAGATCATGACCTGAGCAGAAACTAAGAATTGGTTGCTTAACTGACTGTGCCACCCAGGCGCCCCTGTGTTCTTAGTAGTATGCTTTGTAAGTATGTATTGTCATATATATATATATAATTTCATACAATTCATTTTATAATTCTGATAGTTCATTATTAGTGTATAGAAACACAACAGATTTCTGTATATTGGTTTTATATCCTGAAATTTTATTGACTTCATTTCTCCTAATAGTTTTTTTGGTGGAGGTTCATTATTTAAAGACCATTTTCTGCGGGTGTGTATGCTGTTGTGTAAATACAAGGATAGAGGTAGCTTATTACTTGGCAGTAGACCATCCACCACAGGTCAGTTGTGCCAGATGTGGACATGGCACAGACATTTGGGGGTTTTCTGGAATAGGAATTTAAAACCATGGAATAAATGGTATCAACCAGAGGGGATATGTGATATAAAGAGCAGGGTGAGAGTAAAACTCTGAAGCCTCAACATTGTGAGGGAGGACAGAAGGAGAACCACAAATCAGGAAGAGAAGGGAGGGTGTGGAGCAGGGGAAGAACAGGGAAAGAAGACCCTGGAAGACGAGAAATGGAGTTTCAAGGATGGAATCATCCATGTTGTCAAATACAGCAGAGAGTTCCACTTCCTTTCCTTACCTTCATGTACAAATAGCACTTGACAAAGTGGGACAAAAATGCTTCCCCGCAACTGGCCTGAGGTGACTCCTACTCTCCTCTGGCCCAGGGCTGGTGCTCCCATCTGACCTTCAGCAGACTTCACCTACTCCTTTCTGTCTGGATAAGCCCCCTGGCCAAAAAAAGGCAAACCCAGGCCTTTGATTTTGCGAGTTTCAGAGTTGGCTTTTGATGGAGGAAATGAGATTAAGTGATTCACCCCCAGAGCAGGAGAGGTTGGACTGAGCTCATGTTAAGGAGAAAAAGAGGGAGAGAAGATGGAAGTCTGAGGAGGAATTACACTGCTTAAAGGAGAAATAGTGAGTAAAGTAAATTAAATAAAGAATTAATGTTTGCTTAAGGAAAGGCTGGAATGTGGCCATTCCAATCTTGGAAACCCTTTGAAGTTACCACCAACAGTTCTTTAAAAATTCTCAGAGGTTGATTTGCTTGTCCATTTTTCTTCCAATGCCACCAAATATCCTTGAAGCATAGTTCTGCCACAAAGACCTTCAAGGAGGAATGGGTCACCATGTTCTCTCCTGATGTCTGGGGATGGGGATGAGGATGTAATGAATTTACTTTAAGAATAAGGACAGAGAGCAGAACGTAGACCAGATTCCCACTGATGATCTCAGAAAGAGGTCCCAGTCACTCGATGAGCTTTCAAATCTTTGTGAAATTCAGAAATTGTCATACCTTTTTGCATATTTGTTGTTTTGGCTTTCCTTTGTATATTCCTCATACTGATTAGTAATAAAAACATCCAATCATAAAGACACATGGCCTTGCTTTGAGAAGGAATTGGGGTGACAGCAAAGTAAAGAGGTACTATATCCAACTCTGCAGCCAATTTTGAGGGAAAAGAAATCCAGATGCTGGTGGTAGCAATTTTAAATTGGAGGCAAGGAACCATGAGACCCAGGACAAGGAGGAAAAGTCATAAAAGGAAAGCTGAGAGAAAAAGAAAAAGTATCAATCTTACTATGATTTTATGTTATTGAGGGGTTGCGATGTTCCAGGCACTATTCTAAGTGTTTTACCAATTTTAACACCTTTAATCCACTGATAATAGTAGGTGCCATTTGTCCCTCCTACTAATGTTGCCTAACAAACCTTCCCCAATTTTAGTGGTATAAACTAACAACCATTTTATTAGGCTCACAGGTTGTGGGAGTCAAGAACTCAGGTCACAGTGAGCATAACTTTCCTCTACCCACAATGTCTGGATTGTCAGCTAAGACTCAAATATCTGGAGGCTGAAAGGGCTGAAACTGGAGGATCCATTTCCAAGATGGTTTCTTCATTCATCCATTTGGCTTCTTGACAGGGATGGATGGTTGGCTTGAAGACTGGGCATAGCTAAGGCTGTTGTACAAAGCCTCTGCCACATGATGCCTTCTCATATGGCACTCAGTAATCCCGGGAAGGAGGTGGGAACCAGATAGCCTTTTATGAACTGGTCTGGAAAAACACGTGGTGTCCCTTCCATGGTACTCTAGTGGTGGAAGCAGACATCAGCCTTCCCAGCCTCCAAGGGAGGGAACAGAGACTCCACCTGTTGATAGGAACAGTGTCAAATGATTTGTTGCCAGTTAAAAAAAATGCTACATTTTCATTATTATATTACAGATGAAGAAAAGAAAACCTGGGGGAATTAAATAATTAGCCAAAAATGACCTAGCCAGTACAGCGGAAGTAGGTATCAAACCCAGGTACTCTGGTACGAAAGCCAGTGTTTTTGTTTTGTTTTGTGTTTGGTTTTGTTTGCTGTCAATGAGAAACTTACTTGTTTTAAAGAAATCCAAATGCTGGCATTGTCCAGAAAAATTTAACAGGTTTATTTATAATTGTTATAAAGTTGAACCGCGTAACTTGTTTACTGAAACATTTTGACTTACATGAGTGCTTTATGTCCCTGCATTTATATTAAAAATTCACACACAAATGAAAATGGAAAATCTACCAATACCTGATTTCTGTCCCCTATTTTTCCACTTGTGATCAAATGCTTAGGTACCTTTTTTTTTTTTTTTAAAGATTTATTTATTTCAGAGAGAGAGAGTGCCTGCATGGTTGGGAGGGGCAGAGGGAGAGGGAGAGAGAGAATCTTAAGCAGGCTCCACACCCAGTGCTTGAGCTCCACATAAGGGCTCTATCCCAGGACCCTGAGATCATGACCTTGATGTTTTGGAATAGAGGTGACGTTTGGTGGGGTGAGGTCCAAAGCCGACAGACAAGAAAGAATTCTTGAGATATCTTTGGTGCAAAATGGTGGTTTATTAAAGCATGGTGGCAAGACCCCTGGACAGAAAGAGCTGCTCTATGGGGGTTGTGAGGGATGGCTGATTATATACTTGGGTGTTGGGGGAGATAAGGAAAAGGGAGGTTTCGAAAGGATTTTCATGTGTTAAGACTCACAGGATACCAATAGCACTGCCATTGTCAAGTTCAGGTTGTTTTTCCCTCTAGCAAGACGTTAACATTAAGACAGTTGGGAGCTTCCTGGAGGAATGTCACACATATGCCACCCAGGAGTGGGGGGGAGGGGGTGGTTGTAGGGTGTCAGATTGTGATTTGTCCTTAGCTAGCCTTTGCGCCCTCATCAACCTGAACTAAAATCAAGAGTTGGAGGCTTAAGACTGAGCCACCCTGGTGCCCTGGCTTTGGTACCTTTTGACCCCATGGGAAAAAATAATTTAACATTCAGAACTATCAATAGGAAGAAGAAAAAAATTTTTCTTTTTTAAAGAATGAAACATTACCCATCGTAGTAGATTCTTACGCGTGTTCTCCACATATGCGGCATGCTAGCTAAATGTCTTTTGGCATAATTATTGCACATTTAGCATGAATGACACACAAGTTATATAACTGAACTCAAGGCATTCACTGTGTGGGGGAATTGAACACAACCCAAGGAAGTGTTGGAATTAAAGTTTTTATTGTCACAAGCAAGGAAATAGAGAGCTGGCTCTCAAAGCACTGTCTCCTCTTGAGTTAATACAGAAGGCTTTTTATTCAGTGTGCTAGGAAATGGGAGAGGGAGCTTGGTATATTAAGGAACTCACATTTTGTTACGTAGGTACTTCAATTTAACTGTGCATGATTATTATGTCAACATGCCAGTGCATACATTGCATTGTTAAAAAAGGGGCTGGAAAACCCCCACTCATAGAAGATCTTGGTATTAGAATGGGCTAAAGGAAACTTTCTAGGAACTCAGGGGGCTTTTGCATGGGTCCACAGCTCCAATCTGGCTCAAACTTGCTCACCCACAGGAGCATCCCATGGAACAACACTTAGCCGTAGGTCTCCTTGGTAGGAGCTGCTTGTTCTGGGTAGCAGACATTCTTTCCCTGCTTCCGTTCCTCCTTTTTACACATGCCTGACTGTCCAATTCCTCTTTTGGGGCAAGACTTTTCATTCAAATTAAATGCTCAAATGACTTTCTCACCTGAGAAACACCAATTATGGTTATAAGTTCCACCCGAAAATTCCTTAAGGCTCCAGCTGCTGCTGCTGAGCCAAGAACACAAGGAAGAAGGTCCAGGACCACCTGAGATCTAGAACAGGTGAGCGCCACCATTGGGGCAGATGAGATATCCAAGCGAGCTAAGTCAGCCACTCCGACAGTAGTGTTGTTAAAAGAAGGAGCAAAATTTCTTCGTGTTAAACAGTATCCTTTAAAGGAGAAAACATTAAAAGCCATATAACAGATTCTCAATTGTTTTTTTCGACATGGACTGATTCACCCTTGTCAGTCCTCCTGTACCATTCCCATTCCACCAGTGAGGAAGCTCCATTCAGAGGAGTACTGCTTTGTTTAAGATTTAAGGGCTTATAAATGAGCTAGTTCAGAATATCTATCCTTCAGTACTCACTCTGTATACTCTATTGACTTCTCACCGTGCCAGGAGACTATAGATGGTGTACAGTGTTGGACTCCAAAGATGGCTGCCTGCCTTTGTATTCTTTTCGAAGACAAGTCTCAGTTGTGTTCACTTTTGAATGGCAAGACCCAGAGATGCAGGTTATTACCCAGCATTGTTGGACTGTGTTCCCTCAGGGCTTCAAAAATTCACATTAGGTCACCCCAATGTTATATGTGTGCCCCACCAAGTGTTAGTATTGTAAGAACAAAAGCGAGGGGGAGCTATTGGTTTACCACAGGCCAGATGGGAAAATAGCAAGCCCTTCTTTTGGATCACCCAAATGTCACTTTAAAGACCGAGAGCTCTTTAAATCCAGACACTCTGCTGCCTTCTCCTTCAAATGAGTCTCTTCCTCTCATAAGTGTTTGGAAGTTCTTGAAACTGGGTACTCCAGCTGGCTTGATTTATCTGACCAGCCATTGACACAGGCTGATTGGGACTTGTTCACCGATGGCAGTAGTTTTCTTGATCACGGGCAGTGCTGAGGAGGATAGGCTGTGATGAGTGGCTATCGAGTTATGGAAGCAAGAGAGCTTCCCTTGGGCACATCAGCACAGAAAGCTGAATTGATAGCCCTCCAGGAAGTAATACCAAGGTATGGCCTCCCTACTTCTATCCGAAGTCATAATGGACCCTCATTCCTTGCAGCAGCAACTCAACGAGTGAGTAAGGTCTTGGGCATTAAATGGAAATTACATGTACCATGGAGACCCCAGTCTGTGGGAGAAACCAAAAAAATGAATCATACTTCAAAAAGGACAGTTGCAAAGCTATGCCAGAAAACAAACCTGAAATGGGATCAGGTCCTACCAGTTGCCCTTCTCTGCATCCGGGTGGCCCCCAGAAGTGGGTTCCAATTAAGCCCCTATGAAATTTTATATGGTAGACCATTCTTAGCTCCCCAAGATAGGGCGGAGGATATGCATTTAGTGCAGGAAATAAAACTAAGACTATGTTCAACAGTTGAATCAGTTATTAACAGCTATGCATGAGTTTGTTTCTTTCAGAAAACTACCCCAACTAGAAACACCACTGCCCTGTTTTAAGGCTGGCAACTCAGGTGCTACTCAGGACTTGGAAAGAATAGGGCCCAGATCATCAGTTGGAAGAGAAGTGGAAAAGACCCTATAATGTTCTCTTGATGACCCACACTGTCCCTCAAATTGTCAGGAATGAAACCTTGGGTGCACCATACTCTAGTTAAACAGTGTCCTGCACCAAATATTAAGTCAGATAACCAATCCCAGTGGGAAAGTCAACCCTTGGGAGATTTGAGATACTTATTTAAGAAAAAAGAAAAATGAGTATGTTGTGTCATTTACACTTTGCCTTCTATGTGCCTTCTCTGCAGGATGGAGAGATAATTTCCTAGTTCACATTGCTTAGACCTTGGCCTCATCCATACAGGCCACTGAGTGTTGGATTTGCCTTCCAAGAGCAGAATCTATGCTGGATCACTGTGACCCATTCATACATCCAGTAAAGAATTTTTCCCAAGTCCCTAATAGATGCTGGACTGCTACTGAGGTTTTCCCCATCTCAAGTAGTGAGGTGTAGGGTCAGAATAATCCATTATCCTCATAAAGTGATTCAGAATTGCATGGCCTTAGATTATACATTGGCCCAACAAAGGGGTGTCTGTATCATTGCAAATATATCCTAATGTGCATATATATATGTTGTTAAAAGAAGGAAATATATATATATGCATATATTTGCCAATTTGAGACTAGTGTGGAAAAAATTTGGCAACAGGGTGATTGGCTGCAAAAATCTCTAGGTCATCAAACTTCTGTTTTGGAAGGAATGAGCGCAGGTCTCACTGACTGGTTCTCAGCTCTTTTGTCATGGATCCCAGATGGACTTGAATCCATCTTCTTGGGCATTTTTTTGTTCTAACCCTTTTGTCACTGGTCCCAGGAGTGTATGTACTGCTAAAGGTCATCTTTTGTTGTGTGCCTTATGTCTGTAAACACTACCTATCTTAAGAGCCAGAAAGCATGATCTGGGAAAAACAAGTATAAGCCTTCCATAGTAAAAATCCCTTCACCCCTGGCCAGCAGGAAGCAGCCAGATGAGTACAACACCCCCTTTTCATAGACATGGAAGGCATGAAAGCGGGGAGACCGAAACCACTTAAAAACAAAGTTAAACAAAAATCAAAATGGGTGCACTAATGCTTCAATGAAGCTCCATTATAAAGTAACTCCCTCCCTTCTGCAAGCCTCCCTTCCTCCTTCTTAGCCTTTTGTTTCAGGAACATAGTACCACCCTGAAGACAAGGCAAAGGAAGCTGACAGCAAGTACACAATTCCTGTCAAAACCGGGTAGATCCTGTATTTCCCTATAACACCTCCCAGTCTCTTCCTGGGGTGGGGGGAGAGTGGGGTGGGGGAGGGGAGAGGGCTTGCAGATTTTCGAAGGCCAGAGCCTGCTGCAGTCTCCTTTGCACAGCAAAGAAATAAATCTCTTGCTCCTCCTTATCCCAAACTCTGTCTTCACATTATATTTGGCTCTGAAGCCCAGGGGTCAGTTTGTGACCACAGTTTGCATGAACCCAGTTTGTTGGGATCTAAAACTGGGCTGGGACAATAGACTTCTTGCCCATCGAGAAGCATTCCTCATCCAAAAGAAGCACAGGTGGGAACAGGTTTTAGGGTGTTTACTACTCTCAAATTGGAGATGCTTTAGTCCTGAAAGGTTTTGAACCAAGTGTAAATTATATAAAACCACAGGACTTCACAAACATTTTAATGAATATTCTTTCAGTAATGAAATTACTTTGGATAATACATTCTTGGATATGTTTTATGTAAGGAGGGGAAAGTAAAATTGTGCCAGTTAAAAACAAACTAAAATGAACTTGATGAGCTACTAAATATTTAAAAGATCTAAACAATGGTGACACTTATTTTGTGTGTTGTCTTAACATTTTATTGGATATCTTCTTTAGTATATCTGTTAGAATAACTGTGTGAAAATGTATGCAACTAAGCACCTTATTAAGGCAGTTCACACTAGGGTGCATTTACTTCATTTTTCGACTCAGAAGTTTGTTTTGGGGTGTATGGGTGTGTTCAGATGCCACATCTGGGTTTTTTCTTCATCGATAGCTTCAAAAACATAATTGGTACCAAGTATCTATCCTACTTACAAGGTCAGTTTGTGACCTAACCTCCTTTGGTGATTTTCCTTGAGTGGCTTGCAATTTCTGGGTCAGATAATAATAAAAACAGCCACAGTGGTGATGATTGTTTATTTTCCACCAGGTGCTGGGCTGAGCATTCCTTATTTAGGTCTTCCAAGATTCCTTATGAGGTAGGTGGTATTATTCTCATCCCCATTTTGCAGATGAGGATCCTGAGGGTCTGAGGCATGACATGAATTTCTTAAGTCCACACAGCTGCCAGGAGTCGGGGAGCCAGGATTTGACCCCACTTCAGTCAGACTCTAGAGCCCAAGCTCCTAGCTAGTATCTCAGGTACCCTACCAGTCCTGCATTATTTATCACACAGATCTGCTGCTCTCCTGAAATGTGTGGTTAGTGGTCTTTCTTCTTGATTTACTGCATCAGCTGCCTGCTGTCTGTGAAGCCAAGGATTACAGACTGAATGTTCGTGTCCCTCTGCCCTACAGATTCGTATGTTGAAGGCCTAACCCTCAACGTGATGCATTTGGAGGTGCAACCTTTGAGAGTTAGTTAGTTTCCGATGAGGTCATGAGGATGGGGCCTCCATGATTGGATTAGTGTCCTTAGAAGAGGAGGAGGAGAGAAACAGAACCCTGTTCTCTCTGCCATGTGAGCATAGAAGGAGAAGGGGGCCATCCGCAAGCCAGGAAGTGGCCCCTCACTCTGTGGACTCCTTGATCTTAGACTCCTCAGCCTCCAGAACTATGGAAAACAAATGTCTATTGTGTAAGCCTCCTGGTCTGTGGTATTTTGTGACAGCAGCCTGAGCTAAGACACCAAGGTTTGAGTTCTCTCATGCGTAACGTTTCCAATGGGAATGTCTCTGCTCAGTGCCCCTGGCCCCACACCTGCCTCCCCTCCAACTCAGCAGACCCCCTCTTTAACAGCACCTGGTACTCTGCACCAGCCCTCTGGAGCTCCTTGTAGGGTCCCCAAGGTCCTCACTGCCTCATGCTTCTTTGACTTTCCCTGGGCCCTTTCCCTTCCCATCTTCGTGCCTGGCAAGCTTCTACTAATCAGTCACAGTTCATCCTAAGTTTTCATCCTCTGGGAAGCTGTCCGTGATTGACTTCCAGGGAGCCCCTCATGCTCCCTCCATCAGGCTCACACTTCAGCTTACATCTTCAAGACTTCTTTAGCAGTGCTGTCTGCTCTATTGCAAGGACTTCTTATTTTTTCTTGTAGCAGAAAAAAAAATACCACATGAGATCACACAACAGTATCCAAGTGTGCAGGACAAGATCAATCACATGCACATTGTTGTGCAACAGACACACAGGACCCTCCCTCCCTGAGTGAGACTCTCCACCCATTGAACAACAACTCCCCACCTCCCCTTCCTGCAGCCACTGCAACCACCTTTCTCTTCTCTGTTTCTATGAGTTTGCCTGGTTTGGATGCTTCATATAAGTGGAATCATGCAGTATTTGAGTATTTGTCATTTTGTGGCTGGCTTATTTCCCTTAGCATAATGTCCTCAAGGGTCATCCATGTTGGAACATATGACAGGACTCTCTTCTTTTTAAGGCTGTATAATATTTCATTGCATGTATATATCACATTTTCTTTATCCATTCACCAGTCCACGGAGCTATTTTTTTTTTTTAGGTAAATACTTTAGTTAATAATTAACTTTCATTTATGGACGTATAATTGACATACAACATTGAGGTATATGTGTAACATGTGAGTTTATGGAGTATCATGGGTGGATTTGATACATTTATATATTGTAATATGTTACCACTGTAGCATTTGCTAACACCTCTGACACATAATTATTCTTTTTTTTGTGATAAGAATTATCAAGATGTAGTCTCTTAGCAGCTTTGAAGTTTATAATGCAGTCTGGTTAACTACAATCACTATTCTGTGAATTAGATTCCCCAGGACTTGCTTATCTACTAGTTAAAAGTTGGTACCCTTGCAAATTTCTAATCACTCTTCAATCCCCCTAAACCCAAATCTCTGGTACCACCATTCTACTTTCTGATTTTATAAATTTGCCTTTTCTTTAGATTCCACATTTAAGTGATATAATAGCATAATGCCCTCAAGATCCATCTATGATGTTGCAAATGACAGGATTTTCTTTCTCATGACCGACTAACATTCCATTCTGTGTGTGTGTGTGTGTGTGTGTGTGTATGCCACATCTTTATCCATTCCTCTGTTAATGGACACTTAGGTTGTTTCCGTGTCTTGGCTATTATGAATAATGCTGCAATAAACATGAGAGCGCAGTTATCTCTCTGATACATCTAGGGACCTATTGCAATTCATTTTGAGGTGGGCCATTTGCCTTATTAAATGCATTGATGGGAATTACCATCTCTTATTCCACTTTGTATTCCAAGTTCCTAGCACCGTGTCTGACACACGAGAGAGACTTGATACATATTTGGAAGAACAAATTTAAATTTGAACAAATATTTGGAAAAAAGAACATGCTTCCAACAAAAGGAAGTGTGTATATATATATATATATATATATATATATATATGCAGAGCAGGGATTTGAAGAGGAATCTAGAACAAAGACATCAAAAATTAATTTCACATTTTGATAAGTTTTAAAATCATTCCCCAAACCACAGTGATGTAACTACTTTCATAAATATATTAATACACTTTGGACTAGTGTTTCCTGCCTCAAGGAAATTCCCTTGCCAAATTGAGAATTATCCTTAAGCCCCTGAGCTTATTCCCATCTCCTGACTTTAAAAGGATTGTACACAATTCCAGACAGAAGAAAATGGTCCTCTCAGTTCATCTCCTCCCACCATTATTTTAATGCATGCTGGAACTTGTTCAGCCTTGGATTTTAAGTGTTTCTAGACTCTCTCATCAGCATTTTTAAAGATCTCTTTGGATATAAGTAAATCATATTAAAAATCTAAACATAATTTTCTATTCAGAAAAAAATGAACCCTATAAAAATTCACTTCTCCAATAAGATAAAATGTCAGCATTTAGGAATTGAATGTCCAGTGCGATCTGAGATCACTATAGCTTTATGCTTTAATTTTTTTTAAGTACTGAAGATGAATCGATTTCAAGCAGTTCTCACATTTTCATCCTCTGACTAGGGACAGAAATTTTGTTAGAAACCTGGCTGGTCCAGAGATCTCACTGGTGTTCAAGGAATGAAAAGGGAAGGGAACCAACCTTTGTTGAGTGTTCATTTACCATGTATCAGGAGCAGCAACCACCCTTGTGAGGCAGGTATCTTGCTCCCATTCCACAGATTATAGCAAACAAATAAGAACCAAACCCAAACCACTCAAAATGACAAATGCTGTGTAATGAAATCCATAACTTAGCCTTGTAACAGCAATCCTCAAAGTAACAGAACTGAGTTGTCCATCAAGTAGCAAAGTTGTATTTCTTTTCTTTTTAGGGAAGAGTGAAGTTTTTGAACATTGGGTATGGTAACATAAAGGAAACTCTTGAAGCAAAAGTCTTCATTGATATTTTTTTCTAGTTAGTTTCAGTGTGAGACATAAGAAATTTTCTTTTGTTCCTTGGTTTATATAATTTTTTATAGGGGCTCTGATTATGGGGTCCACAGACTCCCAAAGGATTCTTGAACAGAATGTTGAGGTATTATGAACTTGGATGGGGAAAATATTGCATCTTTAATTTCACTGATCTCTGACTAAAATCAAACCGGTCTTTCATTATGAATTTAGGCAACATCCTTCAGTCATATTAGCTGAACTTGTCATCTAATATTAATATGACATTATTATCACATATTAACATTAATATGACCTTGTCATCAATAGAAATCACAGCTATTTTCACATTACATTATAGATGTTGAGGTCCTAATATACTTTGTTTCTCATTACTTTGCCTTTTAAAAAAATTTTTGTTGTTGTTGTTGTTTTTAAAGATTTATTTATTTGAGAGAGAGAGAATGAGAGAGCACATGAGAGAGGGGAGGGTCAGAGGGAGAAGCAGACTCCCTGCCGAGCAGGGAGCCCGATGCGGGACTCGATCCTGGGACTCCAGGATCATGACCTGAGCCGAAGGCAGTCGCTTAACCAACTGAGCCACCCAGGCGCCCGCCTTTTTTTTTTTAAGTAGGCTCCACACCCAATGTGGGGCTTGAACTCATAACCCTGAGATTAAGAGTCACAGGCTCTACTGACTGAGCCAGCCAGGCACCCCCGTCTCTCACTACTTTGAAACTATGGTTGTTATCATACCTATCGTTGTATATTGTTATTTAATAAAGAAGCATATATATTTTGTATCACAAATTTGTCACTTTAATATTTGGTAACTGTATTTACGATATAATTAGACTCCTTTACAAACTTACGTATGTTGTTTCATGAATTTAAAAATATTCTAAGAAAGGGTCTGTAGCCTTACAAAGGGTCTGTGGCATAAAAAGGTAGGTCTCCTAAATCCTTGCTGTGTTTCATCCTCCGTCTCTCCCTCTGTTGTTATTCTTTTTTCTTTCTTTCATCTTCTCTTTTCTCTCCGTTTTCCTTCCTTCCTTTTGTTTTTTTTCCCTCCTCTACCTGCTTATGCTAAACATGGAGACTCCATCCAGGCTTCTATGCTGAGAAATAATGAAGTAAGTCTCCTTGACTCCATCTTTCCTTCTCTGACCCTCTTTACCTTCTCCTCTGAGATACAGGGCACTGTTGCTTATTCACTTGAGTCTGAAGCATTGGGAGGGAGTGGAGAACCCAAATGGTCTATGAGCCACCTTTGTGACTAAACCCAGTTCTGTTTTCTGAGATTTTGTTCAATGTACCACATCCTGCCTTATATTCAGGAGTACTTACTCCTTAAATAAGAGGGAAGGACCCAGATTTATTCTGTTACCCCAGTTTAACTAACATGACTACAGCCTCTACTGGGGGGAGAGCAAGAGCGATGGGGATGAGAATCATGGCGATTCATATTTTGGCCTCCTTGCTAACAGGATGGGAGAGGAGGATGTGAAAAGAACTCCTTGCCTTTTGTGCACCTCTTTTCCAGAAGTCCAGATTTCACAAATCTAAATCTTATTCATTTACCTCCATGCTATCTATGTTTATATTAAGTTCTTGTGTCTCACAGGCAAGACATACTTCTGGGTCATTATGATTTTCCTGCCTTCTTTTTCTTTCAGCCCAGAGGACTCAAATGTTACCCCATTCCAATGAATTCAGAAACAGTTCTTAAAACTCTCAAGACATGGGTTAGGGGCATATAATGCTGTGTCTCCATGGAGCTTAATTCAAGCTAAAGATATTCCAAAACACAGTCCTGTGATCACTTTTAATATGGATCTGTATTGATATTTTTCTTTGTTCTCTTTATTTTGGCTATTCAATGGCCTAGTCATCTTTGTTCAAAAAGTGGGGGCTTAGCTACTATTTAAAATCTGTTATTGACAGGGCTAGAATTGGGCGTGAGGGTGGTAGTGTGATCTGCCCTCAGGAAGCAAATTATGGAGCAAAGAGAGATAAGAAAGACAGCATCCACAGGCCAATTTGAGATTCAGACAGACAGAGAGTTGAACTCAGGCTGGAGTGAGTGATGAAAGCGGAGAAGATAAAACTTGGAGAGATTGAGATAAAGCACTAGGAGCCTGACCAGAGGACAGGAGGCAAAGCTTGGACAGAAGGCTTGAAATACTTGTACCCAGCAGTGACCACTTTTTATAGGTATTTGAGCTTTTCCAAACCTGGGGGTAGAGAGCTATCAAGGACATTTGGAAATTTTCTCCCCATATAACTTTTATGTTCTGATGAATAATTATATTCCTTTATGTCTTGATTCTTTTTTTCTTTCTCTTTCTTTTGTTTTTTTGGACATGTACTTATAATTATGGGAGAGTGGAGCTTTCTTGCACGGCTGAGGATCTGTGAAGGTACCCATGCTGCTGCAATGGAATTAGAAAGAGGGACAGTGGATAGGAGATAAGGACAGAAAGGAGACGGGATAGAAAGGAGACGGGAGTCCAGATTATGTAGGATATTCTGGATCTTACGATAAAGACTTTGGATTTTCTCTGAGAGTGTTGGGCAGCTACCTGAGCATTTCAAGTAGAGAAATAATATAATGAGGTGGCACTTTCTAGCTGCTGTGTTGAGAAGAGATTATAGGAGTACAAGAATAAATGCAGAGTGATCACATTGAAGTCTATTGCAATTTTCCAGGCAGGAGATGATGGTGGCTTGGATTATGCTGGGACAGAAGGGATGTGAGAAATCTTGTCAAGAGGATTTGCTGATGGGTTAGATGTAGGGTATGGTAGAAAGAGAGCATTACAGATGATACTAGGGATTTGGAACTGAGGAATGAATAGGATTGAATTGCCATAAACTTCAGTAGAGAAGCTCCCGAAGAAACAGGTTTTGGGGAAAGGCTAAATCTAAAGCTTCCTTAACAGTGATATAGTTGACTTGCTCCCCAACCACATGTGGAGGGTTCTCCAGAATTGCTATGTAGGAAGAATTTAGAGACCATACTCTCCCATTCTAGGGATGGAGGTGAAGCTTGAAACTACTTTTCTTATCACATTACAGGAAATTAAGAGAATAAAACTGTATACATCACAGAGTAAGAGGCTATTGGAGAGTTGGGTTAACTAATCCATTCTTTGATAGCAGCACATCCCAGAGGGAAATTTGAAGCTCCAGTTGTGGGTCTTTTGATCTTCCTGGAAGTAACCCCCTCCCTGACATTCTTAGGGTTTTTCTGAAGTTTGCTCTTTTGCCAGAATTGGAGCTATGGAAAATGTTGCTATCATGTAGTTCAATGACCTTGTTTGAGGTCTTTGATGAAGAAGGAATCACCAGCATATCCTCCCTTATCAGAGAAGATTTGACCTGCCAGCAGAAGCCATGCTACCTAATTTTAAAAAAGGACTCTATTACATGTATTTATGAAAGCATTAGGAAGTGCAACCAGAAGACAAGGGAACCTCAAGAATGGCGATTGTGGGAAGCTGCTGCCAACCTTAGGGTTGGAGGGATGCATAGAAGAGCCAGGCCACCAGAAGAAGTGGGAGCCATGCATGTCTGCTCAAGGGGAACTGGGACCACAGATTTCAAAGCTTTGTCATATCCCCACGTGGATTTTAATTTTCCTTATGGTAGTAAATGCTTTAAACAAAGAGCAGGGAAGGGAGGCCCAGGAAGACAACGTTCCGTTTCACCAACACTCTTGGGGTAGGAAAATCTCACGTGATGGAACTGGCAAAGGAAGATTTTAAGAGGAGAGAGACTAAGCAATCATGTAGAATTATTAATTATGACAAAATAAAAATAAAACCGAGATGAAGCAGTAACCGCCTAGCAGGACTAATCTTAAGTTCAGCTTTCCTTTCTGATATTCTAGACCATGGTGAGCAGTTCTCACTAAAATCATCATTTGCTTTTCCATCACCAGTTATTAGAGTTATGATAAGCAAACCTCTTTGTTTCTCCTTCACATTAACGTCATTGCCTTTGTGTCTAAAAGAACACCTACCCTGGACAATGTAAATGATATTAGTTCTTCTGCAAGCATCATAACATAGGAAGATTTGTTGGATAAAATCAATATGGAGTCTGGCATTCAGAGATTGATAAGTTATATTTTGCAGAATCATTTATTATGAGCAACTGCTGGATTTTTCTTTCTTTGTTTCTTTGTTCTTTTTTTTTAAAGCAGTACTTTAAGGAGACACTAAAGTCAAAACTTCGGTAATTCAAAATTCCACTCCATGATTTGTAATTGTTGTAGACAAGCCAGATTTGATTTGCCATCTGCAAGTCTAAAGTTTATAACACATGTAATTTGATTTTCTTTCTCTAGAGATATTTTATCTAGCTGATATGAGTCTTTATCAGCTTAAGCAAAGTGAAAATTTCCATAAAAGTTATTATGAAGAATCCTTTAAAAGAGACTGTTAGAAACTGTTGCTAATTTTAAAAGGTATTTGTAGCATGACCGTTGGACTTCAGGTATAAATTCTAGAAATGTTTCTAATTTTTAATTTTACTTTTTATCATACTCATCTCCTTTTGTATCCTCTGACATATCAGTGATATTTCCCATGTTAAATATTTGAAAATTCATCAAACTGAAAATCATTTTCAGATATTCAAATTTGTATTTTAGAAATATTTTTATCTTAGTATATCAACTATTTCAATAATGAAAACTACAAATTGCTCAGTATTAATAACCTCTCATTGTGGTAAGTGCTTTATACTTTTCACATTTTGCTTTTGTATATATTATCACAAGAACCCTATGGAAGAGTTCAAGAGCTTTACCCTTTTGGAAGTGAAAACATTGAAGTTCAGAGAGGGTAGGTGACAACTGTCATTGTGATAGTGTGGCATGAACCCAGGTCCGTTGATGTAGAGTCTGTCTCTTTAAAGATGTCTTGTGTATAGAGCCCAGCAGAGTGAGCAGCGGAGTAGAGGTTCAGGAAATGTTGGCTTTATTACATTTACTGTCTCGTATTTGGCACATTGTTTGATTCTAGGGGGAAAAAAATGTAAAAATAGGGGAATTGCTTTGACTCTCATAAGATTCTTTATTATCTTTCAGAAGCCGATAAAATAACAGCTTTTAAAGCAGCAAATGAGCCCAATTTACCTGTCCTGATAATTCTGAAGGTTGTCATTTATGAAGATGGGGTGCAGAAATTTATGAAATAAGTGAATGCACAAGTAGACCTAGAATAAGAAGCCTAAGTGCTTTGAATAGAGATTGAATCTAAAATAGCCATAATATCTTGTTTCTTTTGAACTCACTCTTCACTGGAATGACTTCTAGTTTCGATGAAGTCCAGTTCTCCACAGAAGCAAAATAGATGTCCTCTCTGCTCTGGTTTTGGTAAAGGAATTTCTTTCTCTTTACTTTCTTCCTTTTCTTAATCCCCAGACTTCTAGGCATCATCATTTGCAGTAGAATTGTACTTTCTGGTTGGTACAATCTATAAATAGTATTGACATCTGATCCTGGGTCAGGCGCCATGCATGGGAATAACAGAGAACAGGGCACATTCCCTGCCCTTGGAAATTCAGAGGAATCCTCCATGGAATTCAATAGCTTTGCCATTATTGCAATAACTGCCTTCCTATCCATAATCTAATGAATTTCTCACCAGTGTCTTTGAGGATGGTACTAAGGTTTTAGTAATAGGTGAGTCCTGAGGTTAAATATGCTTAGTGTCTCTTGGAGATGAGGGGGCATCTGCGTGAATGGCGTCTACACCTCTGTTTTCCGAGGTGCCTTTTCTTCTGTGTCTGTGTGAACATGAGGAAATGTTTGGGCTAGCCTGATGGGAAATGAAAGACACGTAGAAAAGAGACATATAAAGTTGAGGCCACCGGACTTCACCCAAACACGGGCTAATGGTAGACGTGTGAGCAATTTCAGCTGATAAGAAGAGCTTCCTAGCTGACCCTGAGCTAACTCTAGTTGCTTGTGTAATAAACATCCTTTGCTGTATGCCACTGAGACTCATGAATGTTTATTGTCATTATTATATAGCATTATAATGGCAATAGGTAACTGACAGTGGAATTACAAATATAAATACTATGCCTTCGTTCTGTCCAAGATGTTGACAATGGCCAAAAAGTAGGCCAATTGACAACTTTAAATCTTGAGTCAGGTGAGGAAAACGGAAAAAAAATTATTTTTGTTATCTTTCTGTTACAGACCACATGTTTTTGTCCCCTCCCCAAATTCATGTGTTGAAACTCTAATCCCCAAAGTGATAGCATTTGGAAATGGGGCCTTTGGGAGGTAATTAAGTCATGAGGGTGGAGCCATCATGAGAAGATTAGTGCCCTTCTAAGAAGAGATACTATAGAGCTGCTTCTTTCTCTGCTCCCCTTCATGTGAGGATGCAATGAAAAGACACCTATATAGAAGAAAAGAAGCAGGCCCTCACCAGAAACTGGCTGTGTTAGCACACTGACCTTGAACTTCTAACATCCAGAACTGTGAGAAATGAATTTGTATTATTTGAACCACCCAGTCTATGGTATTTTGCTATAGCAGCGCAAGCTAAACATGTTCATTCTGGTTGAAGGACCCAGATGAGATTGTTAAGTAGTTTCTGATACCTGCCTCCAAGAATATGCCTTGGCTTCTGCCCATTTGACTCTATGAGCCACATTTATTGTTCTAATAAACTTATTTTTCTTTGAAATTAGCCCATTTTCTGTTTGCTGTTTCTACTGCTTTGTTTACTCCAAAACTAAGTAAATAATTATTTAGTTCATGATTTGCGGGGGGGGGTTAGGAATTTGAGGATGGCTCAGATGGGTCATTTTTACTTGGAGTCTTTCATGTAGTTGCAGTTATTCATTGGAATGACTCACTGGAATGCCTAATAGGGTCAGACTTCCAAGACTCACTTATGTGACTGACTGGTCATTGTTGCTGGCTGTTGGCAGAGAGTTCAGTGAGGCTGCCCTCCAGAATGCCTTCCTTTCACCTTTACACCTATCCTTTTTCTATCTCAACAGAAGTAAAAAACCAGGCATGGTTCCTCCCATGGTAATAAGGTGAACAAATGTTGGCATGTTTTGAAACCACCCTATTCTGCCCTTTGGCCACAAATTATTTTGATCCTTCCACTTGTAAAATATGCTTACCCCTCCCCAAGCCCCTCCCAGAGTCTGTCCACTGGGACTGAGGTTCTAGCTCCAGGTCAAGAGCTTATCCTTTAAATCAGGTCCACGTGTAGATGTGGTTCCACGGATTTGTTTGCTTGGCTATAGTTTCTTTTAAGCTGAAAACCTTGGCACTAAGGGCAAACTGTCTGCCCCTGACACACCATGATACAATGCTGGTACAGAGATAGGACAACTGCAATTAATACTCTAGTTTCAAGGTAAGAGACACATAGCAGTCATGGGTCCATGTTCGCTCTGAAATCCAGAGAGATGCAAGGCTCCCAAAAAATTAGAGCCTGGTTCTGCTTCCTAAAACAAAACTTATATTAGTGCAATGAAAACAGTTGATTGGAAATTTATTTCATAATGAAGAACAGAAATAATCTTTTTTAAGAATTATAATTTTCACTCCTTTTTTCATATAAAAATTATCTCTACTTTCTGAAGAAAGGTTGACAGAGATCAAAATTATACTAATATCAGTTTGGTTGGGTTTGGTGATAATGAGGTGGTAAGATCGTAGAGAGCGCTTTGAAGTAACAATGTATAGGTATCTTTGATATCCATTTGATTTTGATTTTTTTAAAAGATTTATTTATTTTGAGAGAGAGTGCAGTGCATGCGTATAGTGGGGGGATGGGCAGAGGGGGAGAGAGAGAGAATCTTAAGCAGGCTCCATCCTCAGCACAGAGCCTGATGCAAGGTTCAATCCCATGACCCTGAGATCATGACCTGAGCCTAAACTGAGTGTCAGACGCTCAACTGACTGAGCCACCCAAGCGCCCCTGATTTTGACTTTTATTTTCATAGGAATAGGCTGAAAACCCTAAATTATAAAGAAATAAGAGACAAACTGAGTATTCATTTTCATTATGCTTCATTATGCTTTTTGTTATGTGAGGGTGGCTTGTCTTACGAAACACTAGATATTTCTAAGACCCTTTCTTTTGAGGTTGAATTCATGATTTCATTTCCTTTGTCCTCAAATCAATGAGGCTATTTTCCCAGAAGTTTCATCGTTGATGCTATATATGTTTGCAAAAAGAGTTGTGAATCCTTTTTCTATCTCAACAGAAGTAATTTTCAGCAGACTTTTGTAGTATTTTTGACTGCAGACTTTTGACAAATTGACTAGATTTTATCATTTTCAACTTTCGCCGCTTCCTCCAGCATTGGAAAGTTTTCACAAATTTGTGATTCTAATCTCCTCTTCCAATGTGGCAAGTTTGCCAATGGAATCCACAGTTGTCCAGCAGCAGCATCCATAAAGGTGACTGCAGAATTTCCAATTAAATGATTTATTTCATTCTTAAGTGCCCGGATAGCTGCCCAGCTGAACCAAGACATAAATGAACTCCACCCTTTCCAACTGTTCTGGGAATATGATTTACTTTTCTCATAAAAACATGTAACTTCTGGGCGCCTGGGTGGCTCAGTTGGTTAAGCGACTGCCTGCAGCTCAGGTCATGATCCTGGAGACCCGGGATCGAGTCCCGCATCGGGCTCCCTGCTGTGCAGGGAGTCTGCTTCTCCCTCTGACCCTCCCCCCTCTCATGTGCTCTCTCTCTCAAATAAATAAATAAAATCTTTAAAAAAAAAACAAAAAAACAACATGTAACTTCTGCCCAAATTTCAATCAAATCCTTCAAGACTCATCTTCTTGTAAGCCAGGGAACATCTATGTAGAAGATAGCTTTGTATTCTGTCTCCTCCCAGCCAAAACCACATGAAGAGGCTGTGATTCAAAACCTACTCAGATGAAAGAGCCCGCTTTAAGGGCAGCACACAACACTCCCAAGACTGTAGGTTGTCCGTAATTTCAGGACACAGTAAAGAAACCCCATGATGTGTACAGCTCCCTTCTTCATTAAAGTGGAAAAATATATTAACATCATCAGTGACAGGTGACACATCCGTAGAAAGCACCAAGAATTTGTGTGTCAAAGTTGTGCCTGGCAAATAAACTCTTCACTCTTTTGAGTTATCATTTGCATCCACAGTTTCCAAAAGGGGTTTAAAAAGTCATTTTTCATAGATATATTAAGTAGAAAATAAGTTTAGATACTGGAACCACTGAGAGACCATGGTGGTTCCATGCAGTTAATGCTAAAGGAGAAAAATAAGGTGCATTACTACATGAAACATATTAGAAGAGACACTGGCAGTTTGGAGGAGGATAATATTTTTGATAGAGGCAGTACTTCGATTTTTTGAATTTGGCCATTTCTAGATCACATGGTTTTATGGATTGAATTGTGTGCTGCTGAAATTCATATGTTGACGTTCTGACCCTGAGTGCTCCAGAATGTGACTGCATTTGGAGGTCTTTAAAAGGTATAATTAAGTTAAAGTGGGGCCATTAGGGTGAGTCCTAATCCAATATGACTGGTGTCCTTATAAGAAGATGAGTTAGGACACAGACATTTACAGAGGGAAGACCATGTGGAGGCATAAGGAGAACATGGCCATCCACGAGCCAAGGAGAGAGATTTCAGTATGAAACCAACCCTGCTGACACCTTGGTCTTGGACTTCTAGTCACTAGACTTGTTAGAAAATAAGTTTTTGTTGTTTAAGCCACCTAGTCTGTGGCACTTTTTTATGGCAGTCCGGCAAACTAATACGCATGGATTCACTAAGATCTTACCAATCATGTGAGGCTTTCTTTGATTGGCAATGTGATAAGCATTGTTGGAGGATGCTTCAAACTTAGGAGTTTTGGTGAAAGCAAATGCAATTTGGTAAAGTTAGTCTTTTCAAAGTGGGCTTCTTTTCATGAAAAAGATCTACAGTTCCTGCTGTCTTGACATAATGATCACTGAACATGTTGGTTTCTGTAATTGTGTTGACTTAAAGACTTATACACGCAAATGAACCCTGTGACTTTTGTGTCCCATCTTGTTCTGGAAGAAAGCAAACCCAAAAGGCACCTAGGCTTTATCCTACTGGCTTTTTCCAACTGAAGGTAAAGGTAATCATGATGAAAACTCAGAAAAAACTCTCTAATTAGAATGGCAAGGTTTGTTTTCACTCATTCTTATCAGTGGTACATTATTCTAGGCCTCATTACATAATGAATATTTTAACGAATTGTTATAGGACCCAGTCAGTTGAGAAAAGAAGGAATAAAAGGCAGCCCAGAGAAGACACATGTGCTTTTTTTTTTTTTTTTTAAGATTTACTTATTTATTTTAAAGAGAGAGAGCGCAGGCGCCCACATGTACATAGTGGGGGACGGAGAGGGAGAGAGAGCCTTAAGCAGACTCCACTCTGAGCACAGAGCCCAACGTGGGGCTCAAATCTCAGAGATCACAACCTGAGCCAAAACCAAGAATTGGACACTTAACCGGCTGTGCCACCCAGGCTCCCCTCACATGTGCTTTTTCAATGCCCTGTTCTGGAAGGGATCGTATCATTTCTGTTCACATTCTATGGGTGAGAACTAGACACTTGGTCACACCTATGTACAGAAAGGCTGGGAGAGGTCTCTGACTACACAGCCTCTTTCCAGTCACAATGCTATGTAATTGGAAAGGGGTGACAGACTTTGGTGGAGAGCTGACTGGTCTCTGCCAAAATGGCTACCACCTATTTAATCCTCACTATCTGCTGAATACTGCTCTAAGCCCTTCCATTTCATATACCATTAAATCATCACATTTCATTAACTTTGGTTAGCTTTCCTAGAATATTAAGGACATATTGGAGTAGAGAAGTTAAATCAGTTGGTTACACTGATTGAATGAGAATGGAGGAATGAGAAAGCAGGATTTCAACCCAGCCCAAGTAACGTTTATGAGACCACCTCTTGGTGGTGTCTGAGTGTTCAAAGAAGATGGTGAAGGATACTTTCTCAGGAAAGCAACTCCAGCATCGCTCCTGCCTTCTTTCTATCCTACCAAAATATCCCTAGTTTTTCAATAGCTGAGTAAATCCCATGTCTTGGTCCATCCGGGCTGACATAATAAACATACTGTAGCCTGGGTGGCTTATAAACAACACATATTTCTTCTCACAGTTCTGAAGGCTTAGAAGTCTAAGATCAAGGTGCTGGTTGACTTGGTGTCTGGTGAGTGCCTACTTCAGGTTCATAGACATCTGTCCTTCCCCTGTGCCCATACATGGTGGAAGAGAGAAGAGAGTTCTCTGGCATCTCTTTTATACGGGCACCAATCCTATTCATGATGGCTGTGCCCTCATGGTCTAACCAATGCTCAGAGGCCCTACTCTTAATACCAACATATTGGAGGTTAGGTTTCAACATATGAATTTTAGGGGGGACACATTCAAACTATGGCACCCCATGTCTTACATATATCATTTCCTTACCTCACTAGCCTATGGGAATATATTCCTCTGTTTGACTCCCATAGTACTCTGGATCATGCTTCTGGTTCATATACAGATTTACTTATTGATTCACTTACTCATTTACCATCCATTAACCATCTTTTAAGCATCTGTTTTTGTTCCAGTTACTGTGTTAGATACTGGTGGTATACTGAATACAACATGAATTGTTCTTCCAAGACTTCATAGTCCAAAGGAATATGTGCATGAGGAATAGACATCAAATAGGTTCTATTGTGAAATTCTCTTATATGTGCTGTGTTTTACCGGCAAATTGTTGGATTATAACTTCTATTACTTCTCTCTTTTCTGATATGCCTAGATTGGTGGCAGACCCATAAAGGAGATTTAAAAAGTGTCTGTTTTTTAAAACATGCAAATTTTGTTATTTTAACTAACACATATTTTGGAATAATATTTCAGCATTGGTTTGAAAACACACCAGATAATGATAAGCTACTCCATTAGCACATAAGGAAAGTTGAATTTAATAGCATGGTCAACATTTCTTGTACCATATAACTGCTTCCAGGGCTGGTTAATTTCTGCAGATGTGAGTTTGAGTGGAATTTGATAATGGGAAGTAGGCTGTTGGCACTGAGAGAGAAGGTGTCCCACAACGCTCATCCAATTTCTAACTCACTTAAATAAAATGTCACATTTGCTCACCTTTGACTGAGCTCAAAATGGCTCAGATATTGCACCTAACAATCAATGCTAACTTACAATATTTTTGCGTGTGTGAGATTTATGACACACCACACACATGCGCACACGTGCGTGTGCACACACACACGTGCAGAGTTAGAGGGGAGAAGAGATGTTCAATTTTACATTTGAATCCAAAGTCTCAAAATCCATTTTTCCCAGAGTTTGGGAAATTTTAATAATTAGTCTGTCATATAGCAAATAGGGAGAAGAAAGCTAGGGGTGCTGCGGTTGCAACAATCAATTCAAGAAGTGAGAAAAACTCAATTAACCAACTAGGTTGTGTTCAATGTCTGATTTTTCTCCCCACTGGAAGTGAGGAGTTATGGAAACAGCCTCAAGGACTCCAATTTTAATTCTCTGGGTTTTGGGGCTCTCCTTTGAGAAATGAGTTAACTGTATTTGAGTTTGAGTAATCACTTTTGTAATGAATGTCTCTGTTGGTAAAGTGAAAATAAATTTTGATACATCAATTTGTATAGTTTTGGAGAAGGAATCTTTTATCCTTATACACCTTAATTATTAAGACAAATGAATATTTTGTTCAAATTAATTGATAAATTACCCTAATCTTCACCTTAATTTTCCTATTAGTAATTTTTCTTGTTAATACTCTTAGTAGGATAAGGTCATCTCAAAGAATTATTCTAGTTGCTGTTCTAGGAAAAAAAGTCTTCCATAGCAATACAAACTATGGATTTTCACCATATTTACTCAGGTAGTATTTGCCTCTGCATTTCCTGACACAAAGTGTTGTCAACTTTTATATATGGAAAAGAAAATCAAGTATTTTCCCCAACAAAATTCTCCTCCCTAAAGAAGATCTCAGGAAAGCACCCTACATCAGATCTGAGACCCTATATTGCCACCAGGGAATATAGTTTCACTTTCAGGAGAAGCAAATGAAGTGAAGAGATTATGACTTGTTTGTTTCTAAGCAAGGTGTGGTAGCCAGCCTCCAACATGGCTCCAAATGATCCTCTTCCTGGTATTTGCATGCTTGTGTAATCCCCTCCCCTTGAATTTGCTGACCAGCCTCTAACAAATAGAATATGGCCAACAGATGAGATATTACTCCTGAGATTAGGTTCCAAAAGATTTTAATTGGAATCTAGAATTTTTGACATTTTCCTTTTAATACCCCATAGAACAAATAATTTCCCTTAATTGATGGCCATAAGTTTCAGATTAATAACGTCTACTTCATGCCCAGCAAAATGAAGAAAAAAGACCCACACCGAAGCCTGACCTCAAGAAAATGCAGAACATTAGCACTAAAGAGAGAATCCTGAGAGCTTCCAGACAGGAAAAAAATTGCAGGTCACATATGATCAGGAATTATGAGGGCATCAAGCGTCTCAGTAACAACACTGGCCGTTAGAAGACAATAGAGAAATGCTTCGAAGTCCTGAGGAAAATGACTTCTAACTGGAACTGCATTCTCAACCAAACCATAAATCAAGTCTGAGGGCACAATAACATTTTCAGACGAGCAAGAAGATTTCAGTGGATTCGTTGCCATGGCCCCTCACTCAGTGCCTAGGGGCAGATAAGAGAAGAAACCACAGAGCATGACATCTGGGAAACAGAGGGTCCCCGAGGGTAGAGAGAAGTGCAAAGGAAGAGGACACAGCAGGCCAAGGGGGGGCCAGGCCACTTGGACACCAGGAGAGGTGTCCCCAAGGAGAAAAGTAGGTCAGGTGTCAACGTGTTTGAGCTTACTGAGAAGTGTTTTGCAGCTCTGACAGAGTTTAAGAATGTGGAGATGATTGACACAGAGGACACCGACCAAACAAAACTCTGGTCTTCTTCCTTAGGAAGAGGAAATGAAGGTAATGTCCGTCCACAACTGCAAAATCAAGAGATAGCGAAGTAGATAGGTATCTTATGTTGAAACGAGGTGGCAAATATCAGAAGAAACAGCTAAAGAGCTGAAGGTGGTGACTCTGGAGGTTAGGAAGTGAGGGTAAGAAGGGATAGGAGCAGGGCACTGCCTTTTTTTGGGGGGGGCGGTTAGAATCTAGTCACTCTTTGACTCTTAGAGTGATGCATTCATAAGAAAAGTAAGTTCCCATGATTCATATTGTATAAATGTTAGAATGCTTCACCTCATTCCTCCTCCATGTGCGCCCCTCCCCTTCACACCCTGGAGACCCTGAAGTGTTCTACCTTCTCACTGCTGGTGTCCATAGAGACCCCACAAGTTCCCTCCACCAACTTCGGGATATCGTTCCTTTTCTGCAGGTGCCTCTCCCCCTCCATCTGCTCTGTGTCTGGGGGTGCTCCTGGGGAAAGGGGTTCACATAAACACAACTTTCTATCTCCTCCTTTCCCTCCCTAGATGTTCACCACCAGCCCCTGGCAGGCACTCAGCGGCGGCTGGGGTCATCGGCAGGTCTCGCTAATGATTTTTCCTCTTCCCTGTTTTGTAGCGGTTTGAAAGCCATAGACTTCCTGTCTAGTCAGCCTCAGTCTTAGCGCACCTGGGGAGTTTCTCCTGCCTGTGTTCTATCTCAGCCTGGGCTCTGCCCTGGAAATTGAATTGTCCTTTTGCTCATTTGGCCTTTTTAGTGAGGTTTCATTCCATTAGGATGTGCTAAGGCGCGCTTGGCTGTCATTGATTTCTACATGAATTCTGGAGAGCCAGGCTGTTAAACAAACACTGCTCACTGAGTTCCTCTTTTGAATGCACTCCCAGGAGGGACGTCTGCAAAGTCCTAGGAAGGTCATTATCACAGCAGTTCGCCTGGCTACTGGGATAGGGGCAGGAGGAAGGTGTGCAGGGGCTTTGGGCCATACACTTCTTTCCTTTTCTAGGTCTGGAATACTGAATCTGATCCAGTTCTTCAGTCAAACTCTGGTGTGATTTAGCAGGGGGACATTCTTCCTCTTTATTGCTCTCTATTTCATATGCCCGAAGTCTTAGAATGGGCTATGACAGGGATAAGGACAGACTGCTATGGAAACGCTGAGGAGAGGTACCTAATTCAGCCTTGGCCAATCAGGGAAATCTTCCCTGGGTGGTGATGTCTGAGCACTGACTCTGCATGGAGCTAGAAAGATACATCGTAATGAGCTCTTGAGCTAGGTGGGAAGACAATTAGGTGTAAAATGATACTAACAATCACACCAAAAGGTGAGTTCTTACCTTTACAGAGCATTTCACATTTTATAAACCTGATACCAAGTGCAGGAGCATCAAATAGGCCACCAGCTTGTGCTTGGAGCATCAACAAAGTGGGGTCTGAGGGAATGGGCACAGTCCAGCTTTAGCAAATTTACCTGTAATTTTGCAACTAAGAAAATCAACATGCTGTCTATTTTAATTGCAGATTTTATTTAAGTTTTGGGTTTTGCAGTTTGCATTGATTTTATTTTGTTGGAGATGTAGGATGAGAAGTAGTTGAGTGGGAGAGACACTCTAAGGTTTTCGTTTTTGTTGTTTTTTTTTTTGACACTCTAAGTCTTAAAGTGACTAACAGTCACTTTACATATATTTTTCTTATAACAACCTTGAGAATAACTGGATAGGCTGAATAATAAAATATTATTATTTTTTAAAGATTTTATTTTTATTTATTTGACACAGAGAGAGAGAGAGAGAGCACAAGCAGGGGGAGAGGAAGAGGGAGAAGCAGGCTCCCTGCTGAGCAGGGAGCCCGATGCAGGACTCTATCCCAGGACCCTGGGATCATGATCGAAGGCAGATGCTTCACTGACAGAGCCACCAAGGCACCCCATTATTGTTGTTGTTTATCATCACCACATTCATAGATGATCAAGCGTAGGTCAGAGAGCTGCTATGGGACTTTGTCAAAATCATACTACTAGACTGCAGGTGGAAGGCAAAAGTGGGGCTTGAACTCAAAAACCACTTAGAGACCATGACCTGTGAAGAGACCATGACTGGTGACAGGGCCAAATCCTTTTTCTGCCATGGAATGACATTCCTTTACCTCATTCACCTTCGAATGGGGTGAAAATCTATATCCCATAGAATTGTGGGAAGATGACAGAAGATCGAGTCAGAACAACAGTCAGCCTAGGGCTGACTTGAAGTGCATGTTGAATAAATGGTAGTTCTTACCATCTCCTGGTTCCTGGGTTCAGTATCTTGTCTACTTTGCAGGCTGTGAGGCAAGATGGCAGGGAATTAAGTATTTAGCTTGCTGCTAGGGTGCTGCGGTGATTTTGATGATTCTTGGTGATCGACCTTGGTGCTCTGTGCCCTGCTTCTTCCATTTGATAGAGAGGGTTGAAGCAGCTGGGGTAATTTGTGAGTTCAGATCCTAGATAGAATTCTTGTAAATGCCCATGTTTTCCAGTGAACCCTTTCTCTCTGATTGATTCAATCAGCACACAGTGATCAGGGTGGATGCTCTGGGGCCAGCATGGCTGGGTTGGAAACCTGGCTTTCTTTACTTTCTCTTTTATTTTATTTTATTTTATTTTATTTTTCATCATGATAAGTGTACTGTTTAATCCCCATCACCTATTTCACCCATCACCCCACCCATCTCCCCTCTGGTACTTTCTCCGTACATTATTTCTACACCCACCTCTTTACTTTCTACTTGCATAATGTTGGAGACATTACGAAAATGGTCTGTACCTCAGTTTCCCTGTCCATAAAATGGGAAAAGACCAGCATCTACTTATTGGGTGGTTGAAGGGATTAAATGAGTTGATTAATGTAAGTTGCCCCTTTTTTTTTTTTAGAGGAAAATGATTTTATTATGTTTCTATTCTCTAAGTATACCATAATTGACATTCTTATTCCTTTAAAGTGAGGAAAAAAAATTCAGAACTAATCATTTTGAATTTATAAATGTTTTGCAAATACCAGCATCACCAACAAGAAATACCATCTCTTAGCATGAAGAATCACTAGTATTTTGTGTAGACATTTCTTTAAGTTGCCTTTAAAAGGACCTGTTAGGAAGTAAGTTTCAGTGTGAACTGAGTAGTATATGCCAGATCCTATTTTAAACGCTGAGATGTTACCAATGACCAAGATAGACAAAGTCTCTATCTCTATGGACCCTAAATTCTAATGTGAACAAATAATTAATGCTAGGATTCTGAAAGTCTGAGATGTATTATGAGGACACGTTTTGATGCTGCCAGGTCAGAATGGAACAACAAACATTTTCAGTGTTCCTCTGGGTTTTGCCAGGTCTTTCAGAACCCTGACAATATTTCCTTCAGCCCACAGGTAAGGCCTTAATTTTTTCCCTCGGGAATGACTTCCCACAAACTGATACTTAGGATTTCATAATAAGCAACATCTTTGTAAGAACCATTTTATGGAGGTCAGGGGAAAAAAAAGTGTTTGCTACAAGGCCAAAGATTAAAGATTAGAAGTGTCTAATTTTGAGTTTAGTTTTAACATGTGGGGATGAGCCACCTTCTTAAGTTCAGAGTACATAAACTTTGTCTCATAAAATTTGCATCATGCCAAAAACAACGGAAGGTGCATTATCGGCAAACCCACTCCTTGACAAAGGGATGTGAAAGGAGGTAACCTCTAGCTACTTGAAAATCCAGATCTAAGTGTCTTCCTTGTTTCTCCTATAGTATTTTTATAATAACTCTAATCTACTTTTAACTGCTGTACTTCCCCAACTCAGGGAAGTTTTTTTCCATTGAATTGCAGGCAGAAATTTAGCAACAGTTGATTTAAGATTGAAATATTGTGTTTGTGTTCTGCCTATTAGCACACATATAACAATTAACATAAACTCACAAATAACTTGAGGTTATCCAAAACCTAAGTCACTGATGAGCTCATTCTGTGTAGACTATACACATCTCAATTTCCGAAGAGAGCAGTTGGATAATTGGCAGCCAGAGTCCCAAATAGACATTGTTTCCTTTGGCAACAGCATACTACCACTTCCTCTGTGTCACCTGTCACACACACAGCAAGAAATTATGCACTGTCATAGCAGAGAGCCAATGATTCTCTGTATGTGAGCAACTTCCTTAATTTCATCTAATTTGCATATTTCATAGTGTCCTAGATGCAGAATGCTCATGTCTATTTGGAAGTATACACATAACCTCTCCCCAAACATGCAGAAGGATTTAAAAAACATTCAAAGCCATCATCTCAGACTTCAAATTTGGAATTTAATTACCTCCCTCGTAATGGCCACTTGTGATATTTCTTGTCACAATCCCTTCTTCTGGGAAATGCATGCTGATCTCTCGTCTTGCATCCCAGTGCATGGGTTTATAGATTTTCCATGATTTAGCATAAATCCAACACCAAGTCCCCATCAAAATCCCAGCCACAATAGTTGAGTTCAAATTGGAGTAGCGTTCTTTGCTTTAGCAGACAGGACTACTATTTTACTAGTAGGCACTGGTAGGTCTTTACAGAAAAGCTTGTACGATCTTGGGGGTTAAATATTTTGAATAGGTCCCTGGGTAATCTTGCAGCTCTATGAACACACTATCAGTGACCTACAAATTATCACATGTTCATTTTGTCCATATAGATAAATTTTGTGTTTCCAAAAAGTTAAAAAACTTTTTTAAGTTTTAGAACACAGTTTTGGGGAAAATGACTAGTGATTCTTGTGTTGATCATCTTGGCATCACCTTCCCTCAATACTTAATGAAACATAGGGTAATCCACTAATGTTCTTTAACAAGGAAAATGCTGGTTAAAAATTTTGATATGAAATTATCTGTTAATCCATTTTGAGTGCCATTTGAAATTACTGACTTGCTTTACTCAAGTATAGTCCTTTTTCTAAATTAAGCAATAGGCACTTGTGAAACACCACACCTCTTTTGACATTTAAAATAGTGTGTAACTCTCTCTCTCTCTCTCAAATTAAAAAAAAGGGGGGGGGGTTGTGCATCTGGGTGGCTCAGTATGTTAAGCATCCGACTCTTGATTTCCGTGAGGTCATGATCTCAGGGTCATGGGATCGAGCCCTGCCTTGGGCTCCATACTCAGCACAGAATCTGTTTGTCCCTCTCCCTCTGCTCCTCCCCAATTATGCTCTCTCTCTCTCCCAAATAAAATAAAATAAAATAAAATAATAAAATTTAAAAAAGATGGTGTGTAACTGAAGGGAATACATACCATGATTGAATTTATGAGTCAAAATCCTAATAACAGAAGCACCTGGCAAATTGATGTCTAGATATTTGTTTTTCAAACCAAGTATTTAGGGACTGAAACATAAGAAATCCTGGCTAACGTTTATGTGTGCTGACCATATCTCAGACATTTTTTTGGACATGCATTAACTTGGTAATGCACACAAGACCCTATGAGACACTTACATTCATTATCTCAATTTTGCAGATGAGAAAAACTGAGATATATGACTTAAGGTTTTACACCTAGATGGTGGTTCAAAGTTAGATTCAAGTTCAAAGCCAGGATAAAGAGTCAGGTTCCCAGCTTAAGAGCCCCTGCCTATAACCAACCACAGCATGAGCCTCTTAATATAAAATGGGGGTTGTGTATATATTGCTCTTTAAGTGAAAACTAAACCAGGAAAGCTTATTTTATGTACTCTAACTTTTCATGTCTCACTCTACTGAGCCTACAGATGGCCTTGGGATGTTAGTTGATATGTCCCAGGACATAATCTAAATCTAACTCACATATAGAAATTAATTATTTCCTATTCACCCCTGGACTCATGGAACCTTTCTACACAGAAAGTCAGTCACTCAGCCAGTCCAATAATATAACCATATGGGTTCTTCCACATCTTTCCGTGGCCACATTGACATTTCTCATCACTAGTAGCAATTCAGCAGGAAAATAATTCATGTTCCATGGAAGAGAACACTGGATGGAGGAGACATGCAAGTTCCTGACTCCAAGTCTCAGTTCTACAGTCAGCATGTTCTACATTGGGCGTGGAACAGGATTTGAGTAACCTAGATTGTAGCGTTAACTTTGTGAGGAGCTCTTTCCCCTCTAGTTTTATTTCTTCATTTGAATACTTGAATAGAGACTGGATCAGATGCTTCTGTCTAGTTTGGAAAATCCTCTTATGCAATCAAATTATCACACTGAGTCACTGTTCTCTATGTCAGTGTATAAAGCAATGAGGTGTGTCTTCATTTCCTATTGCTGCTGAACAAATTAGCACAAAAGTAGTGGATTATAACAATCTCCACTTCTTTTCTTTTTGTTAATTGAAATACATTTGACATATAACACTGTGCAAATTTAGGTGTACAACATTAATTTGATACATTTATATATTGTAATATGATTGCCATGGTAGTGATAATTAGCACTTCTATCATGTTACATAATGGTAGTTTCTTAAATCATTAAGTTCTAGACTCTTAGCAAGTTTGATGATTATAATAAAATATTGTCAATATTCACTGTACTGTGCACTAGATCTCTAGGGCTTATTTACTACTTACTGTAAGTGTATACCCTTAAACAGCATCTGCCCTGTCCCCATACTCTCATCCACTGATAACTGCCATTTGATTTTCTGTTTTTATAAATTTGGCTTTTTTAGATTCCACATATAAGTGATATCATACAGTACTTGTCTTTGACTTACCTCATTTAGCACAGTGTGCTCTCCATGCATGTTGTTGCAAATGGCAGGATGTCCTTTCTCATAGCTTAAAAATATTCCATTGTGTACGTATTTATCACATCTTTGTCCATTCATCTGTTGATGAGCACTTAGGTTGTTTCCATATATGGCTATTATGAATAGTGCTGCACTAAACATGGGAGTGCAGCTATCCCTTTGTTATCCTGTCTTCATTTCCTTCGAGTATATAACCAGAAATAGAATTGCTGAACTATAGAGTAGATCTAGTTTTAAGTTTTTCTGGAAACTCCATATTGTTTTTCCATAGTGGTTGAACCAATTTACATTCCCACAAACAGTGCACAAGGCTTCACTTTTCTCCACAGCCAACATGTTATCTCTTGTCTTCTTGATAATCAATGAGGTGATATCTTATTGTGGTTTTGATTTGCATTTCCCTGATGATTAGTGATGTTGACCATCTTTTCATGGACCTGTTGACCATTTGGATGTCTTCTTTTGAAAAATATTTTTTTTTACTCATTTTTTTATTATGTTATGATAATCACCATACATTACATCATTAGTTCTTGATGTAGTGTTCCATGATTCATCGTCTGCGTATAACACCCAGTGCTCCATGCAGTATGTGCCCTCTTTAATACCCATCACCAGGCTAACCCATCCCCCCACCCCCTGCCCTCTAGAACCCTGAGTTTGTTTCTCAGAGTCCATAGTCTCTCATGGTTCATCTCCCCCTCTGATTTCCGCCCTTCATTCTTCCCTTCCTGCTATCTTCTTTTTTTTTGTATATGATTCCATTTTTTTATTATTATTATGTTATGTTAATCACCGTACATTACATCATTAGTTTTTGATGTAGTGTTCCATGATTCATTGTTTGCATATAACACCCAGTGCTCCATGCAGAACATGCACTCTTTAATACCCATCGCCAGGCTAACCCATCCTCCCACCCCCCTCCCCTCTAGAACCCCCCGGTTTTTTTTCTGAGATTAAGAATTCCTCATATCAGTGAGGTCATATGATACATGTCTTTCTCTGATTGACTTATTTCTCTCAGCATAATACCCTCCAGTTCTATCCATGTCGTTGCAAATGGCAAGATTTCATTCCTTTTGATGGCTGCATAATATTCCATTGTATATATATACCACTCTTCTTTATCCATTCGTCTGTCAGTGGACATCTTGGCTCTTTCCATAGTTTGGCTGTTGTGGACATTGCTGCTATAAACATCAGGGTGCATGTACTGCTTCAGATCCCTACATTTGTATCTTTGGGGTAAATACCCAGTAGTGCAATTGCTGGGTCATGTGGTAGATCTATTTTCAACTTTTTGAGGAACCTCCATACTGTTTTCCAGAGTGGCTGCACCAGCTTGCATTCCCACCAACAGTGTAGGAGGGTTCCCCTTTCTCTGCATCCCCGTCAACATCTGTTGTTTCTTGACTCATTAATTTTAGCCATTCTGACTGGTGTGAGGTGGTATCTCATTGAGGTTTTGATTTGGATTTCCCTGATGCCGAGCGATGTTGAGCACTTTTTCATGTGTCTGTCAGCCATTTGGATGTCTTCTTTGGAAAAGTGTCTGTTTATGTCTTCTGTCCATTTCTCGAGAAAAATATCTAGTCAATTCTTCTCATTTTTAAGCTGGAGTTTTTGTAGTTATGAGTTGTATGAGTTCTTTATATATTTTAGTTGCTAACCCCTTATCTGATATATGGCTTGCAAAAATGTCCTCCTTTTCTGTAGGTTGCCTTTGCATTTGGTTATTTCTTTTGCTGTGCAGAAGCTTTTAAGTTCGAAATAGTACCATTTTTGTTGATTCTTCTTCTGTTATTTGTACTTTGTGTGTAATATTCAGAAAATCATTGCAAAAAAAAAATGTCCATTTTTTAGGCCAGAAGTCTGACTGAATAGGATCTATTGGGTTGTCTTCTGAATGTCTCAGAAGGCAGACTGGGTTCTCTTCTGGGGTTGAGAGTCATCTTCTAAGCTCCCTTTTGCTGGCAGAATTTAATGTCTTGTGGTTGTAGGAGTGAGGTTTCCATTTTCTGGCTGGCTCTCAGCTGGGGCTACTCTCTGCTCCTGGAGACTACCTGTGTTTCCTGCCACATGACTCCCTCTGCAACATGACAGTTTGCCCCTTTAAGGCCATAAGGAGAATCACTCACTTTGCATAACTCTGACATCTTTTTTTTTTAATCTTTGTTGATATGCTTCAATTTTTTTTTTTAAAGTGAGCTGTATGCCCAGTGTGGGGCTCAAACTCACGACCCCAGCGATAAGAGTTGCGTGCTCTGCTCACTGAGCCAGCCAGGTGCCCCAAACTCTGACATCTTTTAAGGGCTTACCTGATTAAGTGAAGCCCACCAAGTATGATCTCTTTTTTGGGTGGCTCAAAGTCAACTGATTAGGGATTTTAATTACATCTGCAAAATCCTTTCTTCTGTATAACATGATATGATCCTGTGAGTGGTATATCATTGTATTCACGAGTTCTGCTTATAACCACATGGAAGTAATTGTACAGGGGTGTACATGAGAGTGCAGGAATCTTGGGGGCCATCTTAGAACTCTTCCTTTCAAAGAACGTGTGGGTAGAGGGAATCTAAAATCTTGTTCAGTAATGGAGACTACCAATTGGAAGTCACCTGTGGGTCACGTTGGAAGAGATTGTTTGTGTCTTGGCTGCCTAGAGAACTTACATAAGAATCCAGTGAACTTAGAAAAAAAAAATATGTCAAGTTCCTGAACACACTGCTCTAAAAAAAATCCATGTTTTAAGAAATTCTGGTTTTGGATCTAGAATGCCTGCATTTGAATCCTGGAGTCACAACCTAACAACTGGGAGCCTAATAACTCTATGACCTTTGCAAGTTATTTAAAGTTTCTTGGCCTGTTTCCTAATCTCTAAAATATAAGAATTTGCCTCGTAAAGTGTTTCAAAATTAAATAAGTTAATACATGTGAACTATTTAAAAGAATAATAAATACATAGTGATTAGCACATAAAGCTTCATTTTTTATTTTAGTTATTTAATCGACATTCATTTAACACTTTGTGTGGAACAGGCACTTTCATAAGAACTCTGTGAGGTAGGTGCTGCCTTACCTCCATTTTATAGATGAGGAAGTGGAGACACAGAGAATTTAAGTAACTTGTCCAAAGCCAAAGTGCTGGTAGGCAGGGACTTAGGATCTGAATCCAGGTAGTCTGTTCACTAATGGAGTTTTGCTGTCAGAAAAAGACACCAGGTCCTCAAGGGAGGGAGCTCATGCATGCAGAAAATTTGCCTTAAATCCATGCCTGGGCTTAGGTTGTTGGGGAGTTGGGGGTGGGGCACTGGTTCTGGCTCAGCAAGCAGATGAGCATTAATGCCCTTCTCAAATCAGACACTCTGGGATGAATGGTGTGCTTCAACAGAAAAAAAGTAAACTTTTAAAAGGCAGAATGGTTGTACCAAGTTCATGACTGGATCCTCAACAGCTGAAACTGAATTTTCCTTATGATTGATGCTTGCAAATGACCCAATCTGCAAAGCCCAGATTCACATATTGAAATCCTAGCTCCCAATGGGATGTATTAGGAAAGTAATTAGGCCTTTGGGAAGTAATTAGGTCATGAAGGTGGAGCCCTCATGAGTGAGATTAGTGTCCAGAGAGCATTCCTGGCCTCTCGCAGCCCCAAGAGAGTATAAGGAGAGGGTAGCTCTCAACAACCTGGGAGAGAGCCCTCCCAGAACTCAGCCCTGCTTGGCTCCCTGACCTGGCGTTTCCAAGCCTCCAGGACTGTGAGAAACAGATTTCTGTTTTTTTTTTTTTTTAAAGATTTTATTTATTTATTTGACAGAGAGAGACACAGCGAGAGAGAGAGCACAAGCAGGGGGAGTGGGAGAGGGAGAAGCAGGCTTCCCGCGGAGCAGGGAGCCCGATGCGGGGCTCGATCCCAGGACCCCGGGATCATGACCTGAGCCGAAGGCAGACGCCCAACGACTGAGCCACCCAGGCGCCCCCAGATTTCTGTTTTTCATCAGCCACCCGGTCTCCGGTATTTTGTTTCAGCAGCCTGAGCTAAGACAGTGCTCAATGAAAAATAATGGAATGTGTGAATGTAAGTTCAACTCTTGACCTGGGGAAGCCCCAGCTTTGAACACTCTTGTTTGGGCATAAAGAGTGCTGAAGGAATGGGATTGACATCTTTCAGGATGGGGATCTGCAGTAGCAGCAGCAGGGGTTAAAGAGCTAAAACACCAGGTGCTCTGGTTCCATGTGGCCTGAGATGGCCCTGACTGAGCTTAACATTGAGTGGAAGTGGCTTCTTTTCTCCCCCAGTAAACCTTAAGTTATCACTGCCAGACCCCATCATACCAGTGGGATAGGATGGGACCAGGTAGTGCAGGTTCTCAGCAGCTGAACGCCAGCAAAGCAACATGTAGGAAAGGGGGCTTCCAGTGGGCTCATCACATCAGCCGGTTTTTCTTCAGTGAAGGAATTATGGAGCAGGGCATGCCTCTCAGCAAACTTTGAGAAATTTCAGGGTCATCTTGATCATATGGAGATGAGATAATTAACTTTGGAAATGTATATTTTATATATTACATAAGTTATATATATGTTAGAATATATAAAATAAAAATATGAAATTTGCCAATTTGTACCCCAGACTGCTTCTAAGGGTCAGATGGTTGATGTAGTTTCTGACGCCAGGATGGCAAATGTTATTGAAGAAGAAATTGAAATGATAATGCTGTCAATGAGTCAAATCCATGAAATAAAGAATCAAGATAATTTCCAAGCTTTTGCATGCTCCCAAACCAAAATCTTCCATGTTGCTGAGTTTTTAGGCCTCGAAACTCAGAGTTCATAAAACAGGAAGGTCCCACAGGAGTTAAGTATCTTTATGTTCATCATGATTCCAAGCCCAGACACACCTTATTTCACTGAAATGGAATGCCAAACAATCTCACACCTACCAGAGTAGATAGATTTTATATTCCAGTCTTTTGCTAGGGTTTTGGTAAATTTGGTAGGGTTGTCAAATTTGTTATCATGCGCAGACCTTCTAAAAAAACCCAGCAGGGCTACCAGAAAAAATGAAGTGCCCCAGATGAAGTTGAGTTCAGGATTTTAACTGATAGTAGTCTCCTATTTCTTATTTTTCATGCCCAGCTTGATGTGATGCCACTGGGAACTTGTTAACTCGGCAGCGTTTATCATGATTCTGTTTTGTTGTACAACAGACTCTTTTTTCCCCCCTTTTAATCAATAAGTAAAAGCAGGAGTGGGGTAGAGGGGAGAGGAATCATGTTAGATTAATGGTTTCTGACTTATGGTGAAATTCAGCTCCAATATTGTACTCATTGTCCATCTGAGATAGTCTCTTCTAGGAGCAAAATATTTCCAAATAATTCAACCACATTGCTCCTATACATCCCAGATGTTATTTCACCTCTTCACTGAGGGAAGACATGAGAAGCATTTCAATCCATCAAGATTTGTGTTACTTAGAAGATAGACTTTTGCAGGCAGGGTGAATGCAAATTTGGGGGAGGAGGATTGGCAGAAAGAGTAGAAGAAGAAAGGACATATTGGAGGCCTATCTAACTAGCTAGCTAGACACCGAACATATGCTATTTCATTTAACCTTACTTATAAATGAAGGGGGTTCTAAGCTTATTTTGCAGATAAGAAAAGGACTGAGTAGTGTTGTGGTTTAGAAAGCTTGAGTAATCAGCTTAAGGTCTCAAGTCAGAAGGTGGCAAATGTGGTTACAGACTCAGGTCTGTATAATACGAAGCCCAGTATTTCTTCCTTCTTTCTTTCCCCCCCCAGTAGGCCACAATCTCTTTCTTTGGGTTTTTATAATAATGGAGTGTGCATTTGCTATTATGGTCTATAATGAGGACTTCAGTGGAAGTTTTCCACAGAATGGGATATTAGGGTATTTGGTTTGATTTCCACTAGTAACATTCTTTCTCTACAATTAAATAAGATCTGAGGAGACAAGACCTGAAGCAGTGAGTTTGAAAGGAAGAAGTAATGGCAGAGTTTATGGACACAAAAGGCATTGAGTGAGTTGTGTGGTATAAGAAATACTAAATCTAATACTTAAGTATCTTAAGTAAATATTAAGAGAAAATGATCTGAATTCTGTGGAACTCAGAGTAACACAAGGCCTTGCCGCCCCTTCTTGTCTGTCCTGAGTAATCTCCAGAGCTGCATGAGAGATGAAGTGACATATTGGAAAGGACATAGCTTTGGAGACACAAAGGTTTGAGTTTGAGTCAAGACCAACATTGCCAGCACCTTGTGTCATGAACTTAATCTCTCTGGACTTTAATTTCCTGATGTGTAACACAGGCATGATAATGACTCCCTTCTGGGGTTGTTGGGAAGACTAAATGGGTATAGAAAACATGGTGCCTGGCACATAGTAGACACTCACTAAGAAAGTCAGATCACCATGTTCAACTTGAATGTTCATTAAGAAAGGAAATATAAATTGAGGAAAAATATGGAAAGAGTTGAAAAAAACAGTGCATGTAACTATTCCAAATGTGGCCATCCTTTGTATAGTTACGACTGTTTTCTACATGATGTATCTGCTCCTTAGAAGACCCATAATCTACAAAGTCAGGGTGTCTGAAAAATCCACCAATGGATTTCTTTTTGGCCCTTGAAGGCTTTTAGGAAATGACATTTTAGGAGGAAATGATGGTGAGGAAACTCAGAGAAGGGTGGTGAATCCATACCAAAGCCACATCACAATTTGCTAAGACCAACTCTGTTTTCCAAAAGTCCCATAGTAAAGCACACTGGAACTTGGAACACTAAGCTTAGATATGCACTACCCTTGATTTCATTTTGAGAAATGGCCAGTCAGGAAAAATGAGTCAGAAAGAGCTACTGCTCTCAGGGGCCTGAGCCAAGGCTTCCTTTCTGCTATTACAAATCATTTCCCCCCTTGCAATCATTTCCAATGCAGAATTTTACGTTCAGATGCTTTTCTTTCTCCTGATCTCCTTGGAACAACAATATATGAAATCATTGCAGGAGGGAGAGCACCTTCTGTGAGATTAACCTGACATGTGATAGAAAGAAATGGAAGATAATAGAATGACATAAAATCTGACCATTTCTGGAAATGAGGTAGGTTTTATACTGTAGTTAGAATAAAGGGTATTTAGGACTTTGTGAAGGCACTGCCCAAGCAATGACTCACTCCACTTAGCATGGACACTTGGAAAGCTCCGTTCAGATACATTATGACAAAGTATAATTTTCCTAGGCTGTGGGGGTTCTCTCTGACTCAGCTGACACAAAACCTACCACATTTCCTTCACTTGGGTCATGACTAACACAAACACTGAATCGAGAGAGCTATTTTGTTGTATCTCCAAAGAAGCACCCAAGGTTGTTATCATCATAAAGGGTACATTTGGCATGATACATTAACCAAAACAAACAAACAAAAGCCCACTATTATACCTTCAAGTAGAAACACTTAAGTATTGCATATGCAATCTCTAGGTAATAACATATTCAGGTCTTCGCATTCCTTACCATGTACCTACTCTCTAAAGGGTGTTCGGAACCAGTATCAGAACACTTGAAAATTACATTATTTGCATTGAGACTAATAACGTTCTGCATAAAACAGAAGAACATGGCCAGAAAGCTTTATTGTGTTGACAATGTTAAATTTAGGAAATAGTTTTGTGTGGTCTCATAGACATGAGCATATGTTATGATGGGATAATGTTTTTCAGACTTACTAAAGCTGTGCCTGGCATTTCAAGAAATTTATTTATTTATTTATTTATTTATTTATTTTTAAAGATTTTATTTATTTATTTGACAGAGAGAGACACAGCGAGAGAGGGAACACAAGCAGGGGGAGTGGGAGAGGGAGAAGCAGGCCTTCTGCGGAGCAGGGAGCCCGATGCGGGGCTCGATCCCAGGACCCTGAGATCATGACCTGAGCCGAAGGCAGACGCTTAATGACTGAGCCACCCAGGCACCCCGCATTTTAAGAAATTTAAAAACAGCCCATTGAAAGCATAGGATTCAGTATTTTGAAAATGAAGCAGTTAAATTCAAATAATCAGTTTCCAACTAGTCATTATCCAAAATAAGACTCCAAATTAATTGAGCTATTCAATGGGATATTCATAACCATTGTAGAAATAAGGGGAAAAAATTAAAGTATTTGATCTGATAATACTTGATTGAATTATTTATTTAAGACAAATTTGGAATGCCTGGGTGGCTTAGTCAGTTAAACGTCTGCCTTCAGCTCAGGTCATGATCCCAGGGTCCTGGGATCAAGTCTCACATCGGGCTCCCTGTTCAGCAGGGAGCCTGCTTCTCCCTCTGCCTGCCACTCTCCCTGCTTGTGCTCTCACACACTCTTTCTCTAACAAATAAATAAATAAAATCTTTTTAAAAAATTTCATTTTCCCTGAAGCTTAACATAGTGGCTTACATAGTAGGTACTGAAAAACTCTTTATTGAAAGAGTGACTAGATGAAAAAAAGGAGAGAAAATATATTATTTTGAAAAGAAGCCCATGATATGAATCTCTTGATGTCAAAAGAAGGCAAAATCCTTTTAAGAAGGATAGCTTGCCTTTTGTTAGAAAAAAATACCATAATGGTGGTTTTTGATAATGAAAAGAGTTGTCCTTCCCTTTGGGTATGGCCTGAAAGTTATGTTCTGCCAACACCAAGTCTCAGGAAATTTGTTGTTACTCATAGCAGCTCTATTGAAGGTGGAAGGGAAACAGAATGAGAGCTTGGAAAGGGTGAAAAAGAAGAGAAATATGGAATTAGGAGAGGAGCTTAAGAAGTTGGCAGGAACTAGGATCCTCCAGAAGAGCATGACTAACAAAATTTTTCTCTGTGGTGGAAATGGATTTGAAATTTTAGGGGAGTGGAGCCTAGTATTTAAATTCACATCAATCATCACTGTGCCTTGCTTTAACTTCTGTCACCCCAACTTTAATCAAAAGGCTGCTACATTCAGGAAGATTGAGATAGTGTTTATTTTGGGAGAATGAAGAAACTTCAGTGTTTTTTAGTGTGGGGCAAAGTGATAGGATGAAATGGATGAAAATAAAAAGATAGGAAAAAAAAGAAAAGAAAAAGATGGGGGATCAGAGGAGGTGGTACAAGACAGGTAATCAGAAATCACTGGAAACAGGAAATCTAAGCAATTAGAAATGCAGAAGAATCTAAATCTATTCCTGACCTTGGAGATTTAGGACAGCCTGGCCTAGGAGTTGGGAGAAGGTGCTGGTACATGCTTTTTTTCCCACTACAAACATCCACCCATGTCTGTGCATTTTGTCTCCATCAACTACTTGTAATCATCTCTTCCCAGGAAGATCTAATGAAAAGTACCTCGATCAATACAGATAATCACTGCCAAGGATTCTAGCCTTCTGGCAGCAAAGTATATTTTCATTTGATTTCCATTTAATTAACTAGTAGCTGATGAATTTTTTTTTATAGTTGCCCAGAACTAGGGGTTCTAAATGTCCTGTTGATCTGATTAATTTTGGCCAAGGCATACCTTCTATATTACTCAGATATATGGTTGTTAAGTAACTCCTTAATTCTCTCTAACCCTGCAAGCTTATTACCTTATGATCTACTTAACAAATCCTCGGGTTCTTTTGATCACTACTTCCTGCTGAAAGCAGTCAAGTGCTTAAATCTGTATCTCAAGCCTGGGTTTAGTTTCCAGAAAGAAGCTGAGAAAGTATTTTATATGGACTTCTTGTCTCTCGATCAAGTTAGGGAACGATGACAGAGATGGGATTTATGTGTATATAATGAGTGTGTGTGTGTGTGTGTTGGATCTCTCCAATTTTTCAAGTTTTATTCTAAAAGTAAAGAATATGAAAGGTATTAGGCAGGCTCTGTAGAGGTGGGAGGCATGCATACAGGTTTCATTTTTCTGTTTCCCACTGAATCTAGCACAGAGTACAAACTCGATAAATGTCTGCTGACTTAAAGAGCCAGAGTTTTCAGGATATATGAGGCCACTGTTTCTTTCTGCAGGGAAACCCCCACAGAACTTTGCTTCTCTATCACGATAATTTGAGCCTGGGAGCCAGGCTGACATTTCTTGATAACTATAAATTCTATCAGAGACAATTATTCATTTGGCTGTCTCTCCAATCTCTATCCACAGAGAGTAATGCTTGAAACAGTGGCTTAGCCAGGGGGCAGCTCTCCATGGCACAGAGGGTAGACAAGACCGCCTTTTTCTTAAGAGGACTCTCTCTCTCCCTTGATTCTAAACTGATCTTCATTCTGATTCATCCTTTTAGTGGAAAGAAGCACTTCAAACCCAAGTTTGAGCACCATTAAAAAGTTTTCTTCTACCACTATAACTAGATATAGTGCTTTATTTTTGGAATTTTAAGTAATTTAGCTCTAATTAGGGATCTTTTATTCACGTAGGATGAAACTCACCAGCTGTTCTTACCTCTGAGTGGGTGAATCCATGATGCTCTTCCCTTGGAATGCAATTGCCTTCTTGTCTTTACTACAGAGCAGTTTCTTAAAAAGAGGAGGAGGGGAAGGTGTGGGAATAGGTCTCAAAAAATGTAAAATCAGATTTTTAAGACTATATTTTCTATATGCTTTTAAGACAATCAGAAACCTTGGTTGGTCAGATTGCCATGTGCAAATTCCCCCAATAATATTCTACTGGGCTTCAAACATAGTATTCATCACGGACACTTATAATTGCAGATTTTGTACTACATTATCAGCTCTGTACATGAGGGGAATAGCAAGATAATGGAAAACAGACTCTGTAAATGCATATTGGATGTTAATAAGAAGTCCCACTCAAATTATGTTTTATTCAATTGTTGAACATCAAATAGTGTTGTTAAGAGGCTCGTAAGAATACATGTGGCGAACATGGGAGAAGTAAGACAAAAGAGTACCTTACCAACCCGGAGAAACTCAAAGGAAATTTAAGACCTTTGTAGTTAAAGGTTTTTATTTTTAATTCCTTAAAATTTTATAGGCAATTATATGACCAGTCTAATATTCTCTATTTTCCAAAAAGTCTAGAAGGAAGACGAGGGTGGCATGATTACTCTTGTATTAGATGGCAGGCTTGGTTATTACAATTCTCTAAATGTTTGCCAGTACATTGTTCTAATTACCAGAACTCCTTTCCACACCCCAAACATCATCATTGTATGATGCCGAGTCAAAGGAAAAGAACCATGACAACAGAAAGCTGAGGGGAAAAATTCCAAGTTGATTGATTTTTATACTTCGAAGGAGTTGCCTCAACTGGAAATGAATCCAGAGTCTCTTAAGAATCAGCCGAGATCCCCAGAGGTTAAAAAAAATGTTAGAACATTTTGAGAATTTTAATTACTGACTAATCAATTACCATCCCCATAGATGAAAAGTGTCCATTTTTTTTTTAAAGGGAGACCTATACAGAAGCATGAGCTTTGCCCATTTTGCTAAGGTTTAGAGAGAAAGGTTTTTGTTTTGTTTTAAGATTTTATTTATTTATTCGACAGAAAGAGACAGCTAGAGAGGGAACACAAGCAGGGGGAATGGGAGAGGGAGAAACAGGCTTCCTGCGGAGCAGGGAGCCCGATGTGGGGCTTGACCCCAGGACCCTGGGATCATGACCTGAACAGAAGGCAGACGCTTAATGACTGAGCCACCCAGGCACCCTAAGAGAAAGGTTTTAGAAAATAATCAAGCTGATACAGAAAATTGTATGCTATACACATACAAACAAGTGTATTTATCTACATATGCGTGTATATGCATGTGTATATATGTGTGTATGTATATATTTATATATAAATATAAATAAGTATTTATATTTAAATTACATATATAGTACATATATAAATTACGTATATAAGAAATACATGTAATTTCCTTCATTGCATTTTATGCTGCTCTTCCTTCTCTAGACCAAAGATTCCCAGCAGCCTTTGTCATCCTGAAATTGGTTTATTTTCACTACCTTGAAAGCACCCAGGTGGCCTCACCTCTGGCAAATCAGGGTCGACTAGATGGTCCCAGGGTCGACCAGGAGTTTCTTGAGCCTCATTGAGAGGACAGGTCTCTCCAGGCACAGATCCAGTGGAGATCTTGTAATGATCACCTTTAAAACGAAAGGCTTTTCTAAATAAAACATTCTTTATTGAAACCAGTTGGTAAACACTATTAAGTATATTCTAGTAAAGGAAATAATAGATGGTAAAATGTTCATTTAAGGCAAGAAGGAATGTTCAATGTAGCAATAGATCCAAGACTCCTTTCTGCTATGCAATTTCTTTTTCACTAGTCTAATATAACTCTTCCTCTGTCTCTGTCTTTGGAGTTGGACACACATCATGATTTCAAGAGCCTCTGCAGATGCTTGAAGCTTTGGTGGCACATGGCCTTGAGCGCTTTCTCTGGCTCTTTGAGTCTTGGGAACAAGATTTTGTTCCAGGTTTTCGGCAATTCTGTTGATGTCTGTTGCAAAGTCCCACCGTCTGTTCCCGCAGGCACCGGATTTCATTACATGCTGACTGTGCCCTCTCAGGTAACATGACTACGTGCATCGTCTTTCTATCAGTCCCCTCTTTTGATCATGTTTTCCTCAAAATCAAAACAGAGATGGAAAAATCAACAAGAAATTACCTCTTATCTGGAAGCCTGGTTTAAGCTCATACTTTTCTCCGTGTGACCCAGTGACTCAGATATTGTCCGCAATTGTACATTCTTGTCTCAAGCTCCTGATCTTATTTCCAGGTGTCCTCAGACATTGGATGCAAAGAGGGGTTTCAATGTCTTGGGTTGTGTTTCTTCAGTCCTCTAGGAAGCCATCGATAGCCCTCCCCTCCCCAGCTTGTGATTTGCATTATGTGCCTTTTGGTTTCCATCACTCAAAGTTCTCATAACTTGCCCTGTAAAGAAATTGCCTGTTTTGTGGTCTGTCATCCCTAAAACACAGGATCTTCTAAGAGCAGGAGCTGTAGCTTCTGTTTAGTTGCATCCCCAGCTCCTAGAACAGTTCTAGTTATAAAAAATCTGCCTTCCCAAACATTTCAGACATTTAACAAAATGCCATAGCTTTCTACTAAAAAGAGCATTGCCTTATTTTCTTATATGAACACTTTAAAATTATGGTATACGAGTGGCTAACCAACCACACAAACCAATAAAACAGTTATTTCATGATCACAAGGGAGGGGTTTCTCCATTTTTGATTAGACAGCAATCGATTCTAAGAGTAGATGGAAAAGGGGTTGGGCTGACCTCTCTGAGGGCATACCATGGAGAGGCTCTGGGGAAGGTGAGGGAGCCTGGCCAATACTCCCCTCTTTTCCCAAACATTCTGGTTCTTTGGTCTTGCATATAGACTAGACTTTTTTTTTAAGAGGCAGGTTTCAAGAGGAGTACAGAAAGCAAATCAAGAAGGAGGAGGGAACCAAGCATTCAACTTTTCATCAAGTGAAGGAAAATGCCATGAAAGTGCTATGCCATTTGATATGGCAGCCATCCACAAGAAATAGGAAGAATTGGCTTCTTTTTAAAGCTGGTAGATATTATCATTCTTGGCTGGGCAACTCTCAGCTCAGGCCCCACATTTGTCTCTGCCAGTGCCTTTCCTACCGAGAGGAAAACAACATCAGGAGATATGGAGGAGTTCTGAGTTCTAGAGCTATTGCCTGAAGCTACTGAGGCTGGGAACATCGGGAATGCTCTTATTTGGTGACTAAAAGTCATTAGAGGTCCCTCATTATGTCGGTGTCTATAACTCAGTGGTTCCTTCCCAGACTTCCTCTAGCATAACTTGAGTTGATCACCCACAATACATCAATATGGATGACGCAGTGTAAAACACCATGCTCATGCTCTGAATGTTATTGTGGCAGCAATAATAAGAATTTTTTAGCACCTACTATGTGCTGGGCTTAGTGACATATGCTTCATACATCCCAGTTTCTCCTCATGACAATCTTTTATTGGTAAGTATCTTTATCTACCCATTTTATAAAACTTGAGCAAGGAGCTAAGATTTAGACCATCATTTATCTTACTCTACAATTTGTGTTCTTCTTAGTCATCCACCATATTCTAGGCTCGTGACATTTTGTTTTAACTTAAAAAATGGGCATAATTCCAGAATGATTCTACTACTATGCCATCAGACATGGTTATAACAGTTTTCTTAATCTTTTACTACCTTGTGATGGCTTGTCTCAGACATTGTTTAAATCATGACCCTTTCTAACTCCTTTATTACTTGAGAGGCATGGATTTGTTGACAAAAATGCCACGCAAAAACAAAAAACACAAAAAAAATTCAAAGTCAAGCAAAAGATGTTTCATCTCTGGTTGTCCATAAGAGAATCACTTTTGCAGCTCTCCACAATTTACAATTGTGTTAATTACATGTTCCATTGCATAGCCTGGTGGTCTTGTTGATAGGCAAAATATAACATATTAGTTTCATTCTAAAGATGAATAAAGTTAAGCTCAAAAATTATTTACCAAAAGAATCAAATCGATATTTTCAAAGAATATGTATGAATTGCTTACTATCAGAGTCTCTGCTCTTATGGGTTTTTTGTGCTAGTGAATGGAGATAGAAAGTAAGGAAAGAAATTAGATAGAGTCAGAGGATGATGGTGAAAATGGGAAGAAGATGAGTGGTATTTTGAACTGAGATCTGAAAGCTAAGAAGGGTCCTGCTGTGTAAAATCTTAGGGAATGGTGATGAGGGCAGAAGAAAGAGCAAGTTCAAAGGCCCTGAGCCTGGACCAGTACTGGCAAGTTTGAGAACTGAAGGCATGACAGGAGCATGGTAGTTAGAAGGCAAGGGGGAATAGTTGCTATCAAGATAATAAGGCAGTACCTGATCCTAAAAACTTTCAGAGGACGAAGATATTTATTTTACATGTAATAAGGTAATGAGAAGATTTTAATCATAGGATCAGTAGATTAAGAAAAATTCTATTTCCCCCAAAGATATCTTAAGCACATCTAGTCTTGGTGCTTGGATCCAATGGAAACCAAAGATTTCAGTTCTGTTCAGTAACTCTGCTTTGTCCACTAAGGCCAATTGAGTGCAAAGCTAATTAGGCTCATTTCTTTCTTTCTTTTTTTTTTTTTTAAGATTTTAATTATTTATTTGGGAGAGAGAACAAGAGTGGGGGGGTGGGGAGGAACAGAGGGAAAGGGAGAAGCAGACTCCCTGCTTAGCAGGGAGCCCAACACAGGGCTTGATCCCAGAACCCCGGGATTATGACCTGAGCCGAAGGCAGATGCTCAAGCAACTGAGCCACCCAGGTACCCCTCACATGTGCCAGGTTCATTCTCTACTCAGAGCTTTTGTATAAGCCCACACAATGCCTGCAATGCATTCCTTCCTTTCTGTCCTGGCCAACTCCTGTTCATTTATTAGGTCTCTGCTTGAATATTATGTCTGTAGGGAAACCTTTTGTGATCCTTAGACTAGCCTAATTCCTCTGTGTTCCTCGTAACACAGTTGTGATTCTTACAATGTGCAGTTATCTGTTCAGTTTCTATGTCTCCCGCTAAACTGTAAGCTCCCTATGATGGCTAGTTGATGGGTCAGCTTGGCTAGGCTATTGTTGTCAGTTATTGAATCAAACACTAATCTAAGTGTTGCCCTGAAGGTACTATGTGGATCTAGTTAACATCTACCGTCAATTGACTTTAAGTAAAGGAGACGACCCTCAATGTGAGTGGCCTTAATATAAACAGTTGACAGGCTTTAACAGCAAAACTGAGATTTCCATGAAAAAGAAGAAATTTTAACTCAAGACTAACATGAGCTCCTACCCAGGAGTTTCTAAACTGCCAGCCTGCCTTACGGATTTAGGTTCTGTCTGCCCCCAGAAATCATGTGAGCTAACAAATCTCTAAGAGAAGGAGGGAGTGATACATAGATTTAAGTCAGGGAAAGAAGATGCTCATGGGAACTCTGTATGATGAAAACCCAAATTTTCATATATTAGTTTCAATCACACACAGAAAACCTTGGCATTTGAAGGCCACTTGTGGATTGAATTCATGGAAAGTGGCTTCTTCTTGCAAGGCATGCCGGTTCAAAGGAACGACAGGACTGAGATGGAGGTCAGGTTGTGTCAATTTCTCTTTTAATTCATTTTTTCTATGTTCCCTTTTTTCTTTTAGATTTCATTTAATTTTCTTGCTTCTGCTACAGAATTGTGAAGCATTTTCACATTAGACAAGGAACATCTGCCTATAGTTACCAGCACTGTCAGAAAGACCTTTGAGATTAACATATGCCCAAAGCAAATTTACTAGTTTTGCATAAGTCAAAAATCATCCATTAGAAAGAAAAATTAAGCTAAAAAGTGACATAGTATTGGGTCATATCTTATCAATCATGAGAATTAATGCTATTATTCTCTTTTTTTAATTTTATTTTTTATTTTTAAAGATTTTTATTTATTTGAGAGAGAGAGGATGATAGCATGAGAGGGAGGAGGGTCAGAGGGAGAAGCAGACTCCCTGCTGAGCAGGGAGCCCGATGCGGGGCTCGATCCCGGGACTCCAGGATCATGACCTGAACCGAAGGCAGTTGCTTAACCAACTGAGCCATCCAGGCACCCAATGCTATTATTCTCAAAGTGCTACAGAAATGGAGGAGAAGTTATTTGAACATAAATGACAAATTTAAATTATTTAATAGGTTTTCAGTTTGACTCTGGGAGGACCACAGTTTTTTGACAATGCCCTGGAAGGAAGAACAGCTCCAATACTCTGATTCTGGGCTTTGTGTGATGATGAATCCATGATTACTTGGGCTGTCACCATCCACCCATGCTGCTGAAATAAGCTATGCCAAAATAAGAATTAGTATAATTTATGGCTTTGTTTTTACAACTGGGACAAGGAAAGAATTGATCAAGTAGCAATCTATCAGTCTTGCTCAAGGCCTGGCTGTTTTTTTTCCCCTTAAATTAAAATGAAAACCATGAAGAATATTGATTGAAAATCTTCCAAATTCTATTTAATTCCCAACCTCGTCTCAGAAACTGTGATCACTTTTAAAGGTAAAATTGATTGCTTGTTAGCTTTTTTATGGGGCTATTTCATTTCTTACTTCCCTTCATTATCTCTGCTTGAATATCCAGGTAAATTGTATTGGTCCTACTGTTTGTACCAGTCCAGCTTGCACCATGTTGGAAATAAACAAGCATTTACTGAATACCCTTTGGGTACCTACCACTGGCATACATCCTCTGCAGGGCACACAGAAGAGACAAACATAATCTCTGCCTTCATATACTTATACTCTAATGGTACAGACATCCTATATTTAACAATTAAAACAACTGCAGAGTCTGAAGAATTGGGGCCTAGTCTTGACTTTTTCTCTAAGCAGCTGTGTAGCTTTGATTAAGCACTGGACCTTTCTAAACCTCCATTTACTCAGATAATTTCTATGACTCCTAGGTTAGCACATGTTCTTAGGGGAAGTGTTATAGGAGCCAACATAGGAAGACTGCTGTAGCAAACAAGGTCATCTTGCTTGGAAAAAGTTGCCCCCAAACAATTACCTAAATGTTTATTGAGCACCTACTGTGTTCAGAGTGCTGTGTGTATCACTGAGGCAATACCAAGAGATATGAAATACATACCATTCCTATCCTCAAGGAGAGCACAGAATAGAACTGCAGATGCATAATAGACTGGGACTCAGGACTAAGGGTTTGCCCTCTGGAGTGTGTTTGAATCCACTTTGCCATTAATTAGCTGTGAGCAGATAATGCCGTTGACTATCTTCTTAGAAGAATGTAAGAAAGTTCCTACCTCATAGGCTTATTGAAATAAATAATTTATTCATTTAATGGACTAATATTTATTGAATGCCTACTCTACATCAAAGACTGCTATAGATGCTTGATATGTATTGGTGAACAAAACAGACAAAGATATCTGCCCTTGGATGGCTCAGTTTCCAATGGGAGGGAGGTGGGAACTAAATGAGAGCTGTAATAAGGTAGTAGACTGTGTAGTATGTGATAAGTGATATGGGGGGAAAGAAAAGCAGAGCAGAGGAGAAGGAATCTGGAAATAGGGACTGGGGAGGAGACTACAGTTTTAAATATGGTAGGTTTCACAGACATTTGAGGAAATGAGGTGAGAAAGATGGCCAGCATGTAGCCTAGAAGCAATTCAGGGACAGAGCAGAGCCAATATAGTACTCTTAGGCAGGAGCAAGCCTGACATGTTGAAGGAAGAGCAAGATATTTCCAGTGTAAGTGATGGAAATAGTTTTAGGGAATGAGATCAGATAGGCATCTGGGATCATGACCTGAGCCCTGAGCCAAAGGCAGACACTTAAATATGTGAGACTCATATATGAGATAAATATATGAGACTATCTTTTCCGTCTTGCAGATTTTTTATTCTATGTTCAATATGCATGAATGTCTCTGATGTGAATGAGGTTGTAAAAATGAATTTTGGATATTGCTTTGAAGATTTTTATGATATGAGTACTTTTTTTTTTTAAGTGTGAATGTAATCAAGGTACTTCAAGGTGGCCTCTTTGGAGTCTTCTTATAAGTAAATGGAACACAGTGACATTCATTTCAGGGTGGGTGACCTTAAGAAGAGAAACAACTGGCATCAGAAAGTTTTGTCCACAGGTTTCAGAGTGTTTCTAGACACAAGAAGGAATCCAGACAAATCTTCAGCTCCTAGGAGAAAAATTTAATAGTAAGTCAGGAGTCTCATTTTGTAGGAAACTGAGATCCCAAGAAATGTATTACAGCAGGGACCAAGAGTGAATATGGAGTCAGAGCTCAGGCATATAGAGAGCATATGATAGAGTTGGCCTGGCAGGAAAGGTTATGTATCCCACAGGCCTGGAATGGTGCTTAAGGAGTCCTGGCAGTCTCTATCTAAGCTCTGGAAATTGGGAAGGATGGATCTACAGGTTGCCTCAACAATGATAGAGAAGGAAGGATTAATGAGGAACAATTATGCTATTATTCTCACAGGTGGCTGTTAGGAATGCAAACTGATATAATCATTCTAGGGGGGATTTCACCCTTTAGTATGTATGAAAAGATAAAATATGTACCTACTTCTCACCTCAAATGTTTAATTCTAGGAGTTCTATTATGAATAAATCTGCAATACATACAGATGAAATCTTCCAAGATACTCACTGGTGTTTATAATAAGAAATAACTAATTAAAAGGAAAGCAAGGAGGAGGGGATAAAGGAACCAATCTAAATGCATTATAGGATTTTTGTTAAGTAAATTATATTTTCCTTTGCTTAAAAAGAATTCAGCTGACCTCTCTGCTCCTCTCACTCATCAAACCCACTTCTTTTCTTTTCATCTTTCAGATAGTTGCAATATTATTTATACTGAAAACCTTTCCTGACTCCTTCAAGCCTGGGTGAAGTGCCTCTTCCATACATTCCCATACATTTTTCTAATTCCTCCTCCATATTGATTCTTACCTTACTATATACTAAATGCCTGGTCTATTTTCCTAATACTATTCAGAAACTAGGGTGATGTTAAAACATTTTCAAATGAACACAAGTGGAGCAATTTTATCAACAAAGACTAGCACATAATAAATGTCGAAGAAAGTTTTTTGTACTAAGGAGAAATGATACCAGATGGAAACAAAAATAAACACATAAAGCATACCAACAACAACAGCAAATATGTAGATAAATAAAAGAGACTATCTTTTTTCTTCTCCTAATTTATTTAAGAGCCACCTTATTATTTAAAGCAAATTAATAGTGATAGGCTATGGTTATTATAGCATATGTAGAAGTAAAACCTATGACAATGGACCAAGAAAAGGAGATGAATAAAAGATAATATACTTTATAAGAATCTTATATTACACATAAAGTAGCATAACATTACTTTCAAGACATTATGACAGATCTGATAAATTAAGGATGTGTATTATCCCTAAAACAATAATAATCACTACCACTAATAAAAAAATAAGAGACAAAAGTGAAAATCTAATAGTGGAGATAAAAAAAGAAATACTTAAGGGAAAAGGACTGATTTATCCAAATGAAGACAGGAAAGGAAAAGAAAATGAGCAAAAAACAGATGGGAAAAATAGGAAACTAATAGCAAGATGGCAGCTTAAAATTCAAGCATATCAATAATTACATTAAGGGTAAATGGAGTAAATACTCCAATTAACTGACAGAGATTGACAACAAGGAATTAAAAATAAAATCTAGGGAGACTAGGGAGACTAGGAGGCTCAGTTGGTTAAGCCTCCAACTCTTGATTTTGGTTAGGACCATGATCTCAGGGTCATGTGATCAAGCCCCATGCCTGCTTAAGATTCTCTCTCTCTCTCTTTCCCTCTGCCCCTACTCCCCCACCCTGTGTACTCTCTAAATAAATAAATAAATAAATAAGTAAATGCAAAATCTAATTACATGATATTCCAAGAGATTCATTTTATTTTTATTTTTTAAAAGATTTTTAAAAATTTATTTGAGAGAGAGAGCATGAGAGCATAAAAGAGCACAAGCAGGGGGGGAGGGATAGAGGGAGAAGCAGACTCCCTGCCAAGCAGGGAGCCCAGTGCAGGACTTAATTCCAGGACCCTGGGATCATGACCTGAACTGAAGGCAGACACTTAACCAACAGAACTATCCAGGTGCCCAAGAGATGCATTTTAAACATGAAGAACAGATTAGCTAAAAGTAAAAGAACAGGAAAAGGTAATGCCATGAAAATACTACACAAAAAAATACCAGAATGATTATATTAATATCAGACAAAATAGATTTCAGGATACTGAGTATGTCAATAGATCTAGAGAGATATTTTAAAATGGTTAAAGTGTCAATTCATCACGAAGATATAACAATTTTAAAAGTTTGTGTGTACCTTTTAATTTAAGTGATTTGATGATTTGATCATTCGTGTGGAATAAAGGTTCATAAAAATGCTATAAGGATCCTATAAATAAACATTCGTAAAGCTGCTATTGCCATTATACCAGTATTAAAATGTGTTTTACCTTGTATCTTTTACTAATTTTTATGACAGGTTTTATATTGGACCCATTTGAGAATCCTGTAAATGCTATGGCGTCATTAAGGTGTTGCTAATCATATACTCCCAATGTTTATTTTCAGACTGAATAATAACCAGAGAATATAAACACCAAGTTACATCTGATTATGTTTTTAAATACAGAGCAGTAAAAAAAAAGTGTACATGCACCTAAAAAGAGCTTAAAATAGACATCCACAATTATAGTTTGTGATTTTTAACACTCCTCTCACTAACTGATAAAACAGTTAGACAAAAAATTTAGTAAGATATAAAAGAATTGATCAATTCCATCAACTATTTGAATTAACCTCATTTATATATGTGGTACACTACTTCCCCAAATTGCAGAAAATAAGTTATTTTCTAGTGAACAGGGAACATTTATAAAGATAGATCATATGCTGGGCTATAAAAAAAAGTCTAAAAAAATTTCAAAGGATTTATATTATCTGACAAATATTAGAAATCAATAAAGTAGAGACACCTGGGTGGCTTAGTTGGTTAAGCATCAGACTCTTGATTTTGGCTCAGGTCATGATCTCAGAATTGTGAGATCAAGCCACACATTGGGCTTTGCATGGGGCATGAAACCTTCTTAAAATTCTCTCTCTCCCTCTCCCTCTGCCCCTCCCTCCACCTCTCCCTCTCTAAAAAAAAAAAAAAATCAATAAAGTAGATATCTAGAAAATTCTAGATATCTAGAAAACCATGTGTCAGAAGAAATCACAGCAATATTTAAAAAATATTTCAAATATTTTTTATTTGAATAAAATATATTGAATAAAAATATTTATTTCAAACTAAACAGTAAAGACTGTATATCAAAATTTGTGAATACAGCAACAACACGGCTAAAATTTTAAATTCTTATATAAGAAAAGGAAAAAAGGTTTGAAATTAATCCACTTTGAGAAATTAGAAAAAATGAGTAAATTAAACCAAAAGTAAGTAGAAAGAAGGAAAAAATTAAGATGAATAGAAATCAATGAAATAAAAATGGAGATAATAACATTCAAAAGTCATTTCTTTGAAAAGTGTAATAAAATTAAAAAATCTTTAGGTGAACCAATGAAGGAAAAAGAGGGAGAAACAGTTATCAAATATCAATAATGATGGACGTCACTATAAGTCCTTACAGGAGTTTAAAGGATAATAGAGGAATAATATGAATAACATGAATAGCCCTCTGATGCTAAATTTGGTTACTTAAGTTAAATGAACTAATCCCTTGAAGGAACATATTTTTTTTAAAGATTTTATTTATTTATTTGAGAGAGAGAATGAGATAGAGAGCATGAGAGGGGGGAGGGTCAGAGGGAGAAGCAGACTCCCTGCCGAGCAGGGAGCCCGATGCGGGACTCGATCCAGGGACCCCAGGATCACGACCTGAGCCGAAGGCAGTCGCTTAACCGACTGAGCCACCCAGGCGCCCAAGAATGTTTTAACATCCCAAAATCAATTAAAGTAATTTACCAAACTAATAAGGGCTAAAAATCATACGATCATCTTAGTAGATATAGGAAAACTTTTGAAAAAGTTCAACATACATTCATGATAGCAAAGTCAGTGAACTAGAAATTAGGGAGAACTTCCTCAATCTGATAAAGGATGTCTTTAAAAAAAAATCTTAGCAGACATGATGCTTAATGGTGAAACCTTAAATCCCTTGCTTCAATCTATATTTTGGAATGAGTCAAGGACATCGACTCTCACTAGTTCTATTGGATATTATACTTCAAGTCTTAACTGGTGAAAGGAAGAAAATGACCACAAAGGCATACAGATTAGAAAGGGAAAAATAAAATTGTCTTTATTTTCAACTGACATGATTTTCTAAGTAGAAAATCCCAAGGAATCTACAAATAAATCATAAAAAAAATTAAGTGAATTTAATAATGTGACAATATACAAAAATCAATTGTATTTTCATTTATGACCAAAGAATAATTGGAAAATAAAATTTAAAATACAATTTTCAATAATATGAAAACATAAAATCCTTATAAATAAATGTAATGATAGATGTGAAAGACTTGTAAACTGAAAACTACAAGATAATTCTGAGCAGAAAAAGAAGACCTAAGTAAGGGGAGAGATACATCATACTGTTAGATTGGAAGACTCAGTGTTGAGATATCATTAGCCCTAAAATGTTCTATAAATTCAATGCAACCTCAATCAAAAGCTTAGCAAGCTTTTTGATAGAAATTGACAAAGTGATTCTAAGAAATTATATGGAAGTGCAAAAGACCTAGAATAACCAAGACAATTTTGAAACAGAATGAAATTTGATGACTTACACTACCTAATCTCCAGACTTACTAAAAAGCTATAGTAATCTACAAAGTGTAGTTCTGGCATAAGTGTAGACAAAAAGATTAATGGAAAATAATAGAGGCCAGAAATAGACTCATGCATACACAGTCGCTTGATTTACTACAAAGGTGCCAAAGGAGTTCAATGGGAAAAGAAAATCTGCTCACCAAATGGTGCTGAAACAACTGGATAACCACATGAAAGAAAATGAACATGGACTCCTACCTCACTTCTTACACAAAAATGAATTCAATTTGAATCATATATATAAACATAAAAGCTAGAACCATTAAGGTTCTAGGAAAAAAAAAAAACAGGAGAATATATTTGTGACCTTGGAGTAGCCAAGTAATTTTTAGGCAGAGCACAGACATTAGGAAGTTTCTACTAAATGACAAATTGGACTTTGTGAAAATTTAAACTTCCATTTATCAAAATGTATTCTTAAGAAAATGAATATGCAAGTCACTGAGAGGAAAATGTTTGCAATACATATTTCTGACAAAAGACTCAGATCCAGACTATAATGGATTCTTATGAATAACCCAATTACAAAATAGAAAACACACTTGACTAGACCATTCATAGAGGAAGAAATACAAATGGCCAATAAACATATGAAAATGTGGTTAACATGGTAATTATCAGGTAAATGCAAGTTAAAACTATAATGACATACCACCATACTCCCTCTAAAATGGCTAAAATCTAAAACCTCTGAGAATACCAAATGTTGGCGAGGTTACGGAACAACCAGAACTTTCAAACGTTGTTAGTGAAATTGTAAAGTAATGCAACCATCTTGGAAAATGGTTTGTGAGTTTCTTCCAAGCTTAAACATTTGTCTACTCTATTGTCCCAGCCATTTAGCTGAGAGAAACCAAAACTTATGTCAATGCAAAGACTTGTACAAAAATATTTATGGCAGTTTTATTCATAATAGTCAGAAAATGGAAACAGCTCAAATATCCATCAACTGGAGAACGGATCAGCAAGTTGTGGCATATTCATACAATTCAGCAATAAAACCGAATAATCTACTGATACGTACAATAACATGAATGAATCTCAAAAATATTATGCTAACTGATAGGAGCCAGACACAAATGTGCACTTACCACATAACACTATTTATGAGTTTTAGAACAGGTGCAGCTGGTGTATTGTAGTAAGGCTCAGAAGCAGGGTATCCTCTAAAGGGGGAGGGTTTACTCTGAAGGGGCATGAGGGAACTTGCTGGAATGAAGGAAATATTCTATATCTGAACAGCAATGTGGGTTGCAGGTTTGTCAAAACTCATGCAACCATTCAGCCAATGTTTGTGCCATTTTACTATATGAAAATTACATTTCAGCTTAAAAAAAAAAGAACCTAGCTATGTAATTCTGTTAGTGACATATTAAGCAAAAATTGTAAAATTTATGAATTTAAAATAAACTTTTTATGTAGACAGGTATTTTACTGGTCAGGATTCATGATTACAAACAACAGACTCTAGCTAGGAATTTATTTAAGAATACTTAGTCCCAAGGAAGCCTGGGTGGCTCAGTCGGTTAAGTGCTGGACTCTTGATTTCAGCTCAGGTCATGTTCTCAGGGTCGTGAAATGGAGACCCACGTCGGGTTCCGGTGCTGAGCATGGAGACTGCTTAAGGTTCTCTCTCTCCCTCTCCCTCAAAAAGACACACACACACACACATAAAACAACAACAAAAACCCAAAAAACAAAAACTTAGTCCCGTGCTGACTCTTTAGGAAGGTCAGGGACTTAGGCTTGCATGCCACACAGTCAAGAACAGAACAGAAAGAGAATCTCTCAGCCACACATGGGAATGTTCTAGGTGAAATCCCACTGCCACCGCCATCTGCCGCTTGGCACTTCTGATGCTAGGGTAGAACCTGCATGCAAGCTATACCCTAGATAACCAGATGTCTCCACCACTATAGATGCAAGGAGGTTTGGTTTCCCTATGTGAAGCTGCCATCTCACATTGCTCACTTCCCTCTTGCAAGACGTATGCAGTGCAATCTGCTGAGTGAAACCCTTGTTGCAAAAGACCTGGGAAAGATCTTCTCTGGTTTCTGAACAGGAAGATACGGTGCAGTCCCAAAGGGAATGGGAGTGGCTGATGACTGAACTAATCTGATTCATCTACTACAGTTCAAATCATACACTTTCTTTTTTATGTGCAAAAAATTTAAACAACACGAGTAGCACAATGTGTTCACACTGAACATATGTAAAAAACACTTGTTTTTATAAAACCAAATTTGGTTTCACTATATGTTATCCAAAGGGGAGCTACGATGTCTTGTCAGTTATGACAACCAAAACTCTGGGTGTTTTGTGTTTTTTGTTTTTTGTACCTTAGCTGAATTGCAGTCCTGCCTTGGTATTTTATAACCTATGGACTAAATAATAAATCTAACCACCACTAATATACTCCCCAAATATGCAGCCAACAAGAAACTCAGTTCTGCAGTTGGTCAGAGACCACTGGTATGTATGTATGTATGTATGTATGTATTTTAAAGATTTTTATTTATTTATTTGACAGAGAGAGACACAGCGAGAGAGGGAACACAAGCAGGGGGAGTGGGAGAGGGAGAAGCAGGCTTCCCACTGAGCAGGGAGCCCGATGTGGGATTCAATTCCAGGACCCTGGGACCATGACCTGAACCGAATGCAGACGCTTAACGACTGAGCCACTCAGGCGCTCCACCACTGGTATTTATAATTCTCTTCCTCTACTATGTATTTTGTGTTTCATTTTTCTTCAAAACTACCTTGGTTGGTTGGGGTTCTTTACCTGGTGGAATAAACAAAGCTTGCTGTTCTGGTGTGTTCAGGTCTTTGATGGACTTTCCTATAGGGTTGCTTTAGTCTTACATTAACACTTTAGAGTGGACTTGGAAACACTAGAAGGTACTCAGAATGATCCCCAGTGATCTAGAATGCTCCTCTTTGTCCTCATTATAGAGCAGCAATTTTTCATTGGTGATTATGGTTAATAACCCTGTCCATCCAGTAACCTAAGGATCCCCAAATGTCCATTGGCTGTTTTAAGTTTAAGTGCAGTGGAGGAATTACTCTCTTAGGCACTCAGACCTATAATTAGCAGAGCCAGGAGTCCTAAAGACCATAAAAAAAATTTTTTTTGTTAAGTAGGTCAATAAGTGAAAGAGTGCAAGGTGCTACACCTACTCTCACCCCCTGGTTTTGACTATGAAAGAAATAGCATGATGTATTGATTGCTTGTTCAAAGTACACTCGTTTCCTCAGCTTCTCAAGGTGACATTTCCAAGCTGGTACTTACCTAAGTCTTCCGTAGGTCGTTCTTTATGGTTAACTCTTTCTTAGTGAATCTAAAGATATTCCTCAAAGAAGTGACTACAGAAAAGCCAATGTACATTTCCCATGCTCTCAGTCTACTACCAGGTAGCAGGCTTATCACCCAAGTCTAGAAATTGACATTGCTGTTGACAAGAGTGAAACTTTGCTCTTTTAATGGCCAGGCCAGATACAGTGAGGGGAAGTTCATGCTTTATACATGAACATTTTATGTTCTTGCCACCTTGGCCGTTTTGTTCATGAATACTAGAGCAACTTCTCAAGGTTGTCATGGCTAGGGAAACAGGCTAAATGACATCCATGGAAGAGATTTTTTTTCTTAAGATTTATTTATTTATCTGAGAGAGAGAGCGAGAGAGTGGGGGGAGGGACAGAGAGAGAGAGAGAGAGAGAATCCTGAAGCAGACTCCCCGCTGAGCAGGGAGCCCAACTTGGTTCTCAGTCCCAGGACCCCGAGATCATGACCTGGTCCAAAATCAAGAGTTGACTACTTAACTGACTGAGCCGCCCAGCCACCCCAGAAGAGATCTTTTTTTTTTAACCTTATCAGTAAGTCTCCTCTGTTCTCTTTCTCCTCTTCCACCATGGGAACTCTATGGTAAACATTTATATGGCCATGCCTACTCTTACACTCTGAACTCATTAAGAGTGGTTTATCCCTATATTTCTTCCACAAGTCTTATTACCAAATGTATTTTTACATTTGGTAGATTGGGATAGTTATATCCCAATTAACTTGTGCCTCAAATAATCTTGGGATTGCTTGGATCAAATAATTTACTTGTGCCTCAAATAATCTTGGGATTGCTTAGATCAGCTTGTATTGGATCTTGGGTGTACAGCCTCGCTAGATCATGGATGCTGCTGGGAACACCTGATTATAGTTTCTTTCATGGTGCACAGTTATGTACTCTTCCATGGTTAGGTGTTTGGTCTCTACAGAGGTCCAGTAACAAGCCAAGAACTACTTTTCAAAAGAATAGTTACCTGTCTAAATGGGGGATGGATCAGCTCCCAAAGCTGCTGTGATTCTCTTTCTGAGGCTGGTTATAGGCTCCATAGAGCATCCTCGTCAGCCACAGACATTTTGGGTACCAATGGATCTACCATTTAATAGGCATAAGATGGCAGAGCGGCTTGATTTGGAGTTCTCAAGTCCCTCTTGAACCTGGTGGCCATATTGGTAATTCAGTAAGTGGGAGCAGTATATCCAGCTGAGATGTGTGATGTTTCCAAAATTGAAAAACTACTAAATATTGCATCTTTTTAGTGGTTAGTGTGAAATAGAATGGTTTTTCTTTCAATTTGGAGAGGATATGCTGTCATAATTTAGACTACTGTTTATGAACTAAGATACGGGAATTAGATGAAAAGCCTTAATCATCTGTTTAACATACTAGAGTTTTGGGTATTTTTTATTTGTTTGTGTTTGTTTCTTTGTTTGGGTCATACAGGTGAACTAGAATCTTAGTGGGTTACCATATCTATTACTGCTAAGGATGAGACTATCTCGTGCACAACTCGAAGGGATACTAGTCCCCTGATAAAACACACTGTATCCATCAAAAATCTCTTTGGACCAAGTTCTCATCTTTCCCATCCTAGTCCTGCTACAAATTATTGCATACTGTGCCATCTTGTCTCTGGTGGCTAGGTGCCCACCATGAGATCTCATCATTTTCACAGGAATAAGGCAGTCCATTCTGTGGCAGTGCCTCCTACCTTTATTCTTTATCTTCCTATCTTTATCCCAAGAACATTCACTTTTCCAAGAGGATAGTGTTCTACTCACCAATGTACTTCTCAGTGTTGCACCAAAGGGAATGTCCTCTTAGAACTCTTGGAGGATATAGGGAATGGGTAAGTGGCTCATTCACGATAGATTCACTATACAAATTCACTGTCATTAGGTCTATAATTTCTTTTTTACATTATCACAAGGAATCCTGATGTCTTGATTTCATTTAGTGCGGTCTAAAGTTGAATACAGATTTTAGCCAATCAACAAACCACCAGAATCCCTATTAGTTGTTCTGCACACAGCACTCAGAATGCAGAATTTGGGGCAAAAATACCCATATAAGTTAATTCAGCCCAATCTAAACTCCCTACTCTACCTTCCTTAGAATCTAGCACTACATAATTCTCCAGGCTCCATTAGGGGATGCTTCTGCTGGCAAAGGAGGTTCAGCAGAATTTGGAGGTTTAAGACATCCAAGTTATTGCAGATGTTTCTCTTCCTTTTCAGAGTCTCATTCTATTCCAGTCAGTACCCTGGCTCTCATGTAAGAGACCAAGACAAGGCTAAGAATTTAACCTACATTGCATTTCAGTAATCTGCCTGATCAAATTTTTGGTCCGATTATAGGCTCTATCAGCTAGCAGTGGTAAGAGGTGATGTAGATTAGGATAGTTATAAAAACTCTTTTGTTCCCTGCCTGTGTCTTAAGAATGAAAAACCATGAGTTTGTGATTGAATTGTTAAATTTATCCCATGCAGTTAGAAGTAGCCAGCCTATTCCTCAGACTTCATGATGATGTTTCTCAGCATCCCTTCTGCTGAAACCTTATCCCCAATAGACACTGCTGTCCAGGAAACCATAGATAATTCCAAGTCGCTGTTTTGTCACTTTGTGCAGCAGGTAACTAGGGTTGCATTCTCTAATGACAATGGTTGGTCACTGCCTCTAACTCAGGTCAAGACCACTTGAGATCTCCATTTCTTTGAGTGTCTTGCCTGCAACCACTTCTGTCAATAGTTATCCTATTTGTCAGGATATTTACTTAGAAATAATATATTTCACTCATAGTAGTTTAAGCAGATAGAATTTCTTTTTTACAAGTTATTCTATTACAAATAGGTAGCTTCAGAATTATTTTTCTGTGGAGGTGGCACTGGAGAATGTAGGAAACAAAATGCAGACAGATGACTCATAACCAGAAAAAAACACATCATGGAAACCTCCATGATGCAACAGATTGTTGTAGCCGGAATCTCAGTGCTGCCCCTGACCTTCACTTACACCTATATTGTTGTGGGCTAGACATGAGAACCTCTGCCGTTACTGACCTAAAAGAATCAAGCACTTCTTGCCATTATATTTGAAAGAAAACCTAGTCTCTCCAGGTGTCACCAGTACCTCACTTTACTTTCTTTTACCTTCCAAATCTCATACGAAACACAACTCACGTGCAAAATCCAGGTTTCTAGATTTAGGAAAGTTATACCTGCTGAATAGGGCAGAAATATGTTTGCACAGAAAAGCTCTACAAGGCAAACATAAAAATGTTCCTGACAATTCTCTCTGGCTGGAAGGTATCTAATATATCATCTCTTTTGCCTATTTATATCTGTAAATTTTCATTAATAAACATTCTTTATGAAATAAGAAAAAGTTGATTTTAAAAATTCAATAAAAAAAAAGTGATATTTTTGCTTTTCACACACCACGACTGTCAGATTAGCAGGTATTTGCAACACACTGAATTCACTCCTTCAGAGCCAGAGGACCCACATGCCATTATTGTAGTTTATTCTCCCCCAGAAGTTTATTGATAGATTGATTCACCAAAGAGTAAGAAGTTGCTAATGTATGATTATTATTGTTCTAGGTTCTGGAGATGCAGACATGTAACTTTCCTCTTGAATATGCTGTCTGGACACAAGGGTAGATAAGAACACAAAGAAGTGTAATAAAGTGAAATAAATCAGAGAAAGGCAATTATATGATCTCACTCATATGCCGGGATTTAAGAAACAAAACAGAGGATCATAAGAAAGAAAGAAACCATAAGAAAAGGAGGATCATAAGAAAGGATCATAAGAAAGAAAGAAACCATAAGAAAAGGAGGCAGTATGTTTCATAGGGGAAGGGAAGGAAAAAATAAAATAAGACAAAATCAGAGAGGGAGACAAACCCTAAGAGACTCTTAACTATAGGAAACAAACTGAGGGTGGCTGGAGGGGAGGTGGGTGGGGGATGGGGTAACTGGGTGATGGGCATTAAGGAAGGCACATGATGTAATGAGCACTGGGTATTATAAGCAACTGATGAAACACTGAACTCTACCTCTGAAACTAATAATACAATATATGTTAATTGAATTTAAATTAAAAAAAGAAGTGTAATAAAGAGTTATTGGTGCCAAAATTGGCCTGTATACATGGGGCTCATAATATATGCACACATGGATTTACAACAGAAATTGGGCCATTTCTACTGAAAGGAAAGAAAGAGAGGTTAAGACAAACATCAAAGAGCTTGTTGATTATTTTGAACTTAGTCTTAAAAATTAAATACATGTTTAACATGTGGACAGGAGGGTGAGGAAAGAGCATGAGTAATCCATAGAATAAATACCCTGTTGCTCTCCCTTGGCAGCCCTCACTTTAGTATCACACATTACTTTATGATTCTGCTCCTTGGCTTCTTGCAGAAAGTAACAGATTTATAATTATCATAATTGATTCTCAATCAGAGAATTACATTGAGTCATCTTGAGGCAGAATGTGGGATATGGAATATACCCATGATCATGCTGCAAATAATTAAAAAGACTGCAAAAAGTAAATTTAAGAGCTTCCAGTCTGAAGCAAAGCACACCTGTTTAGATTCAGGCCTCACAAGGTATCTCATCTTGGGAAAGTAATTTAATTCCTCTGAGCCTTAGTTTCCCACACCTATCAAGCAAATATCTAAATAGTACCTACTTCTTAGAGTTGAGGAGATAAATTTAATAAGAGAAAGTCTATAAAGTACTTACCTGTTCAGTTCCTGATCTAGAATAAATATTCAATAAATGTTTGCTAATATTATTAGCTTTATTTGACTTGGCTTTCATGGTGTGACTCCAAACATCTAATGAATCCTATGCTATTTATTCTTCTATGAAAATTTAATTAACACCAGACAGCCCTTAAGATTAATTAAGAAAAGAGATTACTTGAGAAACACAAAGCCCTCCAGGTAGGCATGCGTGTCTTTTTTTTTTTTTCCCCTACTGATATTGCTTGAACTGACAGATTCATTGTAATGTCACTTTCAGTGACACACATGGAGTAGATTATTTAGGGATGGGGTTGACTCCAGTTGACTCCAGTTGACTGACTCAAAGAGACCACCCTCTACAGGTAGCCGCTGTGTGCATGGTCTCATGTAAAGCTGAGGTAATTCAGCACCAACACAATCATTTGAAAAATTATGTTGAACAATTAGTTACCTCAGAAAAATATGAAGCAGATAATTTGTCATTAGACAAAAATCCTCAAAGTGTTGAGTTCTTGTTCCATGTTTTTAACCGCATGTGTTGGAATCCTGTGCAAAGTGCTCTTGGCCAATGTGTTCAATGCCATGACTGTGGAAAAGGCTGTTGACTGACCTGATGTTCTCATACAAGAATAGACCTAAAATTATCTCAAACCATAAGAAAAGGAGGCAGTATGTTTCAAGTGGGAGAAAATGGATTGTCAATTGCTTTAGTATGCATTAGCCAAGCGACAGTGTAACATGGCAGTGAAAGGGGAAGGCATCGGGGCCAGAGTGCCTGGTTTGTACTTCTTTCTCATGCATTTGCTATCTATGGGAACTCGAGCAAGCTTAATTTCTCTTTGCCTTAATTTTCTTTATCCTAAAATACGAATAATAGTACCTCGCAGGACTAAAAGAATTAGCATATGTAAAGCGTTTAGAATAGTGTCTGGATCTGGTAAGCTTTCAATCAACAGTAGTTATTTTTATTAGCTATGTGATCTTGGCCTAATTATTTCTGAATCTCTATTTCCTCCCATGTAAGATGGGGATAAAAGTAAAACATACCTTAGGTTCTCCCTGATAATAAAATGAGAAAGGTATATATAAGTGTATAGGAAAATAAACACACACACACACACACACACATAGACATATTCGTTCTTAACAAAAGTAGCTATTGGCCCATAGTGCTCTCTGCTGAAGTGCTGCAAAGAGCTCATACACCCTCTCCAAGGAGGATGAGGGAGGCAGGTGCATGGCCTTCCCAAAGAAAGAGCAAGAGCTTGTGGTGGAGGCATTCCCTAATTTTAGTTTAAATATGGTAAGTGTAAGGATTAGCCATTATTCTGAAACAGTGTGATTCCTAATTCCCTGTGACTCCATCTAAAACAGCTACCCTAGGGCGCCTGGGTAGCTCAGATGGTTAAGCGTCTGCCTTCGGCTCAGGTCATGATCTCAGGGTCCTGGGATCGAGTCCCGCATCGGGCTCCCTGCTCCTTGGGAGCCTGCTTCTCCCTCTGCCTTTCTCTCTTGCTATGTCTCTCATGAATAAAAAAAAAAAAAATCTTAAAAAAAAAAAAAATAAATAAAAAATAAAAATAAAAAATAAAACAGCTACCCTGAACTTCATTATCCAAATGTTAGGATGACATTATCATTCAGAAAACCTTGCTTTATTTCATTAGTTTATGCTTGTCCTTTGAGAATTTTTTAATTCCCTTCATCTCATTTTATTTTTGGTTACAATCTCTTGCAAGACGTTCATAGAAGGTTGTAAATGAATGTTACAGATGAAATGTATCAGATCATTTTTAAATAAATAGAATTTAAATCTTTCCAATATAACCTAAGTTCTTTTGGATGTGGGGTTGACATGATATATTAGGCAAGCTGGAGAGAAGTGTGAATTTCAGTTTCTGGGGGCACCTGGGTGGCTCAGTTGGTTAAGCGTCTGCCTTTGGCTCAGGTCATGGTCTCAGGGTCCTGGGATCGAGTCCCACATCGGGCTCCCTGCTCTGAAAGGAGTCTGCTTCTCCCTCTCCCACTCCCCCTGCTTGTTCTCTCAATCTCTCTCTCTCTCTCAAATAAATAAATAAAATCTTTAAAAAAAGAATTTTAATTTCTGTCCCCCAGCTCACATATATTTGAGACCTCCTCAGTTGCCCATGATGGGGCATGGGTTCCTCTACTTCCTTGTCATATTCAGCCTAAACAAATCCATGTTTCTGTTCCTTTTATTGTCTCCTCAAAACTCACCTGTCCAAAGGTCTTACCTCAATTCCCAGACTTTTCAAGCAGTTGGAACTCTATTGATGGAATTAACGTATACGAAGTTAATAATGTCTAAACATATTTGAAGAATAATATGATAATGTAATCTCTCTAGATGATGATTATCTTCATTGTCATGGGAGAGAGACAGTGCCTTCGACCAAACTCATTGTTAATGATGGATGTTTTAGATTTAGTGAAATGGTTTTGGAGGAAAAGTTCATTGAGCTCTTCAAATCACATAAACTCCTGAGAACCTTTGCTTGGGGAAGTGCGATTAACCAGGAATGGAAGAAGGAATCTGAGGTCCCAGGGGCAGGCATGTTATGTAACAGTGAATGGCTATGGAGTCCTCCTTAAGTGCCCTTCACTTAACGCGTGTGTTACACTAATTTAATTCTCATAACAACTCCATAGAGTAGGTAGTGTAAAGAGTCTTATTTGAGAACGAGAAAATGAAGGGACACAGTAAGTGAGGTGACAAGGCTAGCTATCGCAAACAAAATTCAAACCCAGGCTCTCTAGCTCTGAAACCTTGTCACTTCCCTCCTTTGCTACCCTGCCTTCCAGGGAGTAGCTTCATTCAATCCCCACAGAAGCCATGAACTACGTCAGTACTATTCGTTCTGCTTAATGGAAAGAGTATTTGCCCAAGGTACCCCAGCAATGAAACAGAATTGGGATTTAAAGTCAGCTTTGCCTGTTCCCAAAGGCTGTTATTTCCACGTTACAAACTGCTCCTACCTGGGCCTCTGTGTCCCTTTCACATCGCCAATTTCTCTTGCAGTGATCTTGCAGTGAGGTTGATACCGAGTATGTCCTTCAGGCAAAGGGACACCTGTCTTTAGCCATTCGTTTTTTTTCTGATGCCCTCTGGCTGCAGGTGGGGTCTCACACCTCGGGAATATTTTCCAGAGTGCTTCTGACAAAACAGTTTTGGCCTCTTCTAGCCTTTAGGCTGCCTGATGGCCAACTTCATAAACTAAAGGTGACTTATTCAGATAAAGTGATTCCACTGGCGCTCCTCTACAGTGATTTAATGTCTTGTAATTCCATGTGCCATTAAGAGACAATTAAAAGCAAGCATGGGAGGGAGGTTTCAATTCTCTAAATGCTGCAGCACCAAGTCACAGATCTGGATACCCATTTCATTTGTTTTTAGTGGCAAGGCAATCAGGGCACGGATCTTTCTTATTTCTTTTTCTGTTCCCCATTATGCTTCATATCCTCCTTGCCATTTAAGGGATGTATTTTCCGGGGAAAATTCCCCAAAAAAAAAAAAAAAAAGGATTAGGATGATACAAAGGTATGAGGGGTGGAGGTGGTACAGAAAATAATGAGTTCAGAATAATCCAGACAGGTTCTGATTTCCAGAATGGTGTTTTCTTCCTAAACCCCTCTTTTTGGCTCTTCAACCACGATTGACTGAATTAGCCTTTTATTACACGGAGGGAAAAGGGTTCAACAGAAAAATGGCCCTGGGAGAGGAAAACTCATGATGGGAGCGTAAATGATGCCTTGTACCAGATTTTTTTTTTTCCCCCTGAGAGCAGGTTTTATTAGGGGGAAAGAAAAGGAAGGGACATCACAGTTTTGGATGCCTCTCTGCCCCTCCCAGCATTGGGATGAGCTACTGGATAGTTCACCTTCCAGAGATTCCTGTGAGCTAGGTATTTACCATCTGGATTTTAAAAGTTGATGAAATCACAAAGAGGTTCAATTACTTGCCTGAGGGTGTACAGTCAGAGAGGTTCAGAAGCAGGAGGCAAGTCTGACTCTAAAAACTGGTCTCTCTCTTTGGAGGTCATCACGCTTTAACTTTTATCAACAAGGACTTCTTGATCAGGGCACTGCTTTTGATACTGGATATCAAAAAGGCTAAAGGCATGAATGCTGCCCTCTGTTGGAAAAGGGTGGAACTTTTCCCCTTTGAGTCATGTTCCCATTTGAAGGGACCTGGGATTAGAGTAACACTCCTGACATGCCCCCTCCCCCCCCCCAGCGGCCCTCAGACCCTCACTGTCCTCCAAGGTAGAGGAGGGCCCCCTATGACTGGTGAGTTAGGGAGGAAAATACGGAGCACAAGTTAGCCCTCTTCTGTTTTGGGAACTGTCTGTTGGCAGCGGGGATGTATCCTTCCTCATCTAGACTTACCTATCCAGCAATTTTAGGTTTAGAAGCCCTGCCCTTGTGAGTGGGGTTGGGTTTTCATTTCTGGTCTTGAAGGGTGAGTAGGTTTACCTCTAGGGTGTATTCCTATTAGCAAGCCAATAAAATCTTCTCTCTATGCCCTATTTTTCAATATCAACTTGAGCTCTGATAAAGGTAATAATTCATACTTCCAATCTCTGTCTGCCTGAATGTTGCTTTATCTATCTCTCAACTGGTTGCAAAACCAGTTGCAACCCCCAAACCCTCAATGGGTTTGATCTCACAGGAAGAGCCAAAGGTAGCCCGTGATAACATTGCATCTGTCGTTACCATGTGCTAACCACATGTACAGGGCTGACTTCCTGGACTTTGATAAAGTAGTCTCTTAGTTGAATAGCTGTGACTTTCAAAATTCAAAAATGTTAACACCCTAGTTCTTATCAACACAAAGAATTCTGATGAAGGGAAACATCAAGTCAGTCAACCTTACTTCTCAGGATCTAGGGAAACATTATCTTTCTTTCAACTAGAAGCTTTGACATCCAGAAGACATTGTCCTTTTTGGTATCTCACGCCATAACCACCCTTATCTACAAGATGCCAAGTGAAAGCAACAGAATCAGCCAGATTTATTGTGAATCAAGCAACATATCAAGATGATTAATTGATATTTTCTAATGATCATCCTGATGTTTTGGTGATTGGCTAATGAGGCCATCTTTCAAAGAAGTATCTTCTTTTTTTTTTTTTTAAGATTTTATTTATTTATTTGCCATAGAGAGAGAGAGTGCACACAAGCAGGGGGAGTGGCAGGCAGAGGGAGAAGCAGACTCCCTGATGAGCAGGGAGCCCATTGTGGGACTCTATCCCAGGACCCTGGGACCATGACCTGGCTGAAGGCAGAGGTTTAACCGACTGAGCCACCCAGGCATCCCCAAAGAAGTATCTTCTTAAGTAGTCACTCTGAACATCAAATATACATAGAGTGGCAAATGTTAGCTATTATCTAAACATTTTGGCAGGTATGTTTTAGTAGATAGTGCAGGTGAGTGCAGATTTTTTTTTTAATTTAATTATCTAGGTCACTCAGAAAATCGTAAAATTCTAAAATACTCAAATGACTGCAGCTGTATGTCTCTCACCTGAATTCTTAGTTCTGTGAACTCATTTGGCCATTGTTGGAAGGTGATTCTAAAAATAACCAAAGGTTCAAAAGGTGACTGAAATCATAGGTAGATATTTAGATATATCAGAATCAAGTCATCTGTTCTTTTTTATCTGCTTGTTAAGTAGAAGCTTTGAAGCTGTATCTGTTGCTTCTTTTCAAAAGGCAGGCAGTAAAGGAGATACTTTTAATCAGAACTCAATTCTCATGTATTTTACTTAATGAGTTACCTAGGTAACTCACCAGTTTTCAGTGATCCTTAAAACTCCCATTTTTATCTTGGAAGAGAAATGCTTTATATACACTTCGAGGATTTATAAAGGATGCTTTAATATCTCTGGCTGAAGAGAGTCTGCAATAATCTTTTTGTTTGGATATTAATGTACTTTACATTGTGAATGAATTATTCACACATTTATTGAGTATCTACTATGGTCCCGGTACTATATTGGGCATTGAAATGGAAAATCTTTAACTATTTTATTGCTCATTTCCTTGTGATTTAGAATTATGTATATATTACATAAAAATTATAATATATGTGTGTATATATATACTTATATATATATATATACTGAACCACATATTGCCTATAATTTTTGTTCAATATGTTGTTTAATCTTCTGTGTTCTATTTTCTGTTCTCAATTCACAGACACCAGGTTCATCTTAAACACCAATTTTGCCAAGTCATTTCTGTGATTAAAAATCAACACTGGTTCTTTATTACCTGAAAGATAAAGTTAAAATTATTCACTCTTTCATTTAAAGCTCTTCTGGTTCTAACCTATATTTTATGGCACATTTTCTTTTTTTTTTTTAATGCCACATTTTCCATAAGAACCCTAACAAAACCTTCCACTGTACTCAAACCATTTCATTTGCATTTTCCCCAAGATGTTTCTTGGTCCTTCACACCAAGCTTTTTGCCAAAGGCTTTTTTTGCCTATTTTCTAGGAATGTCCTCCCATTGTCTTATTGTCTTCTGCCTCTCTCAACTCTATCTTTCCTGCAAGGAAGAGAAAACATCATTCCCTGATACAACACATCTCTGATTTTTCCTACCCAAAGTGATTTTCCCCTAACATGGATATGAACACTCAGTCACTTACCATGTATGATACAGGCTTATACTGTTGTCTGACTTTTTCTGTCTAAAGATCATGGGCCATAATGTGATGGGACTGATTCCACTAGCTCTATTTTAAAACTACTCTTGCTATTTCATAGTCCAATGAAGCCTTACCTCTTCATCTAGATTGCATTCATCTTGTAGGAAAGGAATATGGTCTTGTACATTCTTTCCTACATATATCACCAAGCATAGTACCTGGCTAAAAATAGGCTATCAGTGAGTAATTTTCTTTTCTTTTCTTTTCTTTTTTTTTTTTTAAGATTTTATTTATGAGAGAGAGAGCATAAGTGGGGAGGGGAAGGGCAAACGGAGAGGGACAAGCAGACTCCCCCTTGAGCAGGGAGCCTGACATGGGGTTCGATCCCAGGATCCTGGGATCATGACCTAAGCCAAAGGTAGATGCTTACCCGGCTGAGCCACCCAGGTGCCCCCGTAATTTTCTTTAGTGTGGCACCAGGGACAGTGAAAGTGGTAGTGGATTGAAAACCAAGAGGCTTGGGTTCTAGTTTTGACTCTGTTAGTTGTATCCTCTTGGCAAAGTCTCATATTTTTCTGGACCTGTTTCATCAGCTGTATAATGAGAGACTTGATGACTTGATTTTTTTTTTAAAGATTTTATTTATTTATTTGAGAGAGAGAATGAGAGACAGAGAGCATGAGAGGGAAGAGAGTCAGAGGGAGAAGCAGACCCCCCACTGAGCAGGGAGCCCGATATGGGACTCGATCCCGGGACTCCAGGATCATAACCCAAGCTGAAGGCAGTCGCTTAACCAACTGAGCCACCCAGGCGCCCAATGACTTGATTTTTAAGTCCCTTTTCAGCAATAATAATATGTGATTGGTTTGGTAATAAAATTCTTATTTCTCTCTCCACAAATGCTGGAGTTAGTAGAATTTTATATAGCTGCATGAAACTTGTAAGGGATTGATTTTTCTCACACAGCAAAAGAAATGGGTAAGGTGTTCTAGGGCTGGTTCTGATACCTTTTCTCTTTTTGCTCTCTCATCTTTAGCATTTGGTTTTCTCACTCTCAGTCGCAAGATGGCTGCTGTACTTCCAAGTCACTCATTCATGCTGTTTAGTCAAAAAGAAAGGGGAAAGGGTGAAGGGCAAACTTTGTGTCACCTGAGCATGTCCCCTTTTACCAGCAAAAAATAGTTTTCCTAGAAGCCCCAACTATAAGACTTCCACTCTCATCTTCCAACCAATTGTATGGCACATAGTTACCCCTGAAGAAGATGAAGGAAATGAAGTTTTTAGCTAGACATGGCCATCTCAGTAAAATTAATCTCAATCTCTCCATTTCTCTCTTGTTTGGCGTCACTTGCTCTCTGTCTCTCTCTCTTCCTCTCTCTCTCTTGCTATGGGAGAAAAGGAGAATAAATTAATAAGGTCTTCATACTGTCACATAAATTCTGTATTTTCACGTCTTTACATTTTGTTGATTAATTACTATAATGAGATAGTCTACAAGCAAGTAAGAGCCAACAAAACATTTTGAGGAGAGAAGTTGAAGGACTTTAGACAATTTGGTTTTGGGTATATGCTATAGTGAGTGTCTCTTGATCTTTGGATTTTCTTGTCCAGAATGTTTTATTGTAGGGCGCCTGGGTGGCTCAGTTGGTTAAGCGACTGCCTTCAGCTCAGGTCATGATCCTGGAGTCCTGGGATCAAGTCCCGCATCGGGCTCCCTGCTCAGCAGGGAGCTGCTTCTCCCTCTGACCCTCCCCACTCTCATGCTCTCTCTATCTCATTCTCTCTCTCAAATAAATAAATAAATAAAATCTTTAAAAAAACCAAACAGAATGTTTTATTGTATTTTTAAATTTTAACTTCATTGATGCATGATTTATGTACAATAACCCACATTTAAAGTGTATAGTTTGAGTTTTTACAGGTGTATTATACTCATGAACCTACTATCAAAAACAAGACACCAAATGTTGTCATCACCCCCCCAAAATTCCTCTTGCCTCTTTGTAACCCATCCCATTCCCAACTCCTGCCTCAGACAACAACTAATCTGCTTTCTTTCACTATATATTCATTTGCATTTCTAGATTTTTATATAAATGGGATCATTCAGGTTCTACTCTTTTGTGTCTGGCTCCTTTTCCTCAGCATAATGATTTTGAGATTCACCCATGTTGCATTTATTAATAGTTCATTCCTCCTATGATTGAATAATGTTCTGTATGGGTATACCACATGTTTTTCATTCACTTGTTGATGGACTTTGTTGTCTCTCATTTTTTACTATTATGAATAATGATGCTATGAACATTCATGCAGAAGGACTTGTATAGACATGTACTTTCATGTTTTCTTGGTTAAATACATAGGAATAGGATACATGAATTGTTTGGTAATGTAAGTCTGACTTTTAAGAATCTGCCAAATTATTTCCAAAGTGTTTGTGCCATTTTACATTCCTATTAGCAATTCATAAAAATTTGAGTTGCTCCACATTTTTGGTGACACTTGGTATGGTCAGTCTTTAATTTTAGCCATTTTGATGGGACTGGAGCCATTGGATTTTGTATATTCATTATGATCTGACCATGTCACTGGAAATAAATTTCCATATTTCTATGACACTTTAGTTGATTTTTTTGAAGTATTATCTGAAAATAATGATAATTTTGTTTCCTCCTTTTCAGTTATATAATTTAAAATTTTTACATCTCAATGCAGTGTTAAAACTTCTAAAATTACATGAAGTAGTATTAGAGATAATGAATGTTCACTGTTTATATGATATAACATTTAACTTATTCCCAAATGAATGGCAATTTATTTAGTGATTCAGCATTTGGGATAGGTACTTTTCATCACAGTAAAAAGTAAGCCTTTGAAAATTGTTGACAAAGAGGTTTTCTTTAAATCATAGCTACATGATGAATTTTTTTAAAGTCTTTTTGCCATCTAGTGATTTTATCCCAATTTGATTCAAATCCCTCAGATGAACTCTTTTTGAGTACATAATATTATAAATTTTCATTTGTTAGTACTTCATTTATAATTTTGTCAGAAGTATTCATAAGCAACATTGATCTTTAATTGTCATGTTTTCATATCAGCACATTATACTATCTTTACAGATATCAATGTGGAATCTTTACACTGTATTCATGATCTGAAATAATTTATATATTATTGATATATCATTCCTTGAACATTTGGAAACTTGTCATATAAACTTATGTATGCTTTTGGAAGAAATTCTCTAACAACTTTTCTGAATGTGTTCCATAGTTATTAATCTATTAAAGTTTCCTGCTTCATGAGTTTTTATTGGTTTTTACCATCTCCTGTTCCCTCTGACAAACGCACAACGTCATTCATTTTATTGCATAGTTAATTTCATTTGCACAGGGCATTATTTTTGTGCTTAACAATTAAGAAAAAATCTCTGCGTCAGTGATTTGGCTTATTTCTCTTCCCTAGTTTCTTGCATTGGGCTTTTCTTTTATTAGATTATATTAGAATTTTTATTTACTATTTATTAGATTTTCTTAGTTTTGTCAAAAATACTATTAGATGTGTTTATTCATTTAATACTTCTGCTCTTTTCAAAAAATGAATTGGGTTTCACTTCCTTTTCTATACCTAACTGCAAGTAGTATTTGTTCTTGTCTCAAGTGTCCCTTTCTCGTCCCCACTCATGGGAGTTAGCAATTGGGGGAAGGAGCCATTAGGAGGATGGAGGCTCAGAGAAGATACCATGCCAATCTTTCTAGTCTTGTCCTGCCTCATTTCTGGAGCTTGATTCATCTGTTTTTTTTTGTGGTAAATCCTATGTTTCCTGGTATTTTACTTCCACCTAGCATTCATTCATTCATTCAACAGATATTTTTTAAGTCATTTTTAAAACTGTAGGCACTATAACAGTGGGAAACAGGGCTTAAGCAAAACAGACAAATTCCCTGCCTTCATAAAATTTGTGGTCCAGGAAGAAAGGTAATCAACAAGTGATGAGAATGAAGTGTAATAAAGGGTCACATTGAGGAAATACAGGATGCTATGGGAACAAACCAAGAGAACGTAACTTAGATCAGAGCACACATGCTTTGTTTCTGATTTTTGTTCTAATCATTTGTTTCCCATAACATCTGGGAAGAAGCCACCCATTGGCTTTTATGAGGTGCTCTGAGACCATGCAGGATTAAGTCATGTTTCCCATTCTCAGATTATTTTAGTTCAAGCCACTTTGTTTGGGAGGAAGAGCTGAATCAATAAAATCAATAATTCAATAATATTTGTGTTTCAGGTCTAAATTGCAAACACATCCTTAAGCAGAAGTAAAACTAAATGTAACAGTAGTGAGATTATAACTGCAGGGAGATTAACTAAAAATTGGAATAAAAAACACTAAAAGTGGTTACATAGCCACTGGAGTTGTGTTCAAACATAATTTATGAGAAATTTATGGATAAAGCCATATGAAGCCATATGTGTAGGTAGAATGAGGGAGAAAGCAAAGAACAATACATCCTCTTTCTACCCAGTATTACTGCAGCCACTGAACTATCAAGACGGCATTTCTCAGAAAGCAGGAGTCCAACACCTGTTGCTAAGGGTGGGAGCAACTTTCACTGAAGGAGTGACCAACCTGTCATACTCGAAATATCTCAAATATGGTGGCTGCATCCAAAAAAATAATGAAAGAAGTTTCAATAGGAAAATCAGGTCACAGAACTGAATATTTAGCATTGGTAGGATTTGCAAAGTGCAAAACTCACCATTCTTTCTTCTACATTCCGGACCTCTAGAGAAATAGACACAGTAGCCAGGTGAGATGTAAAGTACAATATTTTCTTATTCTTAATAAACTGGATTTGGAGAAGTGAAATTCTGTGGGGGCTCCCTATAACCTCCTACAACTCTAGACTTTGAGACTTAGTTGGGGTTGAATGAGTGTGTAGAGCAGCTCCTAAATTAGACCACAGTGTTAGACCATGCTGCCTGGGGCATTGTTGAGTCTGAGAACCAAGGGTGAGGGCTCGCTTCTCAATGACAACTTGTAAGTACGTGAATCCTGCCCCATGGAAAAACATGAAAGAATGAATATCAGGTTCTCATTATCTCAGCAATCAGATGAATCCTTCTCCTCTCATAAGTATGTGCATAGAAATGTCAAGAACTACTTTCCTTCAATGATTTTTTGAGAAGATGGAGGTTTGGGAAGATTTCTTATTGCATGAGTTGCTGCAGGAGAAGGGAGACTGAGTTCTCTTCAAGTGTATGTAAAAAAGTATAAACATGTAGTATAAATTTGTAATTCCTGGAAAAAAAATCCTGGAATGGAAAGTCACTGATATTTTGAAATCAGTATCTCAGTTGAATGAGTTTTTAAATTTTCTAATTGTTCTCCAATGGTCATGTGTTCAGTAATTGAGAGCAAGGCAATCCCATTTATTTTTAAATATATTCATAGTGATGGATTGTATTTTGAGTTTTCCCATAATAAAGTGATTCCTGAAAGTCATTTGCTTGGCAGACAGAAGAATATGAATTCCAAAAGGACAGGGATTTATAGTCAACAACAAATCAATGGATAGACAGTTATTTGACACCTACCATATACCAGGCATTATTTTATGTGCTGCAGGTACCCTGGTGAACAAGACAAAATCCCATCCTTCTAACAGTTTTTATTCTAGTAGAGGGACAAACAACAAAAATATGCACAAACAAATGAAATGCATTTCTGGGTACTGATAATTGTGGATATGAAAATAAAGTAGGATTAGGTAAATGTCTGGAGGCGTGCTATTCCATGTGAAAAGAACTGAAAGTATAAAGGCCTTACAGTTTGGGACTATAAAACCAAACAACAGGAGAGGAAAGACCAGTAACCTAAGTCATGAAGCAATATGGAGCCATGAGAACTCCAATGACCTGGAAAGCATGGGTCCCATCTGAAGTTGCTGAGCATCAGAAACAGGAGTCTAGTGCTGCTGGATATTTGGGATCTTTTTTATCCGTGAGAAACTGGAAACCCATATTGTTGACAGAAATCTTCCAATTTTTAAATATTTGCAGCCAAATAACTGTAAAAACAGTGTTTGGGGTCAACAACAAAAGCACACAAATATATGTCTGAATTGAATCAATGGCTTCCAACTTCTACCTTCTGTCATAAACCATAGAGTTTAAGGGAATTTACAAGTCATAAAGTTCAACATAAGCAGTAAATATATGAGAAAGTTGAGGCCCAAACAGATTAAGTGATTTAACTATGGACACACAGCTGAGACAGTTGTTTAGGCAGGATGAAAATGTGCTCTTCAGAATTCTTTCCCTTACACAGCAGTGTCTGATACATGTCTTATTTTCTCTGATTTGCGCCATGGATTATATTCCAACATATCATAATAAATCATATTTATTTTGTCTCCTTTCCATATACCAATGTCTGAAGGGGAAAAGTGAGCACATCTCAATTATGTTTAATAATCATAGCAGTTACTGGCATAATGGGTTGGATACTTGAAGTTAGGATAGCTTTCAAAAGAGCCATAAAACAAACTGTTTAGGAATGGGAGTATTACCTCACCTACAAAGTCATTGAGTCCATTTAAAAAAGAGTCAAGAAAACCTACCACTTTGATGTCAGACACTTTAATGTATGCTTTTACTAAGAGGAAGGCTACCAGGTAATGTCTTTAGGGTCGGAGTGGCTGGAAGGGAGATTCTGAAATAGAAGCAGTCTCACTTTTCCTCTTTGTTGGCTTCATGAATGGTCTCATTCCCATTCTCAGAGATGACGTTATATTGTACCTGGTGGCGGAGGAAGGTGACGTAATAGCTGGTGAAACAGCATGGAGTATCAAGAAAAAGAGAGAGATTACCTTAGGCAAAAAGCACTCTGAACTTCTTTTTTGTAATCATTTTGCAATTGAGTTTCATTCATCATTGGGCAAATGTTGGTTTCCTAAGTAAATTCCGTGTCTGTCGTGCTTTTGGTTGTGTCCCCACTTATGGAATAAGTGAAAGAATGAAAACACAAACAGAACAGTACTTAACCTGAGTGAAAATAAAAATAGCATTTGGAGTGCCTGGGAGTCTCAGTTGGTTGAGTGTCTGACTCTTGATTTCGGCTCAGGTCATGATCTCAGGGTCATGAGATCAAGCCCCACACTGGACGTGGAGCCTACTTAAGATTCTCTCTCTCTCCCTCTCCTTCTGCCCCTATTGTCCCTCCCCCCACTCCACCCTGCTCACGTGCTCATGTACTGTGTCTCAAAAAAAAAAAAAAGTTTAGCATTTGAATATTCTAGAGAGAGGCAACTACTTTGTGGTGAGCAGGAAAGAGGTATCAGTAGAACTGGAATGTAGAATTTCTTTGGGACATTAGTGGGCCCCATATTGGATTCTGGAGATTGGTCCTGTTAGGAAAAGTTGAGAGACAGTGAGGCATATAATTCAGGACACATGGATACTAGTTCTGGCTCTGTGGATGCCTAATGTTGGTTTAGTTCTTAAGTATTCTGTATCTGTTTTCTCATCTATCAAATAGAGCCAATAACAGTATAAAATGTGATGCCAGACCAAAAGCTTTAAAGATAGAAAGTGCTAAACAAGATGCCTAGTTACTGAAGAATCTCAATTAATATGAAGTCTCTTAGATGGATGATTCTTAGGAGTCTGTTCTTTTCTCTTATTTCTTTTATTTTTTTAAAGATTTTTCAGAGAGTGAGTGAGAGAGAGAGAGAGCAAAAGCAGGGGGAGCAGCAGAGGAAGAGGGAGAAGCAGTCCCCCCGCTGAGCAGGGACCCAGATGCGGGGCTCGGTCCCAGGACCCTGGGATCATGACCTGAGCTGAAGGCAGACGCTTAACCAACTGAGCCACCCAAGTGTCCCTGGAATTGGTTCTTTTAATCAGTGAACTAAATGTATTTATTTTCGTAGGATTTGCTCCTGATGTAGCTAGGAACTGTCACCTATATTGAGGCAATTTATGTGAAAGAACTCACACACAGTATACATATATACATATATATGTTTATATATGGCATAAATATATCAGAATAAATCAATGTTGGTTTAGTGAATTGAAAAGAAAGGCTGACTGGTTGCTACATGCATAACCTCCCAGTTGAGTCTTACCTTGATGGAATTACCTTAGGTCAGTGTGATCTTGCTTGCTTGCTGGCTAGCTAGCTATCATGTATCTAAAATGGAGCGGGATCTAGGAGACTGATTTATGCTAACTAAGCTCTTAAGAGATTGGTGTAAAACTGGTTTGGAATTCACTGTTGGTTAGCTGACTCAACAGCCACCCTTCTCCGTAGCTGCTCTTCCAGGAAGGGTGGCCATTGTCACATTTCTGACTGATAGATATGAGCAGAAACATCTAGCACAGGTTTTCCGGGAAGTTTTTGCTTTCTTGATTAATAGGGACAGATTCAACAAGCACCCCTATTGCCTTTCATTCCTTATCTTTCTTTTTTATTGCTTTTTGGAATGAGGATATGATGCTTGGAGGTATAGCAGCTGTCTTGTGACCATGAGGTTGCTCATCTAAAAACAAAAGCCAAAAGAAATAGAGAGCGAGCCTAGGTTCTTTAAGATCTTAACCACACATTTAAGATCTTAACCACACAACCTATGTGTGGTTAAGATCATTTTAAAAAACTATTTCTAGTCTATTATACTGATTAAAATACAACAAAATAAATAAATAGAAAAACAAAATGGAAAAGACATACAAGTCCAAATATTTTATCATTCGATTCAGTAGGCATAAAATAATTCTGTCAAATTGTTAACCAAGTCTCCGAGTACTTACTCTGATGTTCTATGTTTATCTCATCTGTATTTGTTTGCTAGAGCTGCCATGACCAAATACCATAGACTGGGTAGTTTAAATAACAGAAATTTATATTCTTGCAGTTCCAGAGGGCGGAAGTCCCAGATCAAGGTGCCAGTGGGTTGGGTTTCTCCTGATACCTTTCTGTTTGGCTTGCAGGTAGCCACCTTCTCTCTGTGTCCTCACGTGAGCTTTTTTTCTCTGTGTGTGTATCTCTGGTGTCTCTTCCTCTTGTAAAGACCATAGTCCTATTAAATTAAAGCCCCACTCTTAAGACTTCATTTAACTTTAATTACCTCTTCAAAGGCTCTATCTTCAAAAATAGTTACATTAGGAGTTAGAGCTTTTTTTTTTTTTAAAGATTTTATTTATTTATTTGTCAGAGAGAGAGAGAGAGTACAAGCAGGGGGAGCAGCAGGCAGAGGGAGAAGCAGGCTCACTGCTGAGCAAGAAGCCCAACGTGGGATTTGATCCCAGGACTCTGGGATCATGATCTGAGCCAAAGGCAGACACTTAACCACCTGAGCACCCACACGCCCCAGGAGTTAAGGCTTTGATAGATGAATATTAGGAGGACATAAGTCAGTCCCTAACAACCAGCAGCTGGGGCCACACATTGTAATCACTGCCCTAAGATGCAAGTTGTTACATCATCAGTCCTGGACTGGAACTTCCAGAATTCTTGTTTAGTGAGAAAAACACCTCTATTTGTTGAAGCCACTGTGCATCAGGTTTCTCTTACTTGCAATTGAAAGATTCCAAATGGATACAACCTGAAAGTACATTTAAAAAATTTACATTAGGAAACATAGCTGCCTTGAGAACAAAGCCAATCACATCCATTGGAGAATTCATCCGTTGTTTGATTCCTTTGCATTCCCAACACCCATTTTCCCTTTTATGATAACAGACCTTCATTTTACTTTGGGAATTCTCTTGCATTGCATACGGTTTTCATAGGAATGTCAATCAAGGTGCTTTGTCCTCCTCTGGACAAAGGACTCAACCCAGTACAGGCCTGTTCTGTTTCCTTGACTAACTGGTGACCTTTGGCAAGTAAGGAACGCTACTAATAGAGTCAGTTAATTCAGAGAAGTAAATGAGGACTATGAAATTTGCTCAGTGAACATGTAATAACAAAAAGGGAGATACTTGAAGCAGGAGCTCAAACACTACCTCTTTAGCCGATTCCAACCCTTGGGGTGCTTCATCCTGTGTATCTACAGTACCTTGTACGTACTTTCCCCAGAGTGATTATGTAATCCTCTAGCAAACATACGTTTGTGTTTCTCCTGCCCAGTTTGTCAGCATAGTCCATAAGGAGGAGAACTAGGTCTCTTAATCTTTGAATTTCTAGTACCTAGCATAGTAGAGATGCATAAGAGGCTCTTATTAAATCATTGCTGAATGAATGAACTGACTATTTCAGTATTATCAATTTCAACTTATTGATCAATTCAGTCAGGAAAAATGATTTAGCTTCCAGTATGCACCACGGAAGCAGTGGTAGGGATATGAGAATGCATAAGATATAATCCTGACTGAAGAACTTTGTGGTCCAGGGGATGGAAAGTTGCCATGAGATAGCAGACCTTGGGAGGACCTAAGTGGCTCAGTCAGTTGAACATCTGACTCTTGATTTCAGCTCTGGTCATGATCTCAGGGTCTTGAGATCGAGCCTTATGTCCGGCTCTGCTCTGGAGGTAGAGTCTGCTTGAGATTCTCTCCCTCTCCCTCTGCCCTCCCCCCACTCGTGTGCGCTCTCACTCTCTCAAATAAATACATATTTTTTTAAAAAGATAGTGGACCCTCGGGCGCCTGAGTGGCTGAGTTGTTAAGCGTCTGCCTTTGGCTCAGGTCATGGTCCCAGGGTCCTGGGATGGAGCCCCACGTCGGGCTCCCTGTTCAGCGGGAAACCTGCTTCTCCCTCTCCCATTCCCCCTGCTTGTGTTCCCTCTCTCACTGTGTCTCTCTCTGTCAAATAAATAAAAATAAAATCTTAAAAAAAAAAAAGATAGTGGACGCTTGAACAGATTATGATGATACAATAGGCCTAGGCAAGTACACACAATATTTATTCAACAATCCATGAGACAAGTAGTATCTATGTAGTATTATCTATGAGTCAGGCATCATGACCAAATATGTACTAGCTATGATGGGAACAAACTTTTTTTTTTTAAGATTTTATTTATTTATTTGACAGAGACAAAGCGAGAGGGAACACAAACAGGGGGAGTGGGAGAGAGAGAAGCAGGCTTCCCGTGGAGCAGTGAACCCGATGTGGGGCTCGATCCCAGGACCGTGGGATCATGACCTGAGCAGAAGGCAGACACTTAACAACTGAGCCACCCAGGCACCCCCGGAACAAACTTTTAAAGCACCTTATGGACAGGGCAGAGAAAGCTCCTTGAAGAAGGTTAATATCTGAGCAGAACCATAAAGAATGAGAAGATAATTTGATATAGTTGCTGAAGAAGATAAGAGTTGGCTGATGATACAATGAAATCCTGTTGAGCATATTTGAAGTTTCAGCAGATGTTTGAGACAATACTACATGGTAGCATCCATGTGTGTGACTGTGTGGTTTTCCTCAATGTTCAGCTACAGAGTCTTAGAAGCCAAGAAATTGGATGGATTTTAACATTGACCAATGTTAGGAATTTACTGCATGGATAATAATAAAATAATGCCATTGACTGTGCTAATGAGGTAATTAACAGTTAGGTCCAGCCATGGTAGGACAGAACAAGCAGGAGGAAGGTGACCAAAGATGGAGGAGACCAAGGGATGAGAGAGACTCCACTGTTTCGAAGAGCTGATTAAGCTATCAGTATATGTATGTCCTTTTTATGCATGATCTTACATTGTCCTTACAACAATCTTAAGGAAACAGTAACAGTTTTATTATCTGCATTTTTTAGGTGAAAAGAAATTGAGGTAGAGAAGTCCAGCCACTTTCCTGATATCATACACTCCATAAATGATGGAGATGACATTAAGATAGGATCCAGGTCACCTGACCCTAGAGCCTAAATTTTAAACTGTGTTAAGTGGGAAGTATATTAAATCTTTAAAATAGAAAACATAAAAATAATTTGCTTATAAAACTATAGTAACATAGAATCAGTGCATATTCTCCCAGAAGTCATGCAAAATAAGCATTGGCAAATCTTTGCTTTTACACATTTTGCTTTTGCTGAAGTATTTTACATTATTGAAATTTCAGTACTTCTGCCCTCCAACAACATTTAACATGGTTCAGCAAAACATTACAATGTTATGGCATTGGATTCTTGGTACTCTTTGTATAAATGGCATTAACTCATGCTGGGCACATGATGATATGCTTGGCCAGGTGGCAATGTCCTTTGTCCATTGAATTTGATTCATATCATTATGAGGATCTATTCTCATTTGGGTGAAGACTTGGAGACACTTTAAGAACCACACAGTGAAAAGATCCTTCTGGTGTGTCCCTTTGAATGAGGACTTGGGAATCCTTGGGGAGCCTCCCATTTTCAGCTGAGAGTCTACCAGGTAATTGTGAGTTCTTTCTCCTCCATGCTGTATGCAATAAGAGAATTTAGGTGAGCTGAGAGTCCTGGACAACATGGGTCTTTTAACGGGTAATTTATTCTGTGTTGGTTATTGAATATCAGGCTGTGGAATTTCAACATTACATACAGAACAACATTAACTTGGGCTTGGGATACTGCTTTGAAATGATCTGAGGTCGTGTGATAAATGAAAACACAACAGAGGCACAACTTTTTTCTTAGAATACGTTATGTGAGAGCATTTATTTGACTCGATGCAAACACATACTGAAAAATGAAATCCTCAACTCTTGTTAGTCCTTGATTTACAATGTACAAATATCACACTAAAAGAACTTTAGGCCTTGGGAGGCGATTAAGTAAAATTGCAATAGAACGTCATCAAAAAATAGAAAACAACCACTTCCTTCCTTGTACTTCCTTCCTTTGTAAAATCAGCTTATTTTGTCACTTATTTTGTCACTTGTTAAGAGTCCTGCCATCAAGAGGGATTGACCTAATTCTGTCTTCTTTCTCTTGTCATCCCTGCTAGAGATAGGTTGGGGAGAAGCACATTTACTGTGTTAATTAAACTTATTCTTTATCCACTGTGAACTAAAGGATTACTTTTCTCTATTAATTTTGATTATGTAATTGTTCATTATGGCTATTACTAAAATCCTTTCTCCCAGCGGTATAAGATTTTTGATATCAGCAATAAAAATATGCTCAAACTTATATTTAAATTAAAAAAAACCCATGATTTTCTTAATCCCTAACATCTTTCTGCTCGGCTGCAATAATTTAGGATAGTGAGTACTGCAATATGAGGCACTTTTTCTTCTGTGATATAATAGACTGTCAAACACTATGAAAGTTGACCTTGTTTCTTTAATGCAGGATAACCACTCTCCAGGGTCCTTATCATTTTTTTATACTGAAGGAATAGAATTGGTGTTTTCCCCAGAAGCATTCTGATTGTTTACTTAAAAGTAGTGTTCTCAAGGCAGATGTCAGCACTAGTTAAGCAACTAAATCAATTAAAGCAGATGATTACTGGGACGTTATCTTCTTGCTTTGAAGGCAAGAAATGTTGACGTCTTCTTAAAAGATGATTTTTCTTTCCACAGTTATGATGAAGGGATCATATGCTCCACAGATATGTTTAAGTTGATAAGGTCTTGACAGATGGAGAAATGGGGGCTCAGAGAAGTTGAGGGAATACTCAAGTTTACCCAGCTGGTAAAAGGAAAAGACAGAGATGCCTGTCTTTTCTGGCTCCCAGTCCAGCTCTCTTTTTGCTGTCCCATGATTGACCTAGTTATTTATGGAGCATGTTACCTCTGCTATCTCCCTACTGCCGAGAGACTGCCAAGGAAGAGTCAGCTCTACTCTTAGATTCACATTGTATGAGGATAAAAAGCAATGACTGTTTTTGTTCCCCAAGTGAAGGATCTTCCAAAGAATGCTTGTGATGACAGGATTATGTGTCTGTCACTGCTGTCTGGAGGCCTAATCCTCTGTGATCTTGCAGCAGTGACTACACATTGAGAGTCCTTCTATGATGTACTGCACAACGCCCCTCCCCCCCCCCCCCCCCCCCCCCCCCCCCCC